>NC_134484.1:286419430-286769430 GCF_040206685.1 Ascaphus truei | reverse complement strand
ATCATAATATAAAATATATATATTCAAAGTGAAAAAAAACATATATTAAATCAAAGTAAGTAATAGTTATTATAAAATATAATGTTGGATATTGGCTAAATGAATAAATGAATGAACGATAAATACACATGATAAATATACATAATAAACAGATGTTGTAAATAGTGGATTTAGATAGATTATACCAGACAAAAAGAGACTCAGAGGGAACAGCAGCATATGACACATACACATAGATATATATATATATATATATATACATGAACATGCCTACCCAGAGGAATAAAAAATATATTACTCAGAATACAGGCAATTATGAAAACAGAGGCAAATACAACAATAATGCAATAATGTCGCAATAAATAAACTTAAATGTCACTATATAAGCATATAAGAAAGAGAAAAAGACACACAAAGGTGTCAAGACTGATAGTGGCCACATGAGGAAGCATACCACACATGTAGTGTTAATTACATATAAAAGAGTGTAACTTATGAGTGTGTGTTAAATTAATATTTTGTGTCAAATAATACCAAGATATTGGGAGAACTATTAGAACAAGTGCGGTGGGTGCAGGTCATCACGAAGGGAACGAAGTACATCGTTCAAACCAGACCTTTATAAGGACACACAACACCAGCACACAAGCATAATAATAAACCTTTAAACTTCTGTACTAATATCAATTGTGTCATTGAGACCATCTGGGTGTAATGTTCCAAGAACATTACTCCAGTATGTCTCTCTGACACATAGTTTTTTGAACCTATCACCTCCCATTAGGGAAGGTGAAATGGACTCGATTCCCATAATGGATAGGGAGCATGGATTTTTGTTCTGTACAATATCATAATGACGAGATAAGCTATGTGACTGAAGACCATGTTTTAAATTTCTACGGTATTTGGGAAATCTAATGCTTAGGGTTCTCGAAGTGCGGCCCACATATTGCAGACCGCACTGACATGTAATGAGGTATATAACATACACACTTAAGCAATTTATATAGTCCTTCACCTCATAAGATGTACCGTTAGAAAATGATTGAAAAGAATTGCTCTTATTAATATGCCCACAAGTGATACATCTAATCCTACCATAAGAGAAATTACCTCTTGGTGAGATGTTCCAATGTACCTAAATTTGAATCACGGGTAGATTTCAATTTGCTTGGGGCTGTAATGTTCTTCAGACACATTGCTTTCTTAAAAGCAATGGGAGCTCGTATTGGCACTTTAGAACCTATAATAGGCTCATTTTGAATGATGCTCCAATGTCTATTAATAATATGTTTAACCTGGTGGGCTAATTGGTTATATTGTGTAATAAACTTCAGAAATGAATGCAACAAATTCTCCCTAGATTTGTCCATGTGTGAATCGAGTCCATTTGATCAGATCTGGCCTTGGACTCCTCAAGCATGGTACACATATCAATGGAATTTGCATCATCAAATGCCCTCTGTATCACTTCTCCATCATACCCTTTTTGGGAAAACTTCCATCTTGGAGGGAGTGGTGTTCCCCTTTTACTCAGGCTGCAAAGACTCAATTGGACAGCGTGTGGAGCTGGACTTTGATTTGTTTTGTATCTGGACACTATTTATTATTTATTATCTTATTTTGTTTTTTATTTTTAGTCCTGAACAGCATAGATATTCTGACCACTATATGCTAGGTAGTTTTAGGTTGGCGCCACCTCCTGATTTTTTTTTCTTGTCTATATCTATATATATATTTTTGAAAACGTATTTTGGCTGTGCTAATGGGCAATCTGATTGGTCAGTTGGTCTGTCACTCACCCTCTGGCCCCTCTGGCCAATGAGATTGGTCCGTGGACCAGCCCCGTCCGCACGCCTCTCATTTGTCACACTCACCCGCCGCTGACGCACCTCTCCCCACACCCCCCCTCACCACAAACCCCAGCCTCCCCGGCGCCGCCAGCACCGCTACCCACGGGCAGCGGCGCCTCCTCCACCTCACCTCTCTACACGCCGCCTCCCGCCGAGTCACCGACACCGCCTCTCACGCTGCCGCCTGCCCACTCGGCTCTTCTCCTCGGGCCCCATTCTACCGACGGGAGCGCCGGGGGGCGCGAGCAGGAACAACCACCACCGCCGGCCCGGGAAACAGTCGAGAGGGGGGGGGGACGGCCCACACCAGACTGACTACAAACACACACACACACTGACAGCCTGCCACACACACACACTGACTGGCTGATGCACACACAAACTCACTGGCTGACGCATACACACTGACTGGCTGACGCACACACACACTGGCTGACGCACACACATACTGACTGGCTGATGCACACACACACACTGACTGGCTGACGCACACACACTGACTGGCTGACGCACACACACACACACACGCTGACTGGCTGACGCACACACACACACACACACACTGACTGGCTGACGCACAAACACTGACTGGCTGACGCACACACACACTGACTGGCTGACGCACACACACACTGACTGGCTGACGCACACACTGGCTGATGCACACACGCACACACTGACTGACACACACACGCACACACACACATCGACTGACGCGCACACATACTGACTGACGCACACACACACTGCCTGACACGCACACACACACACATCGACTGACGCGCACACACACACTGACTGCCACACACACACACTGACACGCACACACACACTGAGTGGTTGACACACAAACACACCGCCACACACACTGACTGACACACACACACACACACACTGCCGCACACACACACACACCCACTGACTGACACACACACACTGACTGACGCACGCACACACGCACACTGACTGGCTGACACACGCACACTGCTGCACACACACACTGACTGACGCGCACACACACACACACACACACACACACACACACACACACACACACACACACACACACACACACACACACACTGACTGGCGCACACACACACATCGACTGACGCCCACACACACTGACTGATGCGCACACAGACACTGACTGACGCACGCACACACACACACACACTGACTGACGCACACACACACATCGACTGACGCGCACACCCTGACTGACGCGCGCACACGCACACACACAATGACTGGTGCGCACACACACACACACTGCATGAAGCTGTAAAGGGGGGGGAAACGGAGCTGTAATGGAGGGGCGGGGGACCGGACCTGTAATTGGGGGGGGGGCGGATTGATGTGAACGGGGGACAAACAGAGAGGGGGGGAGACGGGGAGGGGGAGAAGAGAGAGGGAGGGGGAGACAGGGGAAGAGAGAGAGGGGGGTAAGGGAGAGAGAGTGGGGGAGAGAGAGAGGAGCAGAGCGGGAACATTACATCCCAGGCAGCGCCGGGTCTTTCAGCTAATATATATATATATATATATATATATACAGTGGTTGACAAATCACCAAAAAATCTACTCGCCACACAAAAAAATCTACTCGCCACCTAGTACCAAACATGTGCTGCTTGGGCCAATATTTACTCGCCCGGGGGTTAAATCCACTCGCCCGGGGCGAGCAAATGTATAGGTTTGTCGAACACTGTATATATATATATATATATATATATAGCAACTGTAAATATTACTGTATGTTCATTTGCATGTCTTAGACAGGTCTGCAACCCTGTCTTTCCCCATTGTCACCCAGCATACAGCACTATATATATATATATATATATATATATATATATATATATATATATATATATATATATATATATATAATCACTGTACTGATACCACTAAAAATATATATATATTAGTGGTATCAGTACCGTGTTAGCCGGTTAGACTTGTTGTATTGTCTCTTGCCTGCCATTCCATTTTTCACCTATGCAATATTTTGGGATTTAGCAACATATACATAAGTATTGTCTGTGTTTGCAATTAGTTACATTGTTAAATACTGTGCACTATATTTATATTGGGTATCACCTATGCAGCTATAGTTAATCACCAGCATTAATTGTATTAAGTATTGTTGTTGTCTGTAGTAATTTAGGTTTAAGGGTACTTTTTATAATTCACTAAGTTTCCCCTTTTTGCTGTTCACTTTGTATCACTCATTAGGATATCACTCAATGTGAGCAGTATGAGCATTCACCTTTACCCAATTTTGGGGTTGGTTTTTGTAGCATTTAGGCACTTTTTGGTTTAGATCACAGTGCACTATTATTGTCACAATAAGTTCTTGTTGTATTGATAGTTAGTACTCCAGTATTTTTATAGGTCAGATTGCTTTGTTGTATATATTCACCACATTGTTACCGTGTTAGCCGAGCTTTAATAATCAAAAATGAAAAGACTGTACCGTTCTGTGGCTAACGAAATGCTAAAATGAGTAGACAGTACCGTTTATATATTTATATATATATATTTATATATATATATATATATATACACACACACACACACACACCTACAGTGGCGGCCGATCTGAGTCTAAGTCGGCTAGATCCGCGGCTCTCAGATTATCCCGGTTAGGTGCGTTTTTTTGTTGTTTTCGCCCGGAGTGAACTGCGTTATTTTCGCGCTCGGGATATTAGCATTTTATTATTGCTGTCTGCAATACTGAAATGCCGTGTAAAAACTCAGGGGGGCGTTTGCGGGCTGTTGTTTTGGAAGTCTAATACCTTCGAGGTTTAACCTACGTCAGTACACAGTCTGTGTGTGCGCGCGCAGTAATTGTAAATTTGCATATTTAAAGTATACATGCATTTGCAGTGCTGTTCTGCAGTACAGTACTGCTGCGACACACTTTATTCGAGCAAATACCCAGTATGTACCTGGCAGATACCTGGAATGCGCCGCTCCTCACTTCAGACAAGCCCTGGTGCGTATGCCTTCCCAGCCATGGTTCATGCCTGGCTGACGGGCGGCTGATCTGTTAAATGATAATGATTAGGATTTAATAGGCTGCAATGCTTCGCGTGTCTACCAGATGGCATAAATTCATGAATTGTAATGCAGTATATATATATATATATATATACTGTGCAGTATTGCAGCCAGCGGGAATAAAATGCTTCAATCCCTGCCTGGAAAATAACGCAATGCACTCGGGCAGAAAACAGTCACAAACCTCAATACACCCGAGTATACCCGAATTCGTGGGACTAGCCGAGCTCGAATAAAGTGTGTCGCCAGTGTATGTCTCAGTATGTCTCATTTGAAAATTGTTGAAACGCATAGGCGTGTACTATACTGTAACAGTGTCACATTTCGGCATATACAGTGCTCTCCCCTCGCTCAGGATAATTAACTGCACTGCAGGGTATTTCAACTTCTTATCTTCTCTACAATGCAGTACATCTCTCCCACACCATTCCTTTGAACGTGTGTCTGGTTTCAATCACATTCCTGCTTGACAGCAGGAATTTACTGCGCATGCGCCTGTTACTTCGCCCACCACTGCTTGCTTGCTTGAGTGAGTGACCAAAAAAAAATTAAAAAGAAATTTTTATTGTAATTTTTTTTTTCTCCACAAGCCTGCAAAACCATCTTACTGTATTACGATATTCAATCTGTGCTGTAGCTTTTGACTGTGACCCTGTGCGTTTGACTGCACATGGTTAATTTGTGTGCTTTTTACATACTGTGTTTGGGGGTGTATTATTATGATGAACTGCCTTTTGAAATTAAAGTATGTCTTTAGCTTTGAACTTCATGCAGCTGTACCCTGTAGCCCCCTCCCCCATGAACGGTAGCTCAAGGATTTGAAATTCCACGGAGTCGTTAATTTTCTGAATCTTGTCATTGTGTTCTTAATCCGTCCATAGCCTAGCTACAAAGCCTCACTGTGCCTGCGTGTTATCCTTTTTGAGATGGGAGGTATGGGAAATGAATCCCTGTAGGTGCTACAAATGTCTCTGCAGTATTGTGCAATATAGCATAGGAGTCCAGGCAAGAGTTAACTTCTAATTCAGTTTGTAGGGCACTGAATGCTCACTTGATGGCCATATAATAGGGTAATAGAGTGGTATGCAAGCACCACAGCAGGTGTGTGAAATGTACCCTCACTGAAGAGAGCACACCCCACACCCACTTATGGGACGGCACCCCTCAACCCATAGGCATAAGACATGATAATAACATGAATAATGGAACTGCAATCACAGAAACAAGTAACTCACAAAACCTTCCTGGACCGGTGTAGCGTGCCTCCTTCCAATATGATGAATCCAAGTGAAGAAGAAAGTGGTGGAGCACTGCTTGAAAAAATAAATAAAAGGGCTGGAGGCTGCTTGCAGATTAAAAAATGCTTTAATTTATGGCATTAGTAGACCGGGCTACAAAAAAGGGGGTATCTCTGACGCGTTTCGCGCTGTAGGAGCGTTTTATATTTGATAAAGCGCTCCTACAGCGCGAAACGTGTCAGAGGTACCCCCTTTTTTGTAGCCCGGTCTACTAATGCCATAAATGAAAGCATTTTTTAATCTGCAAGCAGCCTCCAGCCCTTTTATTTATTTTTCAAGCAGTGCTCCACCACTTTCTTCTTCTTTTTGAGATGGGAGCTGCTTACAGCGCATGAGTCACCCAACCCCCCCTCTCCACAGAGTCGTTAATTTACTGAATCTTGCCATAGTGTTCTGAATCCGTCCATAGCCGAGCTTCCAAGCCTCACTGTGCCTGCGTGTAATTCTCTTTGAGATGGGAATTTTGAGGCTTTGTTTACGGCAACGTTTTGGAAAATCCCTTCTCGAATTTGATTTGCACAGAGCATCACCTCTCTATGCGACTGTGTGTAATCCTCTTTCGGATGGGAGCTAGTTTATTCCTGCTCATGCGCCTGTAACTTCACCCACCACTGCTTGCTTGAGTGACCCCCCAATTTTTTTTTAATTATGATTTTTTAACTGTTATTTTATCCACAAGCCTGCAAATACAATCTTGATACTACGATATTAAATCTTGTGTGCTTTTTATGTACTGTATTTGGGGGGTGTAGGGATCAAATTACAGTATTATGATGAACTGCCTTTTGAAATTACTGTACTCTACATAGTTACATAGTTACATAGTAGATGAGGTTGAAAAAAGACGTACGTCCATCAAGTTCAACCTATGCTAAATTTAGACAACAGATACTTTATTCTATATCTATACTTACTTATTGATCCAGAGGAAGGCAAACAAAAAAACCCATTAAGGGGAAAAATTAATTCCTTCCTGACTCCAAGAATTGGCAATCGGATTAATCCCTGGATCAACATCCTTCCCATGTATACTTATTTGGTATATCCCTGTATACCTTTCCCATCTAAAAAGATATCCAACCTTTTTTTGAACAAATCTATTGTATCTGCCATCACAGTCTCCATGGGTAATGAATTCCACATTTTAACTGCCCTTACTGTAAAGAACCCTTTCCTTTGTTGCTGGTGAAATTTCTTTTCCTCCAACCTTCAGGGATGGCCCCAAGTCCTTTGTACTGCCTGTGGGATGAATAGTTCTTTTGAAAGCTCCTTGTATTGTCCCTGAATATATTTGTATATAGTTATCATATCCCCTCTTAGACGCCTCTTTTCTAATGTAAATAAATCTAATTTAGCTAGCCTCTCCTCATAAGTTAGAATGTCCATCCCCTTTATTAATTTGGTGGCTCTTCTCTGCACTCTCTCCAGTTCCATGATGTCTTTTCTTAGGATTGGTGCCCAAAATTGTACTCCATATTCAAGGTGTGGTCTTACTAATGCTTTGTAAAGGGGCATAATTATGTTTACTTCCCTTCCATCCATTGCCCGTTTGATGCAAGATAAGATCTTGTTTGCCTTTGCAGCTACTGCATGACATTGGGCACTATTGCTAAGCCTGCTGTCTACAAGCACTCCTAAATCCTTCTCCAGCAAGGATTCCCCCAATATATCTCCATTTAATTTGTAAGTCGCCTTTTTATTCTTGCATCCCAAATGCATAACCTTACTGCATCCCAAATGCATAATCTGTATTAAACCTCATTTGCCATTTACCTGCCCACGTTTCCAGTCTCTCCAAGTCCTTCTGAAGAGAAATTACATCCTGCTCTGATTCTATTACCTTACACAATTTAGTATCATCAGCAAAGATGGAGACTTTGCTCTCGATCCCAATCTCAAGGTCATTAATAAACAAATTAAAAAGTAGTTGTCCCAGTACCGATCCTTGAGGTACTCCACTCACGACTTTAGCCCAACCTGAAAAAGTTCCATTTATGACAACCCTCTGTTGTCTGTCCTTTAACCAGTTTTCAATCCAGGTGCATATATTATTACTGAGTCCAATTTTCGTTATTTTGTACATCAACCTGTTGTGTGAAACCGTATCAAAAGCCTTTGCAAAATCTAAGTAAACCACATCAACTGCATTACCCTGCTCTAAATTCCTACTTACCTCCTCAAAGAAACAAATAAGGTTAGTTTGGCAAGATCTATCCTTCATAAATCCATGCTGACTATTACTAATAATTTTGTTTTCCATTAGGTATTTCTGAATATTATCCCGTATTAAACCTTCAAGTAGTTTCCCTACTATTGAAGTCAGGCTTACAGGTCTGTAATTCGCCGGGTGTGATCTACACTGGCGACACACTTTATTCGAGCTCGGCTAGTCCCACGAATTCGGGTATACCCGGGTGTATTGAGGTTTGTGACTGTTTTCTGCCCGAGTGCATTGGGTTATTTTCCAGGCAGGGATTGAAGCATTTTATTCCCGCTGGCTGCAATACTGCACAGTATATATATATATACTGCATTACAATTCATGGATTTATGCCATCTGGTAGACACGCGAAGCATTGCAGCCTATTAAATCCTAATCATTATCATTTAACAGATCAGCCGCCCGTCAGCCAGGCATGAACCCAGGCTGGGAAGGCAAACGCAATGGGGCTTGTCAGAGGTGAGGAGCGGCGCATTCCAGGTATCTGCCAGGTACATACTGGGTATTTGCTCGAATAAAGTGTGTCGGTGCAGTAGCTCCCTTTTTAAATATAGGCACCACATCTGCTTTAGACTACCGACACACTTTATTAAAGTGTGGCCGGTTCCGCAAGCCGGGAGATTTCCCGGCTTGCTAGTGGCCGCCCCTCGGCGGTGACGCGCGGTGACGCGCGGTCACGCGTCATCGGGAGCCTGCGCCCCCTGCACGCGCGTCCAGGGCTCCCCGAGGGAGCCCTGGTGTCCCGCGATGTGGGGGACGGCGGCAGGGGGTTCCGGGGGACCCGGCGGACCCGGCAGCGGGAGGGAGAGCGCCCCGATCGGAGGGCGCTCTTCCGCTGCTTCGGCGCGCGCCCGGCACCCTCCGGCGCGCGCCAGTTTACTGCTGGGGCCGAGAACGGGCAAATGCTCGAATAAACTCGGCCGCAGCAGTATGCCAATCTTGTGGTACTGAGCCTGTGGAAATGGAGTCCTTGAATATTAAATATAATGGTTTTGCTATTACTGAGCTTAACTCCTTGAGCACTCTTGTATGTATGCCATCGGGGCCAGGTTCCTTATTTACTTTAATTTTTTCAAGTCGCTTATGAACTTCTTCCTCAGTTAACCAATTGGTCATTAATATGGAGGTTGTGGCTTCCTCCTGTGGCGCTACTATTGAACTTGATGCTTCCCTGGTAAACACAGAGGCAAATAATTTGTTTAATACCTCTGCTTTTTCCTTATCTCCAATAATCTGCCTACCCATCTCACACTGAAAGGGTCCTATATTTTCTTTTGTCATTTTTTTGTTATTAAGGTACTTAAATAACTTTTTAGGGTTGACCTTACTTTCTATTGCAATCCTTTTTTCATTATCCATTTTTGCTAATTGAATTGCCCTTTTGCAATTTTTGTTACATTCCTTATAATTCTGATACGATGTCTCTGTCCCTTCTGACTTAAAGAATCTAAACGCCTTCCTCTTCTTGTCCATTTCCTCCCCTACCTGTTTATTTAGCACATTGGTTTTGACTTATTTCTTTTATACTTATTACACATGGGTATACACTGATAAGTGTGCTTTTCTAACAATGTTTTAAAGACTGCCCATTTATCTTCTACATTTTTCCCTGCAAAAACATCATCCCATTGTATTGTGAAAAAAGATCATAGTGCAACTAAATACAAACAACAAATCACTGATATAGTATACAAATATAGACAGCAATTTAATATATGATTAAAAAATACACATAAAAACAACAAACAAATGTTTGTTGGGCAGGGACACACTAATAAAGTGATGGCATCCAGTAGGGCTAAAACTGAAACCCTACTTACAGCAATGCTGAATTATAAGAGCCTGTATTGCAGTCACACAACCCTCCGTGGCCTGAGTAGAAGATGGATCCACTGCACCGTCAATGTGCTGCTGCACCGCAGGGAAGCGCCACTCCTGTGGTACCACACCGCCAGCCGCCTCACTAGTCCTCGGACGCGCGTCTGCTCATAGATGGAAGAGCACCAGAGCTCAAAGCCGCTGAAGACCTCACTGGGACCGTCAAACCCCCTTTAGATTTAGTGCTCCTTTTTTTTCCTGGAGCGGATGGACCACAGATCCTTCCCCTTCTCTGCTACTGCTGCGAGGATCAGCGTTCACCACCGGAAGCGGAAGCAGCCGCAGACACAGAGGGAGACGCTTCTACACAGGACTGGAGCTTATAGCAGTAATCCTACTTCCGCAATTCAGTACTCTCTCTGGTTCAGACAGTAGGATTACTGCTATAAGCTCCAGTCCTGTGTAGAAGCGTCTCCCTCTGTGTCTGCGGCTGCTTCCGCTTCCGGTGGTGAATGCTGATCCTTGCAGCAGTACACGCAGGCGCACTTACTCCGCTGGCCTCTTCACCCAGTTGATGCCGCGCTCAAGGATATGCACTGTTGACGCGGTGTGCTTCGGATCGTTGTTCTGGTAGAAGCGGTGACCATTCGGGAACTCGCGTGTGATGTATTGCATCTCAGGGACAATGTTGTCTTGGAAGAAAGCTTTATTTATGATTCCTATAGCAACAAAAGAAAAGTGCTCAAAAAACTGCACAATAGTACAGTACAGTGCATACAGTAAGGCTACACTAGTAAAGTACAGTGCATAAGGCTACATTATATTTGATATATTTTACCTTCAAAGATGACAATGCATCCTGGTCCACGCCTAGAGATGGCACCCCACGCATGCAGCTTCACGGGGTGTTTTGGCCCCGGCTTCAAAGATATGCGGCCTTTTTTGTGGAATGCAAAGCTTGCAAATCTCTCCAGAGACACAGTAGACTCGTCAGTGAAGCTGCAATCCTGGAAAGTTTCCCCACTGTTGATCCATGCCTGGGCCTGGACCACTCTTTTGATTTTGTTTGCGTCCCTTATCATGGGGTACGCTCTGTAATGACAAGGAATAGATAATTTTAGCGGTACAGTACAGTTTCCTAAACAACACTTTTACCTCCTGTACTGTCCAGTACTAACCTCACACGTCCATATTTCCATCCAATGCTGCGTCTCATCTTCTTTATGCTGGTCTCGGATACATTGTGATTTGCCTGCAGAATGTATTTGACCCTTAATGCACTCTTCTCATCATTCTCCTCACTTATTTTGTCCACCAGAAGAGTTGTCTCCCTACAATGTAAAGAAAAACAATCCGGTAAGTAAAAAATATTAGAGACAGTAGATGAACAGGATACAATATATTGTTCTATTAATATGCAGCAATATAAAACTGTTGTAATATAAATATAAATATACAAAATATATATACTGTTGTAATATAAATATAAATATACAAAATATATATACTGTTGTAATATAAATATACAAAATATATATACTGCTGTATATAAATATACAAACCATATATACAGTACTGTTGTAATATAAATATAAATATACAAAATATATATACTGTTGTAATATAAATATAAATATACAAAATATATATACTGTTGTAATATAAATCAACAGAAATAACAAAAATATTAGATACAGTACTGTAGATGTACAGTACATTTTTGGATTTCATTTTTTTTAAAAAGTTTTATAAATATACTTACGTGTTAGTTACCCTTGGTGCCCTTTTGCATTCTCTGTTTTTTCCATGTGCATGATAGCTCACGGTGGTTGCTGGCACAACGAGGCCAGAAGTAGCTAACCAGCGTTGGATAGCAGCAATTCGGTGTCCGCTCGTGTACATCTCCTTAATTTGCATGCTGAGATCCTTGGAAATCTTTTTAACAACCATTGCTGCGAGTAGAAAGAAATACAAACACAAGAATGTATATTCGATGTTTAGTCGATGTGTATTCAATGTTCAGTGAATCCACAAAATGGATGGTGTATTTATACGGTAATGACTCACATTAGAGTACGCCCACTTTCAACACCTGTACCTCACCGCCATGCATAAAAGGTTACACACTTTGCATAGCCCACCACTCGATGATCTTTATCTGAACTTGCCCTTGTCCAGATACTGCATTACTGTATGCCATCTGCTTCCATGGATCAACGCCGATTCTATGTCAAGCAGAAAAATCGAAAGGCGGTTGCCGTTTCCACGCCAAGGCAAAAGCGACAGGCTAAGGCCAATAAAGAAACCTTCTGCTGACCCCAAAGGCTAAGGGTTTTCATAGACGTCAGCCTTATTATGTCAAGAAGATATACGGTGATGTACTCTGAACGCAAAACGAATGGCAGTCAACCCATCGAATCCGCAGACCACTTCCTCACATACGCTTCGACGACTCTGCTGTCGCCCTCCCGGAAACCCACAGGCTATCCTCTCCAGTTCTATCCGACGACGCTGCCTGTTAAATCCACGGGTCACTTTCTCCTTTGCTCTTAGACGGCTCTGCTTCTCGCCCGGATATCCAAAGGTCACTTTCTCCATCCCTCTTCGACGACGCTGCCGCTTCTCCTCTACCGGATATCCACCGGGCACCTCCTCCACCCTTCTTCGATGACGCTGCCGCTTCTCTCCATGGAACCCCCATCTCATCCTCCGTTGCACCCATCCACTCAGATGTCCACACGCCATGCACAAGAAGCAGCTCGTTAGACCGGATGCTGAATGGGATAAGTGTGGATCTCCTCGGGACATCTATTGTGCTAGCAAAGATAGATTTGCTTCTGGAGACCATGCTAAATGTGGAGCAACGGATGCTACATATGGATCAACGGATGATACATATGGATCAACGGATGCTAGATATGGATCAACGGATGCAACATATGGATCAACGGATGGAGAAGATAGAGGCTGACATAGCGGGTATACATAATTTGCTCGGTTTTAATGCCCCTGTTTCCACGACGCCGGAGCAGGGGGGTGACATGGATGTGATGAATGGTAGCATCGACACCCTTTCATCACCAAGCGCACCCCCTCCACCAGAAGATGTAGTGTACATGTATGCCGTTGAGGAGGACATGACAATCCCATCAAGACCACGCCAGGAGACAACACGGCAACCAAGACCGGAGGAAAGCTTACTCCCAGACAACGTACCATTGCCCGTCGCCTCAAGCACACCCGCTCGCAGAAGACCTACATTCGCTCGCATCGATACGGTGCCCGACATCACCCTGTGCGATCTACCACCGGCGCTCAGGGAGAAGTATAGGGTGATGAGTTCTGGTGCACCCCACAAGTATGCCTTGTTACTTTTTAAGCACCATGTTCCCTACTCGTTATACTGCGACTGGGCCTTCAGAGTGAACTACGAAGGAAATCGCGTTAAAAAGGCGCTTCCTGCCAATTTAAAAAAGAACATTCTGGATGAAATGTGGCGCTTTGATCCAATTACAGATCCTGTAATGAAAGGCGTTCGAGACTGTATTAATGGCGTTTTGCGCCATGCAAGGAATCGGCCATGGACGGACAATGTGGTGGACTTTCTGGTTTAATCACGGGAACTGTAAGACCATACTGTTGTGCTGAACTGTGCTGTACATGTTTTGACCTGCTGAACTTAAATAAAGGAGATGTTTTGACCTGCTGTACTGTATTTATCTTACTGTTTTAACTTGCTGTACACACACACAGGACCTGCACAATTCCAGTCCCTGAGGGCCGCAAACAGGCACGGTTTTCAAAGGTTACCCTGAAAACCGGGCCTGTTTGCTGCCCTCGAGGACTGTACTGGTGCAGACTATTTTGCACACCATCCCACTGTATATGTTTTAACTTGCCGTTCTTTAATAAAGGAGATTTTGCGTTTTGTATATTTTATGAATAAAGAATTTGTTTTTAAAACATGTGACTGTAAACCATACTGACTGATTGTAAATGTTTTTACTTTCTATACATAAATGTTTTCACAACTGTAGCAGTAAACCATACACCTGTTGATGTTTTGAATTGCTGTGCACTTAAAATGTTTCTACATTGTACAGTATTTGTAAATAAATGTTTTTGTACTTACTCCACCAATAAAAGAACATGTTGATTTGTTTTACATTGTTCCATTGGCTCCTTTGCTACTGTAACAAAATACAGTGTTTCTAGAGTGTACACTACTGTCCAGGCACACTATACTGTATACTGTAGGCATGCTCAGTACAAGAGTATTAAAAAAAATAGAAGACACATACAGTACTGTACTGTATGTACTGGCACTGTATAGAAGACACATACTGTATGTAAAGTACTGTAATACATGTAGCATAAATGCATAGTTTTTATTTTTTCAGGTTTATTACACAGTATACTGTTTATAAAAAAAGTATTGTATACTGTACGGTCGGAAAACATCAGCATACTGTTTCAGGTACAGTATTCTATCCTAATCAATAACAACGGCCACTAAACTGTAGACGTGGGTTTTTAAATCCGATTCAGCAATGTGCAGGCATTGTTACACAAAGCGATATTATCCATCGAAATCCCTCCATTAGACGTTTTCTTTTCTGAGGAAAAACAAAAAGAAAAGTTTTACTGTAATGGTCAGCCCCCTAAAGAAGTTCCCAGCCAGTCCCACCAATAACTTTCTCGGGGGGCGTCTCCTGTTCACATGCGCATGCGCCTACCGTAAATGTAATGACGCGCATACTGTATGCGTTTCAAGAAGGTTCCAATGCGCATGCGCCTAGCGTTCCAACAATTGTTCAGTATCTGAAGTACAGTACTGTAGAAGCCGGTGCATTGCTTGGCAGCGACTGTCGTTTCTTAGTTGGTTTTAACACAACCCTTCACCGTTTGCCGTCTGCATGAT
This sequence comes from Ascaphus truei, assembly GCF_040206685.1. Taxonomy (NCBI): domain Eukaryota; kingdom Metazoa; phylum Chordata; class Amphibia; order Anura; family Ascaphidae; genus Ascaphus; species Ascaphus truei. The sequence goes on along the minus strand of NC_134484.1, from coordinate 286,754,256 downwards.
CATAGATGCAGGAAAAAGCCGGTGATAAACACCAATACCCTCCAACAAATTGTGGCTCAATACGATAAAAACAGGGATCGCTACATAACCTTTTCCTTATTGCACGCTTCCACGTATGAGGAGCTGGCGAAAATTTGTAAAAGTCATAGTTTTCGATAAAATACTGATAAATTTGAACAACTGTTGCTATCTTTTCATCTGTGTCATTAATTGCGGCCCTTTTCAAATACACGTCACTTCTGGAAAACGGGCTGCACTTGAACACTCATGGCGGGCGGCGGGTCTCTGGAGAATACTGTAACCGAAACTGGTCTTTGTCTTTCTTTAATATGAAAAGCCTAAATTGATACATTTTTGCAACCTCTTCCTTCAGTCTCAAGGCCAAGTTACAATAGCACACTGTGGTATCTTTTTTAAACGAAACACCTGCAAGTCGACACATTACTGAAGCGCATGCGCATTACAATTCATGAATATCTGCCATCTGGCGGACACGTGAAGAATTGCAACCTATTAAATCCGAACCATTCTCCATAAACGCATCAACCGCGCGTCAACCGCGCATGACCCGTGGCTGAGAACGCAAAATGAATGCGGCATGCTCCAGGTGAAGTGTGTCGCATTTCAGGAAAAAGCCAGGGTAAAACCAGCGATGTGTTAGACACAGATGCGCTGCAGCAGTACACACCCACACACACACACAAACACAGATATATCACGTTTGTCAGTACTGTTATAGTCTGGAAAAAGCATTTATGCACTTTTACTTACAAAGCGACAGTAATAAAAGATTAAAAACATATTTTCTGTTATTTTAACAGTTGTTTCAAGTTACAAACTGTACTGGTCATATTTACTAAGCAGTGCTACATGTATGCCACAAGACACCTTAAGACAGGGGTGTGTAAACATTTGCAGCTGCGCCCCCCCTGCCTCAGTTCCCAGCGTCAAATAACGCTGCAGGGTTACGTGACATCACGTGACATGACCCTGCGGCACCATTTGACATCTCGTTGCCATGGCGATGCGCCAACAGCCTTCTGAATCTTGGTAAGTAATAGGTTGCAGGGGCCTCCGCCGTGGGGAAGAGTGCAGGGCCTCTTCAACCACTGCGCCCCCCTAGAAAAATCTCCCACCCTCCTAGCGGTGTGCCCCCCAGTTTTTGCTCCCCTGCCTTAAGACCATTCAATGGAATTGTCTATATGTATCTTATGACACAGCTTAGTCCTCTATACTTATTATGCCCATGGTTCTTACCTTCCTTGTGACTTCTAGGAGGACATTGACCTCACCAGGTTCTTCTGCCTATATGTGGAAGCCTCCCAGTCGCAGTTCCAGTATGGGTAGCTTGATGAGCAGCTACTTGCAGGTAAATATATGGGAAAATGTCCCGTACTGCTCCAGTTTTGGAAAATGTACTTTTCTCACTTTATATGGAAATACATTTTTACAAGTACTGTATTTTCATTTTTACCAGCACCCATATTAATGACAATGGAATAAGTACATGTGGTATTGAAATTAGTAGTAGTTGATTGATTAAATAAGTAAATGTACCAGTATCCATATTAAGGGCAATTAAATAAGTAAATACAGGGCCTCATGCAGTAAGCCCCGAAAAATCTCTTCGGCAAGTGTTGCAGATAGGCCTTTTTTGGTGATTTGCCCTCGCAGTATTCAGTAAGGGCCGAATCCATGCCGATCCCTGCCGAATCACTGCGAAAGCAAAACTGCCGATGAGCCTGTGCCAATACAGCCTGGCTCCCGATAAGCCTTCCGATAGGCCTTTTCTGCCGATAGCCATAAAGGGGCCTGTATCTCGGGAAGCAGGGGGTCCCCAGACCTAAAACCAAAGCGCTTCAGCTCCGGAGACCCTCTGCACATCTACACTATAAGTAAAGCACACATATCAATAAACACTCGTTCCTTACCTTTGCGGCTATGTGCTACGGTAACGAAGCAGCATGAATGTATTTTTAATAATAGTGTACAGTGAGCAGGGGGTCCCCTGAGCTGAACCGCATTGCTTTGTGGACCAGGGACCCCCTGCTTCCCGAGTTACAGGCCCCGGAATGTGTAATCGGGTGGCAGTGTCGCCGCCATCTTTATAGCACCCCATTCGCGCCGTGTCCGATATAAATATGGCGGTGACACTGGCCCTGGTGCCCCAAACCGGGGCCTGTAATTCGGGAAGAAGTGGGTCTCTAAGCCACAAATCAATGTGGTTCAGCTCAGGGGACCCCCTGCTTCCGCACAATATTATTAAAAATGCATAAATGCTGCTTCATTACCATAGCGGATAGCCGCTAAGGCATTGAAGGGGTTAAGGCAGAATAGCATGTTTATTGGGGACATTTGCCCCCAATAAACATAGCAATAAACAACATACACCCACTGTGTATTTGAAATACATAAACAATAATAAATACATTAAATACATATAGTACTCACCACCCATTTCCGGCTGCCACGATGAAGGCCATCCTCCTCTTCATCCTGCCCATGCCCCCTCCGCTGCTGCAAAACAGACACAAAAATGAAAACATCCAATGTAATGTCCCCTAACCCCTTAATCACCATAGCGGTTATTAACCGCTACAGTCATTAAGGGGTTAACCCACCCTTACCCACCACTCGGGATGCCTACATACCCTCCCCCACCCCGTGAGGCCTAACCACCCTCACCCACTACCCACAAAGGAGGCCTACCCACATACCATTGGGGAACCTCCCCACCCCCAGTACCCACAATAAAAACAATACAGTGTCACACAATAAACATCATTATATTTATTAAATACATTACCCACCCCCTGTGCCCCCCATAAATACAAGATTTATCCTTTTACAAACAAGGTTCATAACACAGCCCCACGCGAGTCCCCGGTGGGCTGGCAGGGCACCTGGACAGACCTACAGTTTACCAGCAGCCCTTTTTACACAGGTTCTGGAGGCCTGCTGGTGGATCCTGCCAGCACCATGGCCCCCAGGTGGTCTCCTTTGGTTACCGTGGGCCACAATTGGGTCCCCACGGTAGGCCCAAGGATGTCTGGGAGCCCCGGGTCAGACCCACAGGTGTCTGCGGTGCCTCGGGTGGTTCCCTCGGGGGTCTGGGGAACTCACGGGTGCTCACTACGGGTCCGCGGTGCCCCCACAGAAGTGGGACCACACATCATCATCCCCGCACCTACGGGTCGGCGGTGCCCCCACAGAAGTGGGACCACACATCGTCATCCCCGCAGACTATGGATCCGCGGTGCCCCCACAGACGTGGGACCACACATCATCATCCCCGCATGTGTCACCCGTGGAACCACCAGCCTGATACCCTTGGGATACCCGAGGATACCCACAGGTGGTTTCCAGAGGTCCCACGCAGAACCACGGAACCAACCCTGAATGTAAAAAAAATAAACCTGGCCTATACATTCAATACATACACCCTCCCCCCCAACACCTATAGTACAATAATGTGCAAAATAACTATTATCCAGATATGGATAATAGATTAATTGCCCATTATTAAAAACATTAACTAGCATATACAAATAAATAAAGTACTACTGACCTCATCAATACGAAGTGTCCGTCACCAGCGCCTTCCTTCTCTTGCCCACACAAGACATAGCCAATACCAAACCAATACATTGCAAGACCATTCAGATATCAATTAACCCCTTAAACACCTTATCGGATAATAACCGCAAAGGTAATTAAGGGGTTAAGCCACATTGGCCCGATACCCACCCTTCACCTATGAATTTGTACTGTGGCTTCATCATGCAACTATATATATATACTGTATATATATATACAGAGAGACAGAGAGAAAGAGAGAGATACAGTATATATATATACACACGTTATATACACACCCATGATAAACCAATATACAGTACAAATAAATGTAGAAGGGTAATCAAAAGCATACTGTCCTAAAACCAAACACTTCTCCATACAGACACTACATTAAAATCAATTTCCTTTAAAAATCCTAACTGATCTCACAATCTATATCATCACAAACCAATGAAAAACCTCACATTCCAATATATATGATGCATAAAATCTATGCACCATATACATTCTGCAAATGAATCAACCAAGTAAACAAAAATCAAAAGCCAATACATTGCAATTACATTCAGATATCAATTAACCCCTTAAACACCTTATCGGATAATAACCGCAAAGGTAATTATGGGGTTAAGTCACACTGGCCCGATATCCACCCTTCACCCATGAATTTGTATATATATATAGAAAAAAGGAAAAAGAAAGAAAAAGGCGCACACCTAGTGCATTACCACAATAAAAATGTATTGATTGAACATATAATCTTACAAATGCCCACTCACAAAAGTACAGCAAATATAGGCGTGTATGAGATAGGCTCTCATGTGCCATGCAGCTCAATCACCAGCGTCCGTCCGCAGTCAATGGCGTCATCACGTGGATCAACTCCGTGAAACCGGAACCGGAAGAGGGGTCCTTCGCCTTCAGTGCTCCATCGTATTGGTCCCTCCAGGAAACAGACACCTCCAGTGTAGCAAATGTATGAGGTTGTAAGCCGGGAGAGCAGCACACGGGAGCCAAAGTTCTACAGTCAACCTGCAACAGTGCTCGTGGGCAAATGGCGGCCAGAATCTAGCCACGCCCTACGCGTTTCGTCATCAAATGACGACTTCTTCAGGGGATGCCCTTCAAGCATAAGTCCTTAGTATTTATAGGGAGGTAACCAACAATTTAGCCAATAAAAGATTATTGAATTATAGCAGTCAATTTGATCAATTACACATATATATATATACAATTTGAATAGAACAATTATACAGTATATATGAATGTGACTACACGAATAGCAGATATTGTGAGGACCCCATTGATATTTGAGGAGTGATGTACAAACTCTGAAATAAAGCAACATTGCTGATGTTATAAATGTAAATAATGAGTGGATAATCACAGGATTAATCAACAAACAGACAGCACTAGAAAATGCATCATGATTGAATTATTGGAAATTATTTCAAGTCAAACAATCTAAAGAATAAATTGGAAACTAACTCATTGGATTATAATATATATATATCAAATGATATATTTGATATGGTCAGATCTATATCACTTAATTGTTGATGACATCTCAAACAAGGAGATCACTAATTGAATGACACATTGTATAAATAATTGTTTATAAAACTACTTAGAAAACAACATAAATTGGTAATATCTAATTTGAACCAATGACACCCGATACATTGATCAATAATTACCACCAGAATAATTAACTAATTTGTCACCAGGATATTTACCCATTGTTTGAATGCCAGTATGGAGTCAGAGGAGGCAAAATAGATGGATCCAAAGCAACGACAGAGAAAAGGAAGCGATGGTGACTTGAATTGTGATTAAATGAGTGCATAATATATATATATATATATATATATATATATATATATATATATATATATATATATACAGAGAGAGATATATATATATATATATACAACTGTATGCTCATCTGCATGTCTTAGGCAGGTCTGCAACCCCGCTTTTCCCCATTATCACCCAGCATGCAGCACTTCCACTGCAGCAAGGGATTCTGGGAAATGACATGCAAATGAGCACACAGTGTCACTTTTTGCCTCAAAAACCATTTTTAACATGGTTCCCTATAGGCTTAAGCTTGCTGCATGGTCACAGCTTTGAGCACAGCCAGGGTTTGAGGCAAAAAGTGACACTGTGTGCTCATTTGCATGTCATTTCGCAGAATCCATTGCTGCAGTGGAAGTGCTTTATGCTGAGTGATAATGGGGAAAGGCGGGGTTGCAGACCTGCCTAAGACATGCAGATGAGCATACAGTTGTATTTGCATATTTGCTTTCCTGTGGAGGGTTTTTGTCACTTTTTTTACTCACCATAACTTAACTCAGTATTATGGTATAGCCTATCCCATAGCCTCTTATGCATATCCAGTTAAAATCAACCCCACACTGATGAGACCCATCAAGGTCGAAACAGCTGTCTGTGGGTGGTTTTCTGGGTATGCACCTTAACCCTGGCTGTGCTCAAAGCTGTGACCATGCAGCAAGCTTAAGCCTATAGGGAACCATGTTAAAATGGTTTTTGAGGCAAAAAGTGACACTGTGTGCTCATTTGCATGTCATATCCCAGAATCTCTTGCTGCAGTGGAAGTGCTGTATGCTGAGTGATAATGGGGAAAGGAGGGGTTGCAGACCAGTTGTACCAGCCCACTCTACACTCTGGGAGGCCCATAAGGCGACCATGAGGGGACTTCTAATGAATTTAGCAACACAAACCAAAAGAGCTAAGGAGTCCCAGATAAAAGATTTGCGTGAGAAACTAGCAAACCTTTCCGCACTTCATAGTCTCAATAAACAGGGCGCTACCCTAAAGGAACTCTCTGACATCAAAACTAGACTCAATTTGTTGCTAAACTCCAGAGCTGAGAGGGAGTTGGCATGGTCCAAGCGTAAGTTTTACGACAAAGCTAACAAGCCAGATATCTTACTTGCCAATAAATTACGTAACAAACTCCCTAATTATAGTATCTCCTCAATCCGCACCAAGGGGGGGGGGACCTTACCTCCGACCCTAGAAGAATTGTCGAGGAATTCAAAAAATTCTATGAAGTTCTCTATGATGGAGATAAGGTCAGCCACACACAGAAAATAGAAGCAAAAACTCAGAAGTTCCTAAAAGAGGCGCGCCTTCCCAAATTGAGCAGGGTAGAAAAGGAGGCATTACAGGGTGACATTACGTTCGAAGAACTATCAGAGGTTATAAAGGCCCTTAAACCAGCTAATGCTCCGGGACCAGATGGTTTTTCAAATTTATATTACAAAAAATTCCTTAAAATACTAGCGCCACAACTTTTGAAATTATTTAACGAGATCTTAGCGGGGGGCTCCTTTCCAGCCCAGATGCTCCAGGCCTCTATCTCCCTGATCCACAAGCCAGGCATAGACCCAGTAGACTGTAAGAGCTACCGGCCCATATCCCTGATTAATTTCCGATGTGAAAATATTTTCTAAACTGCTAGCTAACAGGGTGGGCACTGTCCTGCCCGGGCTAATTCACCCGGATCAGGTGGGATTTATTGGAGGAAGGCAGGCGGCAGACAACACAAGACGCATCATAGATTTGATCGATCTGGCCAACAAAAAAAATATCCCGTCTATGCTGTTGAGTCTGGATGCTGAGAAGGCCTTCGATAGGATCGACTGGTCCTATCTGAGGGCAGTACTAGGAGCATTTGGGTTTGAGGGACGCCTCCTAGAAGCCATCTTGGCCCTGTATAAAGGCCCCACAGCTAGTGTGCACCATCAGGGCTTCCCATCGGAGCAATTTAACATCTGTAGCGGGACGCGACAGGGGTGCCCCCTGTCCCCTCTGCTGTTTGCATTTTGTATAGAACCCCTGGCGGCTCATATTCGCCTAAGCCCAGATATAACAGGGATAGACGTAGGGGATCAATCCCATAAAGTGGCATTGTATGCTGATGACGTTATACTGACCATGTCAAGGCCGCTCACTTCCCTGCCCAATGTCTTTGAGATTCTGGGACCATTTAGCCTCATCTCCGGGTTCAAAATTAACCAGACAAAGTCTGAAGCCCTAAATATTAGTCTCCCGCGCCCAATGGAGAAATTAATCGAACTAAATTTTAATTTTAAATGGCAAGCCTCCTCAATCAAATACTTAGGTATCCAAATTACCAAGACATATGACTCATTATCCAAAGCAAATTATCCCAAATTATTCCAAGCTCTAAGGGAGGATCTGAGGGTGTGGGCGGGGTTTGGAATTTCTTGGTTTGGACGGATTCATAGCATCAAGATGAATCTCCTACCAAGGGTGCTTTACCTGTTCCAGGCCCTGCCAATACCACTGGTGCGGGCAGATATCCTCGCCTTACAGTCAAAGATCATGAAATTCATTTGGCACAAGAAGAGTCCACGAATTGCTAAGAGTATACTAACTAGGCCCACGATTCGAGGGGGACTAGCGGTACCTTGCTTGATGGCATATTACAAAGCAGCAAGATTGGGTCAGATTGTCCAGTGGCACCTTGACCCGTCACTGCGGAGATGGGTGGCTCTGGAGAAAACCTGCTGTGCTCCAATTGAGTTGCATAATTAAATTTGGCTGCCAAAACGATGCGACAACACAGTGGGGATGCTGCTACGGACCATGGTGAACTCTCTGGCGGTGTGGAGGAGTTCCAAATTTAAACATAAATTAACGACAAAACACTCCTTAATGACCCCGCTGTTCGATAATCCAGACTTCGCCCCGGGGATGGACGGAGAGCGGCACTTCAAAATTTGGATACAGTCGGGCTATAAGTGGTTAATAAATCTGGAGGGGCCTAAATTTATTAAAACATTTGAACACGTCAAATCGGAAAAAGGCTTACCAAACACTGAATTATTCCGCTACCTCCAGATAAGAGCATTCTATAATGAATTTCCAATTAGACCAGCCAGGACCAATTTCGAGCAGCTGTGTTCCAGAGCTACGGACACACGGGGACTTACCTCTAGATTATACCGGGAGGTGATCTGCCCTGTTGGACAGGACACCGACAAACTGAACTACATGACTAAATGGGAGACAGACCTAGGGGAGACTTTAGAGGACAAAGACTGGGAGTGGATCATACAGGCGGCGGCTAAAAGCTCCATATGCTCAACGTTAAAAGAGAACGCATATAAGGTCATGATGCGCTGGTATCACACCCCACTACGTTTATCCAAATTTGTCAGCGGTTATTCCCCGCTCTGCCTAAAACAGTGCGGGGAATCGGCGGACATAGTCCACATGCTGTGGTCCTGCCCGAAGGTACTCCCGATTTGGGAGAACATTAGAGCATGGGCTCAAAGTATCCTCGATTTAGTGGTCCCCCTGGACCCGTGGCTGTTCCTATTGGGCTGGCGGGCGCAGGGGCTGCCAAAATCGGCACACAAATTGGTGGCACATATGGCCACGGCCACTAGGTGCGAGATCGCAGCATTGTGGATCCAGCAAGATCTACCAGTCATCCTCAAAATCCGAAATAGAATGTGGCAAGTTTGCCAGATGGAACAGTTGACTAGCTGGGTCAACGACTCTGGACGAAATTTCTTAAAAGTATGGGAGCCGTGGCTTACCCAATCCGACATCCCCGGGGTAGATGTTCTCTGGTGACGGAGCGGAGCATTATATAACATAGGCATGTGACAGGTAGGATCCCCTCGATTAGTAAAATCAGAATTAAGAAGAGGAGTCGACAGGAGTCACATAGAATAGCGCAATACGGACCGAAAGCAGATCTTCCACCAACGAAGAACACGGTGGCAGTCCACTCCCCCCCCCCCTACCCCCTCCTTTTCCTTCCTGGTTGTTTTTTCCCTCCGTTGTCAAGTCTTTGGTCTGGTGAGTCAGGTTTGTCTAGTCTTGTGAGTGCATGTTGTAAGTCCCTTGTTGCTTTTGAGTGATTTTACCCTTGAATGTGAGAGTGAAAAGGGTAAACCTCGGGGGGTTTCAATTTGTTTTACTATGGGATGTGGCATATTGTACTTGTTATGAAACCCAATAAAAACCTTGAAGTAAAAAATAAATAAAAAATTAACAAGTTCAATTAAATACATTTCTTTAGTTCACTTACCATTACTTGACCCCACCGACTCCCGTTGAACAGCTTACTCACGAACAAAACCACCAGGCACAGGAACCCATAAAATAAAAAACCATAAAAAAATAAACATTAAACTAAAAATCCAAATCAATTCTATTTGTAATCCATCTTCATCTGTATTTTTCTTTCTTCTATCTTCTTCCGGGGTCTTCTTCCCGTCTTTGGCCACACCCTGGTCTTCTTTCTTCTGTAGGAGGTCCTTCCTCCTCGGCGGCTGGCTTCAAAATGAGACGACATAGGCTTTTAAAGGCCTATGACGTTACATTTTCATCATGGTTCCCACGGACCTGATTGGGCCGTGAAAACCATGTGGTTTGGCCGATAAAAAAAATAAGATGACGTCACTTAAAGGCAATGAAAGCACAGCCAATCAGAATGGCTTTGCTTCAATTGCCTTTAAGATGATGTCATGAAAAGAAACATGGCCGTCCTCACATGGTACGGTAGCCAATCAGAGCGTGGGAACTCCATCCCTACTCTGATTGGCTCTAGTATACCATGTGACAGAGGTTTGGGGGAGAACGAATGTGACGTCATTGAAAGCCTGTCACATGGTACTAGAGCCAATCAGAGTAGGGATACACTGTGGGGATGAAGCGGTGGCCTCACATCTGTGGGGACACCGTGGACCCGTAGTCTGCGGGGATGAAGCGGTGGTCCCACATCCGTGGGGGCACCGCCGACCCATAGGTGTGGGGATGAAGCAGTGGTCCCACATCCGTGGGGGCACCGCGGACCCGTAGTGAGCACTTGTGAGTTCCCCAGACCCCCGTGGGAACCACCCGAGGCCCCGCAGACCCCTGTGGGTCTGACCCGGGGCTCCCAGACATCCTTGGGCCTACCATGGGGACCCAATTGTGGCCCACGGTGACCCAAGGAGACCACCTGGGAGCCATGGCGCTTGGCGGGACCCACCAACAGGCCTCCAGAACCTGTTTGAAATGAGCTGCTGGTACCCTGTATGTCTGTCAGGTGCCCCGCCAGCCCACCGGGGACTCGCGTGGGGCTGTGTTATGAACCCTGTTTGTAAAAGGATAAATCTTATATTTATGGCGGGGCACAGGGGGTGGGTAATGTATTTAATAAATATAATGATGTTTATTGTGTGTCACTGTATGGTTTTTATTGTGGGTACTGGGGGTTGAAGGGGGGTGTTTCCCCAACGGTATGTAGATAGGCCTCCCTTGTGGGTAGTGGGTGAGGGTGGTTAGGCCTCACGGGGTGGGGGGTTAGTGTGGGAAGGTATGTAGGCGTCCCGAGTGGTGAGTGAGGGTGGTTTAACCCCTTAATGACTAGCGGTTATTAACCGCTATGGTGATTAAGGGGTTAGGGGACATTACATTGGATGTTTTCATTCTTGTGTCTGTTTTGCAGCAGCGGAGGGTGCATGGGCAGGAGAAGAAGAGGATGGCCTTCATCGTGGCAGCCGGACATGGGTGAATTCTATATGCAGTGTTCGACAAATCACCCAAAAATCTACTCGCCCAACCAAAAAATCTACTCGCCACCTAGTCCCGCCCCCAACCCCGCCCCTAGTCCCGCCCCCAACCCCGCTTTAAAATAAAATATATAAATAAAATACATTTAACAAATTCCTAGTCAGAACAACATTCGTTTTTGACATAAATGTATTTACTGTATTACATTATACTACAATTAGTCCTTGTTACGTGTGTGTGTGTGTGTGTGTGTGTGTGTGTGTGTGTGTGTGTGTGTGTGTTTGTCGGATTTAGAAATAAAAGCCAGACGTGAATGACTAGTTTCCTGAACCCCTTAACCAGTGTCTGGATGCCCCCGCTTCACAATATCTAAAGCAGCAATCCCGCCTGGGATCTTACCTGATCCGCAGTCCCTCAATGTCCAGATACCTCATTCCCGCAATGTTATAAGTTGGAGGGGAGGTGTTTTCTACCTGTCTTCTGGGTTAGGGGGGATTCCTATGTCTTCCGTGTGACATCGAGAGTTAGATCTGGAAGAAAGCAGTATAGGTTATTTCGGTGTAGTATAGGGCTGTTAAGATATATCGGGTAAATAAGAGATCCAGAGTGTGAGAGAGAGAGAGTGTGAGTGAGAGAGTGTGAGTGAGAGAGAGAGTGTGAGTGAGAGAGAGAGTGTGAGTGAGAGAGAGAGAGTGTGAGTGAGAGAGAGAGTGTGTGAGAGAGAGAGAGTGTGTGAGAGAGAGAGAGGGTGTGAGAGAGAGGGTGTGTGAGAGAGAGAGGGTGTGTGAGAGAGAGAGGGTGTGTGAGAGAGAGAGGGTGTGTGAGAGAGAGGGTGTGTGTGAGAGAGGGTGTGTGAGAGAGAGAGGGTGTGTGAGAGAGAGGGTGTGTAAGAGAGAGAGAGAGAGAGGGGGGGTGTGAGAGAGAAAGGGTGTGTGTGAGAGAGAGAGAGGTTGTGTGAGAGAGAGAGAGAGGGTGTGTGAGAGAGAGAGACAGAGAGAGAGACAGACAGAGAGAGAGACAGACAGAGAGAGACACAGGGAGAGGGTGGGTGACACAGGGAGAGGGAGGGTGACACAGGGAGAGGGAGGGTGACACAGGGAGAGGGAGGGTGACACAGGGAGAGGGAGGGTGACACAGGGAGAGGGAGGGTGACACGGAGAGGGAGGGTGACACAGGGCGAGGGAGGGTGACACATGGCAAAGGAGGGTGACACAGGGAGAGGGAGGGTGACACGGAGAGGGAGGGTGACACAGGGAGAGGGAGGATGACACAGGGAGAGGGAGGGTGACACAGGGAGAGGGAGAGGGAGGGTGACAGGGAGAGGGAGGGTGACACAGGGAGAGGGAGGGTGGGTGACACGGGGAGAGAGAGAGAGTGGGTGACACGGGGAGAGGGAGAGGGTGGGTGACACGGGGAGAGGATGGGTGATACGGGGAGAGGGTGGGTGACACGGGGAGAGGGAGAGGGTGGGTGACACGGGGAGAGGGTGTGTGACACAGGGAGAGGGAGAGGGTGGGTGACACGGGGAGAGGGAGAGGGTGGGTGACACGGGGAGAGGGAGAGGGTGGGTGACACAGGGAGAGGGAGAGGGTGGGTGACACGGGGAGAGGGTGGGTGACATAGGGAGAGGGAGAGGGTGGGTGACACGGGGAGAGGGTGGGTGACACAGGGAGAGGGTGGGTGACACAGGGAGAGGGTGGGTGACACAGGAAGAGGGAGAGGGTTGGTGACACAGGGAGAGGGTGGGTTTCACAGGGAGAGGGTGGGTGACAGGGAGAGGGAGAGGGTGGGTGACACAGGGAGAGGGTGGGTGACACAGGGAGAGGGAGAGGGTCGGTGACACAGGGAGAGGGAGAGGGTGGGTGACACAGGGAGAGGGTGGGTGACACAGGGAGAGGGAGAGAGAGGGAAAGGGTGACACAGGGAGAGAGAGGGAAAGGGTGACACAGGGAGACGGAGAAAGGGTGACACAGGGAGAGGGAGAAAGGGTGACACAGGGAGAGGGAGAAAGGGTGACACAGGGAGAGGGAGAAAGGGTGACACAGGGAGAGGGAGAAAGGGTGACACAGGGAGAGGGAGAAAGGGTGACACAGGGAGAAGGAGAAAGGGTTACACAGGGAGAGGGAGAAAGGGTGACACAGGGAGAGGGAGAAAGGGTGACACACTCACTCACACACAAAAACACTCACCCGCAAGGCAGAGGGCCGCACATGACAGCAGTGGGGCCTCTGCACAGCAGTGGCCCCCCCGCACGGCAGCAGGGCCTCTGCAAGGCAGGGGGGGTCGTACATGGCAGCGGGGGCCTCTAGACGGCAGGAGGGCCTCTGCAAGGGGCCGCACTCCGTCCAGAGGCGGACGCCGCAGTATTCCCTGATAGAATGGAGAAGGGCCGGTAGGGGATTTCCCCTGCTTAGACCGAGCAGGGAGAGGCACCGGTTAGGGGATTTCCCCTGCTTAGACTGAGCAAGGAGAGGCACCGGTTAGGGGATTTCCCCTGCTTAGACCGAGCAGGGAGAGGCACCTGGTAGGGGATTTACCCTGCTTAGAGCGAGCAGGGAGAAGCACCGGTTAGGGGATTTCCCCTGCTAATAGCTGAGCTGGCCATCAGAGCAGGAGAAGAGTAGGGCTCAGGGTTTCCTTAACAGCTGAGTGCTTGTGTGACAGATCGGGGGAAGCGGGAAGTGGCGCGGAAGCCTGGGGGAGAAGGGGGGGAACACCTTGGCTTGCAGGGAAGGAGCAGAGGGGCCGCAGGATGGAGGATTAGAGAGTACTTACTCTCCAACAGATCTCCAGGCAGAAAGAATGGCCGCTCGTTGGGGGCGGGCTCATATAGAGCGAGCAGGGAAATTTAAAAAAACAAACACGTGTGCTGCTTGTGCCACGTGTGCTGCTTGTTACTCGCCCGGAGGTTAAATCCACCTGCCCCGGGCGTGTAAATGTATAGGATTGTCGAACACTGGCTATATGTATTTCATGTATTTATTGCTGTTTATGTATTTAAAATGGGCACATTCACTATTATCCCTTTGTGGATAATAGTAATTGTGGCCATTACTATACTGTATGTGTTAAGGGGGGGGTTATTTCTTTATAAGTATGTATGTGTTAGCCGCTAAGGTAATGAAGTGGCCTTTAAATGCATTTTTCCTGCCTCGGATGCATGCCGGGGGCCTCCGGTACGGGTATCAGTTCCAGAGACCTCCGGCATCAATCACAGACAGGAAAAAGGGCTGATTTTTTCTAAGTGTTGCCCTTGCCGATGCTTCTCCTCCACCAAGTTGCCAACTTTAGTTGGCGGGCTGGATTCCCGATAAACTCTCCATTCTGGAGTGCCGATCAGCAGCGAAAAGCTGATCGGGGCTACCTGAATTCCACCGAGTTAAAAAAGTGCCGATAAGTGGCTTATCGGCAGCCGGCTGCCGATAACTTTTTATCGGGAAGAAAAGTTGCCGATAATTCCCACTTATCGGCGCTTACTGAATCGGGAGGGCAAAAAATGCAGAAAAAAGCCTTATCGGTGCTTACTGCATAAGGCCCACAGTGTTTGTCCGTTGCCATTGTATCATACCTTTTTAGATAAGTTATGTTTTTCATATTTCTTTGAAATTCTTTTATTTTTTTTCTTCACTGGCACTTCAAATTAAACAATTGCTTGTGCATCATATTAATTGTTTTCATTGTATCATCAGAAGAACAGAGCAGCTAGTAATGAGTGCATAGACTTAAGGCATAAATAGCTGAAAATCAGCACACACGGTATTATGTACTCTGTTTGTTTGTCACTGTTCTGCCTTTAGGATTACACGTGCATCCAGTTACATATATATATTAGTAGCACACCATGGCTGTCCTCTATCTTTTATCTCTAAAGATAAAGTAAAATGCTTAAAGGTATATTACTTCTTATTAAAACAGCTATTCAAAGTAGACCCCTTCTTATATGATACAGCTGTGACTATGTACTTTAGCAGACTAGTTAACTGCCAGTAGAGATGTGGTTTGGTCTTAATAAGTTTCAGCAAGGTTGAGAAAGCTATAACAGTAAGCCACAACTTTCTCAGAGTTTGGTTGCTTTATAGGCATCAAGATCAAACAGTTATTTACTGATAAGGAATAGCTGGGAAAAGCAGTGCTCAGATTTATGCCACATACAGTATTTCCCGGCTCCTCTCAAGTGCAGCATTTAAAAAATGTCCATATAATGCAGCAAAATTTGTGGACAGGGTAGAATCTGTACACAAATCCTTCATGAAGTAGCCTGTTCTATGAAAACCTTTCCCCCTTTTTTTACTGGATGGGAACAGAGGGTTCCTTCAGAGCTAAACAGTGCTATTTCCAGTTCTGGGAATCCCCTGGTAAAGACAGTATTACTTCCTGTTATTCAAAGGGGATTTAAATGGCCATGCAATGATGTTTCGGCTTTCTATTTGCCTTAAATTTGGCAGCCATTTAGTTTCCACCGGAGGTAGATTTAAACTTTTAACTTCAGCAGTAAGTAGCTCGGAAATCTTGGGGTCCCCAAAAGCTCAAAATAGCATGGATCAATTTCAGTCGACCAACTGCTACCATCCTGTAAAATAAATTGGGGTAAAAACCGTGTAGGTAGAATGACTGCTTTAAATTTACAAAGAGTGAGGTTTATGTACTACATTTTTATGCAAACTATATAATCAGGAAACAATTAAAAACAAGACTGTATTTTTAAAATGTTGGGTAAGTACACTACCGACCAACTTTATTCTTACTTGGCTAGCTCCGCGAATTTCGGAGTATCCCGGTTATCTGCGTTTTTTTGTAGTTTTTTCCCGGGGTATATAGCGTTACATCGCGCCCGTGATTTAAGCATTTTATTCCCGCTGGCTGCAATACTGCAATGCCGTGTAAAAACGCATGGGGGCGTTTGCGAGCTGTTGTCTTTGAAGCCGAGAAATTCATGAATTGTAATGCAGTATATACTATATATATACAGTATATACTGTATAACAACAACCGCTATAACCCCTAACATACACATACAGTACTGTATATGCACATCAATGATACTGTAGGCCGTCCCCTGGCGAGATGTGTTTGCAGCAGAGAGAGAACCGCTGCTCTCTCTGCGCAAACATCGGCACATTAAAAATTATTTAATATACATTTTTATTCATAGTGTACATGTGCAGGGGGTCTCCGGAGCTGAACCGCGTTGGTTTCAGGTCCGGGGATACACTGCTCCCCGAGATACAGGCCCCTTTATGAGGTGCCGGTATCCCTCTGCATTTAAAGGTCCCGATCACGTGACAGCGGCATGTAAACAAAGCAGAGGGATACCGGCACCCCCTGCTCCCCGAGATACAGGCCCCTTTAGGGGGTGCCGGTATCCCTCTGCTTGGTTTACAGGCCGCGGTCACGTGATTAATTGTGGGTCTGCTGTGCGCGAATTTTTTTTTGTGGGTAGCGGGGGTGGGTGAAGGGGGTTTTTGGCCCTTGGTGTGAGTTTAGGACTTGCGGGGGGGGGAGGGGTTGCGGGTGCACTTAACCCCTTCACGACCGTAGCAGTTAATACCGCTACGGTCGTGAAGGGGTTAAGTGAACCCACTACCCCCCCACAAGCCCTAAACAACCACCGTTGGGGCTAATACCCCCTTCACCCACCGCCACTACCCACAATAAAAAAAATTCACACACAGCAGCACAATTAATAAATAAATCTAAATAAATAAATGAATATAAATAAATACATTTAAAATACATTTTTATTCATAGTGTAGATGTGCAGAGGGTCTCCGGAGCTGAACCGCTTTGGTTTTAGGTCTGGGGACCCCCTGCTCCCCGAGATACAGGCCCCTTTAGGGGGTGCCGGTATCCCTCTGCTTGGTTTACAGGCCGCGGTCACGTGATCGGGACCTTTAAATGCTGAGGGAAACCGGCACCTCATAAAGGGGGCTGTATCTCAAGGAGCAGGGGGTCGCCGGACCTGAAACCAACGCAGTTCAGCTCCGGAGACCCCCTGCACATCTACACTATGAATAAAAATGTATTTTAAATGTATTTATTTATATTCATTTATTTATTTATTTATTTAGATTTATTTTTTTTTTTTTTGGGCGGCTGCTGTGTGTGAGTTTTTTTTATTGTGGGTAGCGGGAGTGGGTGAAGGGGGTATTAGCCCCAACGATGGTTGTTTTGGGCTTGCGGGGGGGTAGCGGGAGGGGTTAACCCATTCATGACCGTAGCGGTATTAACTGCTACGGCCGTGAAGGGGTTAAGTGCACCCGCAACCCCCCCGCAAGTCCTAAACTCACACCAAGGGCCAAATACCCCCTTCACCCACCCCCGCTACCCACAATAAAGCGGGCACGGTGGGTTAACCCCTTCATTGCCTTAGCGGCTATCAGCTATGGTAACGAAGCAGCATTTCTGTATTTTAATAATATTGTGCAGGAGCAGGGGTTCCCCTGAGCATTAATTTCTGGCTCAGGGAACCCCCTGCTCACTGTACAATATTATTAAAATACAGAAATGCTGCTTCGTTACCATAGCACATAGCCGCTAAGGTAAGGATCGAGTGTTTATTTATATATGTGTTTTGTTTATACTGTACATGTACAGAGGGTCTCCGGAGCAGAAACGTTTTTGTTTTAAGTCCGGGGACCCCCTGCTCCCCGAGATACAGGCCCCTTTAGGGGGTGCCGGTATCCCTCTGCTTTGTTAACATGTTGCGGTCACGTGATCGGGACCTTTAAATGCTGAGGGATACCGGCACCTCATAAAGGGGGCCGTATCTCGGGGAGCAGGGGGTCCCCGGACCTGAAACCAACGCGGTTCAGCTCCGGAGACCCCCTGCACGTCTACACTATGAATAAAAATGTATTTTAAATAATTTTTAATGTGCCGATGTTTGCACAGAGAGAGCAGCGGTTCTCTCTCTGCTGCAAACACATCTCGCCCCCGCCGGCCTACAGTATCACTGATGTGCATATACAGTACTGTATGTGTACAGTACTGTATGTTAGGGGTTATAGGGGTTGTTGTTATACAGTATATATATATATATATATATATACTGCATTACAATTCATGAATTTATGCCATCTGGCGGACACGCGAAGCATTGCAGCCTAGTAAATCCTGAACCATTATCAATTAACACATCAACCGTGCGTCAGCCGGGCATGCGCCTGGCTGGGAAGGCAAAAGGAGCCCGGCATGCTCCGGGTGAACAGTGTGGCATTCCAGGAACATGCCAGGTACAAGCCGGTGATTAGTAAGAATAAAGTCTGCCGCAGCAGTAAATCAATAACCTGACCTTATTTCAGCATTGTTCCAATAATGAATACACTTAATATGACCTGTTATGTCCTGAAGTTAGGCCCTCATTACATTTTTTGCCAAACACTTGAATGTAAATAATACATCATACATTTTTTATTTCTAAAACAGGATGCATGTTCTGTTGAATTAATGCCTGATTTTGATATATGTTCTCTTCCTTAGGCCCAAGAGTTTACATCCAGTCTTGAAGCAAATAACTCTCTTGCTGTTGAGCCACTTGAGGGTTTGGATGAAATGCGTATTGAGCTGGACCATTCAGAGTTTAGGTTGAAAGAGCTAGAAATGCACATTCAACAACTTGAGAGGGAAAACCAGGAGTTGCACAATTTATTACTGCTCCAGAGGGAACAGGCAAAGGTTGAGAGCGAACCAAACCACAGCGTTGCAGAAGAAAAAACTAATTTAACAAAACTGATAGAGGAATTACAGAAACAGTGTGATGTATCCCAGTCCACACAAAATATAATCCAGGAACTGCAAAAGTGCATGCACACATTGGAATTGAATTCAGCTGAAAAGAAAAAGGAAAACCCAGTAAAAGTAGGGGATATAGGGATGGGTACAAAAGAGTATGCATTACAGCTTGAGCCTCTTTTACAGGAGTTAGAAGGACAAAGAACATTGGTCAGCTTAAAAGATGTATTAATTAATGAGCTGCAAAAAAAATTGAATTTAACTGAGGACTGTAATAAAAATCTTCTCGCAAAAATGGATGTACGTCCAAAAGAAAACGCCCCCAGGCATGAGCTAAAATTAGAAACTGACAGACCTGAAAGGCAAGAATCTCAAACACAAAACAATGACTTCTTATTGCAACTGACCGCTTTGAAAGAAAAGCTCAAGCAAAAGGAGGAAGAGCAGAAATCAATGAAAGAAGAGAAAACAAAACTCTTATCAAAGATTGAAACCATGGAAAGTAAGAACAGCTTTTCCAAAAGCAATGTGGAGGCAAAAGAGAAGGAATGTAAACATATCAACGCACAGCAGGAAGTGTTATTACTACGCATAGTATCACTTGAGGAAACTCTGGCACAAGTACAGAGCGACAAGGAACGGCTGTGGGAGGAATGCAGAATTAAAGAAGAAACACTGAAGCACCAGGAAAGGACCACAGCAGAACAACTTTGTCTTCTGGAAGAGCGGTTATCACAGATGTCTCAGAATCTTTGTAACCATGAAAAGGTAACAATCCAGCTGATTAGTGATGGAGAACACCTCACCAAAACTATGGACATGGAAGAGCAAATGGCAGAGCAGAGTTTGGAGAATATTGAAGTCACTGTGAAGAACAATAGACTTCAGATTGATAAAGCAGAACTGAATCAAGCACGAAAGAACCTTGAATATAAACACACCGAACATCAAGAAATCAAAGCCTATTTGGAAGCAGATATGGCAAAGCTAACAGCATCTGAAAAACAGTTGCAGAGCCAGATTGATGATGCCCTAGTGTCAGTCGATGAAAAAGAAAAGAAAATATGGGATGAAAACAAACAATTGGATGAAAACTTGCAAAATGCAAGAAGGCATTATAAAAATATAGAACAAAAATTACAAAGTCTGGAAACTGATTACCAAGAACTTCAAGATCGGGAAGAGCTTGCAAACAGCAATTTGTCCATTTTGCAAACTGAACATAAAAATGCAAAAATGCTGATTTTGCAGCTGGAGAAAAACCTTGCTTCTTTGAAGGAAAGGGAAAAGTCATTCATTACAGTAATAGAAAAGAATAGCTCTGTGCTTCAAGAAAAGGAAAAACAGTTAAATCAACTATCAAATGAAATCGAGGAATATACAAAGCATACTCATGTATTGGAAAAAGAAAAATGTGACATGGAAAAGACTTGCCTTCATCAAATAAGAATTATTGAATCTCTAACAGCAGAAAAGATTTCAGTAGAGCAAGCTCAGCTGGAGCAAAGAGCAAGCAAAGAACAAGATGTAAAAGAAATGACTTCTATGATGTCTAAAGCAGAGAAGCAGTTTGAACTTAATATAGGTGAACAAAAGAGGTTAGAAGCAGAAATTATGGATGTCACAGGTAAGCTTAATCAGACTTCTCAGGAAAGCGAAAAAGTTCACAGGAAGCTTAATGTCACAGAGGCTCTCTTGAGTGAGTACCAAAGCTTAATTCAGCAACTGAAAGAACAAATTGAGCTGCTGAATCTTAGTCATGTGGAAGAGCTTATGAAGTTTAAGGAAAAAGAAGAACAATTGTTAAGTGAAAAAGAAAAGATTGTTAGTGAAAAGTTTAACTTGGAAAAAAACTTTTCCTGTATTAAGAAAGAACTGTTTCAAGTCAAGGAGTGGTCTCAGCTTACCAGTTTAGAGAGTGCTGAAACCAAAGAGACACTTCGAAGGACTAACACAGATATAGCAGAGCTCGGGATTCAGATTTTCAATTTGACAACTGAGAGAGAGGTTCTAGATGGCAAGCTTGTTCAACTTAACAACCAACTTCAGGAATATGATACCCAAGCTCTGCAAGAGAAAGAAAGGCTGCATGTCGACTTAGCTGCCCAGCAGCAGGAAAACAATGCTCTGTTAGAGAAATTGAAAGAATATGAAAAATGTGCTACCACCATGGCTGACCTTCAAATTGAGCTAGAGGAGACCAACAAGAAGCTGAAATCACTTCAAGAAGGCAGGCTTGAGGAGATGTCAACAGTGAAGTTTCAAATGAGCACTGAAATTCTTAATTGTCAGAATAAATCCAAGGTATTTTATTATGAATTACTTTCCTATGCTTTCTAAAGTAGAAATTCCTTACCACTCTGCAGGGCAAAGTTAGGTGAATCTCCATATTCACTAGAAAATTACCTTTCTCAATTATGTGTTCTGTATATCAGAAAATGTTCTTACCAACTTCTCACTATTTAATGTGGTGTTAAAATGTTACCACATTATTACCTTTTATTCAAATGAATGTACTATAGGTTAACACATGAACTTGGATAAACTGGACATTTGGGCAGGTAAATGGCAGATGAAGTTTAATATAAATAAACAGACTACTTCCAAATAAAATGGGACAACATTCGGTCACTCCTTGATGATGAAGGATTTATGAGTGCATGTAGACAGCAGGATTAGCAATAGTGCCCAAAGTCATGCAGTAGCTTCAAAGGCAAATAAGATCTGATCTTGCATTAAACGGAGAATGGATGGAAAGGAAGAAAGCATAATTATGCCACTGTATAAAACATCAATAAGACCACACCTTGACTATCGAGTACAGTTTTGGGCACCACTCCATAAAAAAAGACATGGAACTAAAATAAAAGTGCAGAGAAGAGCCACCAAATTAATAAAGGGAAATGAAAAATATGACTGATGAGGAGAGGCTAGCTAAATTAGATTTGTTTACATTAGAAAAGTGGCATCTAAGAGGGGATTTGATTTTAAACAGAGGCTTCTAACGAATCCTGAGCTTGTGTATACTGACTGATCTGTGTGGTTAATTTGAAGTGTTGGTTGTTTAAAGTGTGTTTAGTTAGAAACAGAAGCAGTTTGAACAAAGAAGCGGTTAAACAATGTATAGTTATTGACGTGCAGTTTACTGTTAGTACTTATAACCTTCATAGTTGCTAGAATGAGCAGGATTGAAAATACCACTCAATGCACATCTTGCCACATGTATGTGCACTTGGAGCAGCTGCTCCAAGGAGCATACCGCTGTGGGAAGTGTGAGCGGGTGGTCTCTTTAGAGTCAGAGATTGCTGATCTGAAGAGGCAACTTGCAATATTGAGGGACATTGGCAATCTTGAAAGGGGTTTACAGCTCACTGAGTAGGCCCTTGCTTCGACTAGTGGTGCAGGTGGTGCATATGGTGGCGCTTTTAGTGAGGAGCAGGTAGGTAGCTTGGTTGCTGTTAGTGAGGAGCAGGTAGGTATCTGGGTGACAGTTAGAAAGGGAAGTAGGGGCAATAGGGAGAGGCAGGTCGTTTCTGAGCTGACCCATCCCAATAGATTTGCCATGTTGAGTGAAGATATTGGGAATGTCAGGGAAGAAATGGCAAGGCTGGGGAAGACTAATTCCTCTAGCAGCCAGGGGAATAGTTCCTCCAGCACAGTGGTGACTCGGGATGCTCTGATACAAAGAAAGATTGTGGTGGTAGGGAACTCCATTTTTAGGAAGGTAGATAGGGCAATCTGTTGCCGTGACCGCATGAACCGAACAGTTTGTTGTCTCCCTGGTGCTCGGGTTCGGCACATTGCGGATCGGGTAGACAGATTGTTGAGGGGGGCTGGGATTGACCCGGCGGTCTTGGTACACGTTGGCACCAATAACAAAGTTAGAGAAAGATGGAGGGTCCTAAAAAAATATTACAGGGAACTAGGCCAAAACCTTAACGCAAGGACCTCCAAGGTAGTATTTTCTGAAATACTACCAGTGCCATGCGCTACCGCAGGGAGACAGTCAGAGATCAGGGAGGTTAATGCATGGCTAAGAAAGTGGTACAGAAAGGAGGGGTTTGGGTTTTTAGAGCACTGGGACTCCTTTTCTGAGAGGTGCGATCTATATTCTAGGGACGGATTGCACCTCAATGAAGATGGATCTTCTGTGCTAGGGTGGGGGGGAATGCTAAAAAGGTTGGAGGAGATTTTAAACTAGGATGAAGGGGAGAGGGGAATGAAACAGATAATGAACTAAATGGAATAGAGAAGGTTACAAGGTGGTATGGATGTAGAATTGGGGCAAGTGCGAGTTTGACAAACAGTGAGACACCCATAGTAAATACAGATAATACTAGAAAACCTCTAAAGACTAAAGCATGTGGGTGCAGAAAGGAAGGAGCAGATAAGATAATAGTACAGGCTGAAAAAAACTTAAATGCATGCTTTCTAATGCAAGAAGCCTGAGAGATAAAATGGGGGAACTTGAATTAATAGCTGCAAGGGAGCAGTATGATATCATAGGCATTACTGAAACATGGTGGAATGAATCTCATGACTGGGCAATTAATTTAGAGGGTTATTCCCTTTTTTGGAAGGATCGAACAACTAGAGGGGGAGGTAGAGTATTTTTATATGTTAAACCGGATCTAAAACCTACTTTAAGGGATGATGTTTATGAAGGGAATGATGAAAAGGTAGAGACTTTGTGGATAGAAATTAGCAGTGGAGGTAAAGGTATAAAGAAAATGTTTGTGGAAATATGCAAACATTATATATGCAAAATAAACCACCAAATATCTGTGACATTGATGAAGCTAAAATACTTTTGCAAATGGAGAAGGCATAAAAACTGGGTCATGTTTACATAATGGGGGATTTTAATTATCCAGACATAGACTGGGGCAATGAAATTAGCATTACAACAAAAGGGAGCAGATTTTTGGGGGTGCTTAAAGACAATTATATGACCCAAATTATTGAGGAACCAACCAGGAGAGGGGGAGTACTGGATTTGGTCATATCAAACAATGTAGAAGTAATAACAAATATTCAAGTCCTGGAACATTTGGGTAACAGTGATCATAACATGGTCTCTTTTTAAATAAATTATCAAAAAACAAATTGCTTGGGTTCAGCAAAGACCTTAAACTTTAGAAAGGCAGATTTTATTAAACTGAGATCTAATCTAAAAGTAATATACTGGGATGATGTTTTTGCAGGGAAAAATGTAGAAAATAAATGGGCAGTCTTTAAAACATTGTTAGAAATGCACACTTATCAGTGTATACCCTTGGATAATAAGTGTAAAAGAAATAAGTCAAAACCAATGTGGCTAAATAAACAGGTAGGGGAGGAAATGGACAAGAAGAGGAAGGCGTTTAGATACTTTAAGTCAGAAGGTACGGAGACATTGTATCAGAATTAAAAGGAATGTAACAAAAATTGCAAAAGGGCAATCAAATTAGCAAAAATGGATAATGAAAAAAGGATTGCAATAGAAAATAAGGTCAACCCTAAAAATTTCTTTAAGTACCTTAATAACAAAAAAATGAGAAAAGAAAATATAGGACCCTTTCAGTGTGAGATGGGTAGGCAGATTATTGGGGATAAGGAAAAAGCAGAGGTATTAAACAAATTCTTTGCCTCTGTGTTTACCAGGGAGGAATTAAGCTCAATAGTAGTGCCGCAGGAGGAAGCCACAACCTCCATATTAATGAACAATTGGTTAACTGAGGAAGAAGTTCATAAGCGACTTGAAAAAATGAAAGTAAATAGGGCACTTGGCCCTGATCGTATACATTCAAGAGTACTCAAGGAGTTAAGCTCAGTAATAGCCAAACCATTATATTTAATATTCTAGGGCTCCATTTCCACAGGCTCAGTACCAGAAGATTGGCGTAAACAGGATATGGTGCCTATATTTAAAAAGGGAGCTAGATCACAACCGGGGAATTACAGACCTGTAAGTCTGACTTCGATAGTGGGGAAACTACTTGAAGGTTTAATACGGGATAATATTCAGGAATACCTAATGGAAAACAAAATTATTAGTAATAGTCAGCATGGATTTATGCAGGATGGATCATGCCAAACTAACCTTATTTGTTTCTTTGAGGAGGTAAGTAGGAATTTAGACCAGGGTAATGCAGTTGATGTGGTCTACTTACATTTTGCAAAGGCTTTTCATACGGTTTCACATAAGAGGTTGGTGTACAAAATAAAGAAAATTGGACTCAGTTATAATATATGCACCTGGATTGAAAACTGGTTAGAGGCCAGACAACAGAGGGTTGTCATAAATGGAACTTTTTCAGGTTTGGCTAAAGTCGTGAATAGAGTACCTCAGGGATCGGTACTGGGACCCCTGCTTTTTAACTTGTTTATTAATGACCTTGAGGTTGGCATCGAGAGCAAAGTCTCCATCTTTGCTGATGATACTAAATTGTGTAAGGTAGTAGAATCAGAGCAGGATGTAATTTCTCTTCAGAAGGACTTGGAGAGACTTGAAACGTGGGCAGGTAAATGGCAGATGAGGTTTTATACAGATAAATGTAAGGTTATGCATTTGGGATGCAAGAATAAAAAGGTGAATTACAAATAAATTAAATGGGGATAAATTAGGATGGAGAAGGATTTAGGAGTGCTTGTAGACAGAAGGCTTAGCAATAGTGCCCAAAGTCATGCTGTAGCTGCAAAGGCAAAGAAGATCTTATCTTGCATCAAACGAGCAATGGATGGAAGGGAAGAAAACATAATTATGCCCCTTTACAAAGCATTAGTAAGGCCACATCTTGAATATGGAGTACAATTTTGGGCACCAATCCTAGGAAAATACATTATGGAACTAGAGAGAGTGCAGAGAAGAGGCACCAAATTAATAAAGGGGATGGACAATCTAATTTATGAGGAGAGACTAGCTAAATTAGAATTATTTACATTAGAAAAGAGACGTCTAAGAGGGGATAGGATAACTATCTAAAAATATATTCGGGGACAATACAAGGAGCTTTCAAAATAACTATTCATCCCAAGGGCAGTACAAAGGACTCGGGGGCATCCCTTAAGGTTGGAGGAAAGGAGATTTCACCAGCAACAAAGGAAAGGGTTCTTTGCAGTTAGGGCAGTTAAAATGTGGAATTAATTACCCATGGAGACTGTGATGGCAGATACAATAGATTTTTTTCAAAAAAAGGTTGGACATCTTTTTAGATGGGAAAGGTATACAGGGATATACCAAATAAGTATACATGGGAAGGATGTTGATCCAGGGATTAATCTGATTGCCAATTCTTGGAGTCAGGAAGGAATTTATTTTTCCCCTTATGAGATATCATTGGATGATACTTGACACTGGGGTTTGTTGTTTGCCTTCCTCTGGATCAATAAGTAAGTATAGATATAGGATAAAATATCTGTTGTCTAAATTTAGCATAGGTTGAACTTGATGGACCTACGTCTTTTTTCAACCTCATCTACTATGTAACTATGTAAAGTAAACATTAAAATACAATTCAACAAAAATACTAGCAAACACACCCATTGATTGCCACTGTGGTTACCTATGCCCTCAATGGGAGCTACCCACCCCCAACACATAGAGTAAAGTAATGGGCAAAAGCTCTATTATCCAGATGTGGATAATAGCACATTTGCCCATTAAAATAAAACATTACCCAGCCAGCATATAGCAATGATGCGCAGAAGTCCATGATAATCAGTTGCTTGCAGAGGAGGCCTGGTGAGTATTTCTTCCTTTTTTTTCTTCTTTCTTCTCCAACAGGTGCAGGAGATGTTGATTCACCATCTTCTTGGGGTCAAATGAGACGTGACAGGCCTTAAATAAGGACTGTGATGTTACATTTGTCTGACAAATTGGATGGATGTACGATGTACGATGCTTCCATTTTTTTTAATGTTGTGACGTCACCAAAAAGGTAGGGAGGCATCCAATCGGGTACCAGGCCTGCCACGTCTCATTTGACCACATGAAGCTGGCAGATCAACATCTGCACCTGTTTGAGAAGAAAGAAGAAAAGAAAGTAAAGTTACTATGTAACTATCTACTCACTGGGGCCTCATCTGCAAGCAAATGAGGATCATAGACTTCTGACCATCAATGCTGAAGAGGATCATTGCATCATGGGTCAAGAGTTGGCGCCGCAGTTGGATGAGGCAGTTGGATGAGGAGATTCAATATTCATCCCGGCAAAGGTAAGAAACACATTGATTGTATTTTATTTAATTGTGTATTTTTTAGGGGGATCCTCATTTAATTGCAATGTGTTTATCTATGCCCTGTTGAGGGTATAGGTAACCACATTGACAATCAATGGATTTTGGGCAAATGTTTGTTTTTATTCTATTGTAATGCATTTTATGTTGTGCATATTTTTTTTTAGGTTGCCCACTCATTGCCACTGTGGCAACCAATGGGTATTTTGGCTAGTATTTTTTGTTGTATTGTATTTTAGTGTTTATTTTATTTAATTGTATGTTTTTTGCATCACAAATGGGCAAAAGCGCTATTAGCCATTTGGCCACTAGTGCTTTTGCCCATGTGTGTGTGTTGGGAGGGGGTAGGGGGTTTAGTTTTCCCGGGGTGGGTGGTTAGGCCTACCGGGAGTGTTGCGGGAGGGATTAACCTCTTCATTACCTTAGCGGTTACAACCACTAAGGTTAATTAAGGGGTTAACCCAGTTGCCCATTCTTTTGTGGATGGTGGGTTGGGGTAAAGGGGGTGAAGAGGGTAGTGACCCCAAGGTTGGTAGTTAGGCAGTTAATTACTGCTAAGGTTATGAAAGTGTTAACCCCTCCTGCAACCTTCCTGTTAGGCCTAGCTACACCCTTCACCCACCCTCTCTGCCTCCAACAAACCAGGTACTTTGGTTTAACCCCTTCATTACCTTAACAGTGTGAGGATTCACCATCCTGGCGTGCGAAGACCGTCTCCTCACCTCTCGGGTCCTTCTGCAAGAGACACTCAAGTTGCACAATCTCCTGGTTCTGTGACGCGCGCGCGGATCCTGCGCTACCTGTTCATGCTGCCACGGACCCTGATCTCGCCCCTCGCTCTGTCACACGTCGTGGACGCTCCTCCAGCCTCCCTGCTGACACGTGAGTCAGGCTGCGCCTCTCGACCTCCGTGACGCTCGCGGGTCAGCGCGACGGGACCCGCCTCCTCTGCTCCCAGGAATCGGCGTGGGAGTGAAGCGCTACTCAGACTCCGCCCGCTGGCCTCCGTGACGAGCGTGGGACAGCGTGCAAGCACTACTACACTCAACTCTGATTAGGCTGTTTCCTAGGGCACACCTGTGTGCACCAGTAGCCAATACTCTTCCACTTCCTGGTTCCGCCCTGGCTGGCTATTGGAGGCTCCTCCTATTTATACCTTCAGTCTGCAGTCAGTCATCACTGAGCATAGTCATTGTGACGCTGTACCTTGCCACATCCGTGTTCCTGAACCTTGCCTTACCTTGCTTGCTGATTAACCTCTTGTTGCCTGAACCCTGCATATACCTTGGACTCTGCTTCTCTCTACTCCTGATACGGTTTGTCTGACGATTCTCCTGGCTCCTGCCCTGACCATTGGCTAAGTACTCCGACGATCCGACCATCTCCTATCCTGAACCTGGCTACGTACCCCGACTATCTGATATTATCCAATCCTGAACCTGGCTACGCACACCGACGATCCGCATCTCTCCACTCCTGAACCTGGCAAGACCATTACTATTCTACTATCCGTAATCCTGACCTGGCCTGAACGACTACTCTACACTCTAGGCGTGCCCGCGTGGCTGTGGGTCAGCGTTACTCAATTCCCTGCCTCAGCACCACAGTCGCGCTTCGTTTGTAGTGAGCTACACGTTACAGTATGCTCAGCCACACAAACTTTGACCCCGCTTAGGTAGAAAGAGTCCTGTGCACACACGCTACCTTTCTAGCATTGAGGAAAAAATTGTGGCTAGTGACCAAAACGTGCGTTCCCTGCAGGAGAACTTTAGAACTTTCACTCAAGCTCTCCAGGATCCCCACTCTTTTGTTGCTCCTGCAAAGCCTGAGTCTGCCACCATGTCCTCTCCTCAAGAACCCCGGTTACCCACACCTTATCGTTATGGAGGTGACCCCCATGAGTCCCGAGGTTTTCTCAATCTTTGCTTCATACATTTTGAAATTAATCCTTCACGCTTCACTTCTCCATGCGCCAAAGTGGTGTATATTATGTATCTCCTTACAGATGATGCCCTTGCCCGGGCTTCTCCCATCTGGGAGCGAAGAACTGACCTTACCCAGGATATTGCTGCCTTCACCAGGGAGTTCCAGATGGTGTTCGATACACCAGGCCGTAAGGTATCTGCTGCTTCAGCGCTATTTCATGTGTCTCAACGTAACTGCACTGTTGCCAGATATGCACTTGAATTTAGGACGATAGCTGCTGGAACGATGTAGCCCTGGCTGCGACCTTCTGGCAGGGATTATCAGAGACCTTGTAGGATGAACTGGCAACCTACGACCATCCTTCCGACTTTGTGGAACTCATAGCCGTCTGCATTAAGGTGGATCATCGTATCTAGGAAGGGAGATCTGAAAAGCTGCATCATCGCATTTATTCCTCCCGGATTAATCCAGGTCAGGTGAGCCAAACCGAAACCTTGATCCCGGTTACTTCTGAACCTATGCATTTAGGGGGTACCTCTCTTTCCAAATCGGAGAAACTATGGCGCAGGAATGCTGGATTATGCCTGTACTGCGGTACCGCTGAACATTTTGCATATTTTTGTCCCCAGAAGTTGGGAAACGCAAGGTTCCCCTGAGACCTGGGGGAGTCTCAGTGGGAACGCTTTCTCTTTCCCCTATCTCTACTAATCTTCCATCTCGTTATCTTGTACCTATCACCATCTCTGGGAAAGGCTTCCAAGTGTCTACTCTCGCTTTTCTTGATTCTGGTTCTGCAGGAAACTTTATTAATCAAGAATTCGCAGAACGCCATTCAGTGCCTTTGAAGCGTAGAAAGAAGCCTATTGCCCTTGAAGCCATTGCTGGGAGACCCCTCCAGTCTGCGTTTATCTCCTTGGAGACGGAGCTTCTTCAGCTCAGAGTGGAGGATAAACATTTGGAGGAAATCCAGTTCAATGTGATTCACACCCCATCTATAGGAGTGATCCTCCGTTTACCCTGGCTACAGATCCATAATCCTCAGGTGGATTGGCTTGGCAAGGAGTCCATTAAATGGAGTCCCTATTGCAACAACAACTGCATCCTGGAAGCTAGTAGTATCGGGGGTACCACCGTAACCGTGGACAAAGAAAAGGTACAATTGCCAGAGGAGTATGCCGAATTTCAGGACGTCTTTGATAAGGTGAAATCTGAGGTCCTACCTCCCCATCGCTCATTCGACTGTTCTATCAACTTGCTTCCTGGTACTTCTCCGCCCAGAGGGACCTCATCCATTGTCCTTGCCGGAGACCAAGGCAATGAAAGAATATATCGCAGAGAATTTACAGAAGGGATTCATACGTAAGTCTACCACCTGCAGGTGCTGGATTTTTCTTTGTGAAGAAAAAAGATGGATCCTTACGCCCCTGCATAGACTACCGAGCCCTTAAAATCACTGTGAAAAATCGATACCCTCTGCCTCTCATTTCTGAATTATTCGATCGATTACAAGGAGCTAACATCTTCTCTAAATTAGATTTACGTGGTGCCTATAATCTTGTCAGGATCCGCCAGGGTGATGAATGGAAGACTGCTTTCAACACCAGGGTCGGACATTATGAGTACTTAGTCATGCCTTTTGGTCTATGCAATGCCCCAGCCGTGTTTCAGGACTTTGTAAATGAAGTTTTTAGTGACCTTCTCAACTCCTTTGTAATCATCTATCTCGACGACATTCTAATTTTTTCTAAATCCATTCAAGAACATGTCTCTCACGTAAAACAGGTACTTCTTCGGATACGCGAAAATAGACTTTTTGCCAAACTTCAAAAATGTCAATTCCATCAGACATCTACCAGTTTTTTGGGATATATCATATCTGACACCGGTCTCACAATGGACCCTGCCAAGGTCAGAGCAGTCCTGGATTGGCCTCAACCTACCACCCTCAAGGCGGTCCAGCGCTTTCTTGGATTTTCTAATTATTATCGTCGATTCATCCAAAATGTTTCCTCTCTAGTAGCTCCTTTGACTGAATTAACCAAGAAAGGAGCGGGCCCGGCCTCCTGGTCGCCAGCGGCTCTTCAATCCTTTTCTCTTCTTAAGAAGGCTTTTGTATCCGCTCCAGTTCTCGTTCACCCTGACCCCCAACTTCCGTTTACCCTTGAAGTTGATGCTTCCGATGTTGGGGTAGGTGCTGTTCTCTCCCAAAGAAAGAATCATTTGTCCAGGTTGCACCCTTGTGCTTTCTTTTAAAAAAAAAAAATACGAACTAGGGAAGGGCTGGGGAGGGGGAAGGGAAGAAATAACCCTCGCAACTGCTAGATTAATATTACTGAGGTGCTACAATCAGGGGTAGATATGAACTAATACTGGTGGAGAAAAAGAACCCCAACGGAGAGCACTCAACAGTGCACAATATGTAGTGGAGGAGGTTGTGTATGAAGTGGTAAGTATAGTGAATGATCTCAAAACCATTTATTAGAGTCTTGACTCAATTAAAATATAACAAACGCTAAGTACAAGGGTGATTGATACTGATAAAGCCCAAAAAAGCAGCGAAAGTAAAAAACACCAGACCTCAGGTGTACAGTGTGGGCTGTACCCCTGATGATATGTGCGGGGTAAAGCCAGATGATATAGACAACCACAGATGTCTGTGTATGTTAGGAGTAAATCCCAGGTTCAGTCGCCTGTACCAGTAATTGTCTAGCTAATAGGTAGTGGTGGGTGGTGTCAAATATACCAAATCATGGTATATACAGGTAAGTAAACCAGGTAAGTACACACAAGGGTAAGCTTGCACAAGAAAATACTTGATCACCAAATATTAAGGCAATCCGAATAAGCAGGGCACTGCTGCAGTCTCAGGGTGGTGCTGCCAAATCAAGGCACCTTGTGTGTATAGAAAAAACACTCACACACACTCACTAACAGAACCCCCCCAGCACAAGTCTCCTGGAGGGTATATCTATTATAGGCAGACAAACAGGCAGCTGAAAAAACCAGTGGGTAGAAAAATTGTAGATCACAAGTAGTGTCTACTAACACTTAGGAACATATAAAAACAGCATGAGGTACTGGTAGCATAAAAAGACAGGAACCGTGACCAAACTGTGTCGCCATACACACTTCTGCTAATGCTTGGTATATCAAAAATCAGCACGGTTACTGCCCTTACAAACTGGTAGCAAGCTAATGCTTATATGAAACTCTCTGTAAGGGAGTTGCTGTGGGTCAGGACGCGCTCCGATCACGAGCGTTGGTCCCGCTCCCTTGACGTAATGACGTCACTGCCGACGTACGTTTCGCTTAGGCAAAAGCTTTCTCAAGGCTGGGCGGGGCATAGGTACTGCCCCCACCTTTAATAGCGGAGCGTCAGCTCTGATTGGTTACTCTGTTCCCTATTCATGAACTCGAGTTAAGTACTTAGCGTATGTGTGGTGAAAGGTAGGATCTAAGTCTTAAGCATGAATAGACTGCCTTCCCTGACGTCCATAAGGATGCTCCGTAGGGACAATGTGTCACTGGACTACGTAAAGGGGGCTGTATGTAGCTAACACTAAGTGCACATAAATCAGGGAATTGCAGCAAGGAGATAATAAATGGATGTTCTATGGAGAACTGCAGGGGCCTTGTAGGATCCACTGAATACCTAACTCAGGTATTAGGTCGGATGCATATAGGGGCTAGATAAATGGACTGTAGACGAAGCCTCATTCAGGCCCCTTGGGCTGAGGGTTTGAAGTGTATAAATCCAGCGGGACTCTATTTTTAGTAGCTCTTGGTCCCAGTTCCCTTTCCTAATGCCCATAGATAGCTGGTCTATGCCCTTGAAGGTAAGTACTGTGTGGTCACCCCGGTGGTGCTCATTGACATGCCTAGCCACCGGGGTGTCCACACCATTCCTGATGTTACCCAGGTGTTCAAGGACCCTGACCCTGAAGGGGCGCCTTGTCTTCCCTATATACTTCATAGTGCAAGCGCATTCTGCCATGTAGATGACCCCTGGGGTTTTGCAGTTGATACATTTCCGAATACTAAATGTCCTAGTATTGTCCCAGTTGGTGAACGTTTTTGCGTTCACAATGACAGAGCACGCTTTGCAATTTTTGCAGCTAAAATTGCCAGATGGTCTCATAGGGAGCCAGGTTTTATTGACAGGGGCCTCAAAGTGGCTGTTAACCAACCGATCCCGTAGGTTCTTAGACCGACGGCTGGTCATTTCTGGGTATGGTTTAAGCACTTCTTTGAGGTCCTCGTCCGCCCTAAGGATGTGCCAGTGTTTAGTAAAAGCACTCCTTGCTTTTGTCCATTGTTCATTATAAGTGCCTATGAACCTGATTATTTTTGCAGATGTAGTCTCCATTTTGTCTTTCAATAAGTCCGCCCTTGATGTATTTTTGGCTCTCTTATACGCCTTCCGGACCATATTCCTGGAGTACTCCCGTTCGAGGAATCTCTCCCTCATCAATGAGGCTTGTTTCTCGAATTCAGTATTGTCTGTACAGTTCTGCTTGATTCGCAGGAACTGTCCTACAGGGATACCTTTAATGTGGTTCTATCTATTCCTGATAGAATCAATTTTCTCGACCTCACTGTACAAATTGAAACTACAGGGATGATTAGCAGCTCCATTTACAGAAAGAGCACTGCGACAAACAGTTTCTTAAGGGCCACTAGTCATCATCCATCGAACCTCATTAAAGGTATCCCTGTAGGACAGTTCCTGCGAATCAAGCGGAACTGTACAGACAATACTGAATTTGAGAAACAAGCCTCATTGATGAGGGAGAGATTCCTCGAACGGGGGTACTCAAGGAATATGGTCCGGAAGGCGTATAAAGAGCCAGAAATATATCAAGGGCGGACTTATTGAAAGATAAAATGGAGACTACATCTGCAAAAACAATCAGGTTCATAGGCACTTATAATGAACAATGGACAAAAGCAAGGAGTGCTTTTACTAAACACTGGCACATCCTTAGGGCGGACGAGGACCTCAAAGAAGTGCTTAAACCATACCCAGAAATGACCAGCCGTCGGTCTAAGAACCTACAGGATCGGTTGGTTAACAGCCACTTTGAGGCCCCTGTCAATAAAACCTGGCTCCCTATGAGACCATCTGGCAATTTCAGCTGCAAAAATTGCAAAGCGTGCTCTGTCATTGTGAACGCAAAAACTTTCACCAACTGGGACAATACTAGGACATTTAGTATTCGGAAATGTATCAACTGCAAAACCCCAGGGGTCATCTACATGGCAGAATGCGCTTGCACTATGAAGTATATAGGGAAGACAAGGTGCCCCTTCAGGGTCAGGGTCCTTGAACACCTGGGTAACATCAGGAATGGTGTGGACACCCCGGTGGCTAGGCATGTCAACGAGCATCTCGTCACCTCAAGACCGTCTCTTCAAGACCGTCTCTTCACTTCTGCCCAACATAGAAAGAAGGTTCTTGAGTGGAGCCATTCCTCCATATCTGCAGGCCATCCTGGCATCAAGAGGACACTGGATCTTATTTCTCTGACTTTTTGGTGACCAGAGATGCAAAAGGATGTTAAAAATTTCGTAGCTGCGTGCCCCACGTGTGCCAGGACTAAAACACACAGGACCTCTCCCTCTGGTCTTATTCAGCCTCTCCCTGTTCCTGACTGGCCATGGACACACTTATCCATGGATTTCATTGTCGAGTTACCTATCTCCAAGGGTATGGACACAATTCTTGTGGTAGTGGACCGATTCTCGAAGCAGGCTCACTTCATACCCCTCAAGGGTCTCCCTTGTTCTCCCAGGCTTGCTGAAGTCTTTATTAAGGAGATTTTTCCTTTACACGGTGGTACCCATGGTAATCGTCTCAGACAGAGGCTCTCAGTTTATTTCCCGGTTCTGGCGATCTTTTTGTCTTCAGCTTGATATAGCTCTTCATTTTTCTTTTGGATACCATCCACAGACCAATGGTCAAACGGAGAGGACCAATCAATCGCTTGAACAATACCTACAATGTTTTGTGTCTGACTCACTAGATGATTGGTCTGAACTCCTACCCTGGGCAGAGCTCGCTCACAATAACGCATGCAGTGATTCCACGTTAGAATCCCCCTTCTATGTCAATTATGGATTCAACCCTTCTACTCTTCCTATGGTGTTACCTTCCTCAGGGATCTCAGCAGCAGATGAGAGGATTAAGGAGCTACAGGGCCTTTGGAAAAGGATCCAGGTCAACATCAGGCAAGCGGTCAGCAAACAAAAGATACAGGCAGACCGCCATCGCAAACCTGCTCTGGACTTTTAACCTGGCAACAAGGTCTGGCTTTCCTCAAAAATATCAAGCTCAATGTTCTATCCATGAAATTCGAACCCAGATTTCTTGGACTTTATTCCTTTTCTGAGAAGATCAAACCGGTTGCATACCATCTCGATCTCCCTCCCACTATGAGGATCCCCTCTGTATTTCACGTATCTCTTCGTAAACCCGTGGTCTCTAATGATTTTTCAGTTCCAGTTTCTTCTACTTCTCCGTTGATGGTCCAAGGTCAACCTGAATATGAGATTCAATCCATTCTGGATTCCACGATCTCCAGAGGATCATTGCACAATCTGGTGGATTGGAGAGGTTTCGGTCCTGAAGAAAGGTCCTGGATTCCGAGCCACCGGGTTCACGCAGCTAGATTGGTGTGTAATTTTCATATGAAATTTCCGGACAAGTCTTTGTGGAATCGCCCGGAGGTCGCTCCTAGAGGGGGGTGGGGGTACTGTGAGGATTCGCCATCCTGGCGTGCGAAGACCGTCTCCTCACCTCTCGGGTCCTTCTGCAGCAGACATTGAAGTTGCGCAATCTCCTGGCCATGTGACGCACGTGCGCGGATCCTGCGCTACCTGTTCATGCTGCCACGGACCCTGATCTCGCCCCTCGCCCTGTCACACATCATGGATGCTCCTCCAGCCTCCCTGCTGACGCTCGAGTCAGGCCGCACCCCTCGACCTCCGTGACGCACGCGGGTCGGCGCACGATGGGTCCCATCTCCTTTGCTCCCAAGAATCGGCGTGGGAGTGACGCGCTACTCAGACTCCACCCCTTGGCCTCCGGGATGCGCGGGACAGCGCGCAAGCACTAGTACACTCAACCCTGATTAGGCTGTTTCCTAGGGCACACCTGTGTGCACTAGCAGCCAATACACTTCCACTTCCTGGTTTCACCCTGGATGGCTTTTGGAGGCTCCTCCTATTTATACCTTCAGTCTGCAGTCAGTCATCGCTGAGCATAGTCATTGTGACGCCGTACCTTGCCACATCCGTGTTCCTGAACCTTGACTTATATTGCTTGCTGATTAACCTCTTGTTGCCTGAACCCTGCATGTACCTTGGACTCCGCCTCTCTACTCCTGATCCGGCTTGTCTGATGATTCTCCTGGCTCCTGTCCTGACCATTGGCTAAGTACTCCGACGATCTGACCATCTCCTATCCTGAACCTGGCTACGTACCCCGACTATCCGATATTCTCCAATCCTGAACCTGGCTACGCACACCGACGATCCGCAACTCTCCACTCCTGAACCTGGCAAGTACCATTACTATTCTACTATCCGTAATCCTGACCTGGCCTGAACGACTACTCTACAGTCTAGGCACGCCCGCGTTGCTGTATGTCATCGTTACTCAATTCCCTGCCTCAGCACAGCGGTCGCGCTTCGTTCGTGGTGAGCTACGCGTTACAAAACAGCTAGCCGTTAAGGTAATGAAGCTGCTTTTATTTTATTTTAATAACATATTATTGAAGCAGGGAATCTCCGGAGCTGATTCACATTAATTTAACCCCCAGGGGATCCCTGCTTCCCGAGTTACAGGCCCCGGTATGTGGTGCCGGTATCTCTTTGCAGGTTTAATTCTATCGGGTCATTGCCCACGTGACTGGTGCATTTTAAACATGGCGGAGAAACCGGCACCCCTTACCGGGAACCTGTAACTCAGAAGTGGGTCCTTGGGGCTGAAATTAATGCAATTAAGCTCCGGAGACTCCCTGATTCAATTCTGTTATTAAATAAAATAACAGCTGCACGATCGCCTGTTAGAGGTGCGCAGGAAGAGTTATTGATTCAGTCTCACACTTACTGTACGTCTCTTACAGACTGATGCAGCCCGGTAAGATTCACCCAGTGGGAGTCCCATTCAGAAGCAGGGACCCCGCTGTGTTAATCCTGATGGGCCATTCCCCCCTGCTATGCACTTTGCCGTGAACGCTCCATGTTTGGTCGCGGTTCACCAGCACGTGTTGCAGCAGGTTAGAGATACAACTTGATGCATCTGTACATTTATTTTATATCTTTGCCTGTTATTTGATAAGAGCAGTGTGAACACTGAAGATCCCAGGAAGATTTCAGGAAATAAGGAAACAAAACATATTTAAACCATTTGGGTAGATATGTTAAAACACAATAGAATAGTACATTCTATACATTAAATACAAATAAATACTATGAAAGTAGTGTCAGTAACCTAATTTTACCCCTTCAATTCCAATGACGCTAGAAATTAATTGATTTGCCATTTGTTGCCGGTCCCACTACAAGTGCAGGTTTTAGGGCATCAACTTAAGCTCACTTTGACAGCAGGTTACATTTTAGGGTAGCTTATATACAAAGGGATTTTACCTTTACCACTAACTTTTACTAAAGGTACCTGCAATAGTCACGGCAATGTGCAATATGCTGCACGACACTTGCACTTAATGAATTAATGAACCTTTAATAAGCAGTAGCATTAACAGTAGGAGGACTAACCTAGTGATGACCCCAGATTGAAAAGTTAAAGAAGTATTTCCAGTTAAAATGTATTTCCTCCCCATGTGGGATGCAGGGGGGTCTCTGGAGCTGAACTGCATTAATTTCAGCTCCACCGACCCCCTGCTCCTCAAGTTATTTACATCTTCTGTGTCACATGGGAAGCAACAAGGGATGACGTCACAGTTTCCCACTGGTCCTTTAAACAACCATATTGTGTGCCCAGCTGTGGGTGCTAATGGTAGCCCCTTTTGGAATCAGCGGAAAAAGAAAAGAAAAAAACTAGGAGAAATATAGTGTACTGTTCTAGATTTTGTTCTCTTGGTCAAAAGTGCTACATTTTTCCTATTAGCCCATGTAAAGGTTCTGATTGTTATTCTTTTGTTGTAAATTCTTTATTTATAATCCGCATTTTTATGACATTTAACATGTACAAAACAATACAACTTAACTTCAACCATATACTAATAAAAACACTGATTTGTTATTCTAAAGTGGTTTTCAAGTTGGAAAAAACATTGTAACAATAGTACCTAAAACTGCATTTGTTTCTATAGGCTGTTTGTGAAGAGCTTGAACATGTGAAACAAGAGCTGCAAGACCAAAATAAAAAGTGTTTTGAAGTAGATGAAGAGATGACTCGGCTGCAGGTACAGAGAAACTGATTTTTAAAATATTATTGATTTATTCTTTAAGAATTCTTTGGTGTTAAGACTAATATACTGCAAATACATGACCAATAGATGTTATCATATTCAAAAAAACACATATTTTTATAATACATAAAACTGTCAATGAGTAATCATTGTTATACACCCATGCCAGTTGGGAATATTTACCTTTTAAGTATAAACACAGTTTATGTTAGATTATTAAGTAGTTTAAGAGAGCAGAAAAATATTGGCAGTTGTTTTTTGGGAACAGCTTCACAGTTTTAAAAATTGCCATTTAAAGAAATGTATAGCATGGCAAGATGTATATAGCAATTTATATTGCGCCACCAATGTGCACAGCGCTTTACAGAATTACAGTAGTAAGACAGTGCAGGCAGATAATATATACAATTGTACAAGTGCGTTAAGCAATAGGAATTAAGGAGTCCCTGCCCTACATAGTTTACTTTCTTACTTTCTAAATGCAATGATGGGGGACTTACTATACAATAGGAGCAAGTGCAGTATAGAACTATATTTGAGGAACAAGTACTGTAAGTGCATCAGGAGGGCAAGGTATGTCTCCTCTTCTATGGAGTAAATCCTATGTAGTCCAAAGTGACGTTCTGGTAGGTTTTTTGTTTTTTTTAAACTAAAAATCTTCCTCTTTACACTACATTGCATGTACCCCTAAATTGTAGGCTAGTTTCATATTGCTTTTAATTTTAAGGAGAGGAAAAGAGTGTGAAATAACACTGTGCTATTTAAGTCATACCTAAACCTGTTGTTACTTTCACCCATATAGTGAAAGGGGCTTTGCCTATTGCTTTTGTCGTATTTGATTGTCTGGTTGCGGGTAATGTCAGGAATTTTGAAATTTCTCAAATATGACATAATATTTTGGCATTAATAGAGCTGCATGACTATGAAATGCTTATGCTAGCTGCTCATTTGGATATACAGCTGAACCCCGTTATAACGCGATGCTTGGGTTCCACATAATGAGACTGCATTATAACCGGGATTGCGAGATGGCCGCCGCGCGAGGACTTACCCTTGTGCAGTCGAAGTTAAATTTGATAATAGAGTCAATAACATCACACCAATCATATGGTGTAGCAGGTAGAGAATTGCTTCCAGTGTATGAAGGGTCATGGGTTTGATTCCTGCATGGTATGGTAAAATTATTATTTTAATTATAATGTATAATTTATAAATTATTGTTTTATTTATGTTATAATTTATTATATTAAATAATCATTTATAAATTATACCATACCATCGAACCCATGACCCTTCATAAATTGGTAGCGATTCTCTACCTGCTGCACCATATGATTAGTGTGATGTCATTGACTCTGTTAGTCAATGACATCACAGGGTCATGGTTTCAACTCCTGCATGGTATGCTAAATTATTAGTGTAGGGGGAGGTGTGTGTGTGTTTGTGTGTTGAATGTTATATATTTAAAAAAAAAATCTTAGAGATGTACGCCCCGCACGTGGGCAGCCTGATGAAGCATGGAAAGGAGAAAGCTGCAGATGCCGGGTAAGTCCACACGTGGCAGCTATTTCGTCAAAAATAAAAAAATTGGAGATGTTTTTAAATCGGTGCCACGCTCAGACCGCGTTATAAGCGGATCAGACTATAATGGGGTTGAGTTGTAATTAGCATCTCATTTTGCCTAATGTTTGTTGTTTATAATGCTAGGCTTTTAACGTGACATTAACATAAGTTAATGTTACACTACTTTCTTTATTGAGTACTGCTTAATCATTGAACTTACTAAGGTTAACTTAAAGTTAAATAGCCTAACAGAGTTTTGAGAGCCTGGGCCTTTGTGGACCAGCATCCTTACAAAATATTTCAGAACTTGCTGAATAACTTTTAGAATGTAAGTAGGTACTGTGTATATCCGTGTTTGTGTTACAGTGTATTAGAATTATGTTTTTTTTAGGATTTACAGTCTAACATGATCAAGCAGCTGGAACAGAAATCGAGGGAGCAAACAAAATTTGAATCTGTCATGATAACACAGGAAGGAAATGCAACAACACTAAGACAAACCCTGGCCAGGTAAACAAATATTTGAGTGTACTGAGTTGACTGTAGTACAGTATGTTGTTTAAATCAATAATTCACATGTGGTCAGACTTCTTCTAAATGGAAATTCCGGTTAAAATAAGTAGGTTTTTTTAGGTTTTTTTTTTTTATATCTTTATGTTTTATTTATCAGATTTTTTGGGGAGAGGGTACAGATGGAAGACTGGGAGGGGCGGGTATGGGGACATTTAAAGACAATAATACATATCATAATGAAGATACAAAAAGACAAAAAAATCAAAACAAAAGCGGTTAGGTACATTTCAGGAGCAACTTCAAATAAACATACTTAATTGAAAGGTTGGTACTTTGCATGCTCACGATCACACTCTTTCTGTACATAAGTCAGCTACAGTCCGATATTTACGGTGAGGGTTTTATGGATACCTATATTGTAAGTGTCACGGGAGACCAGGTTTATTGTACACCTTTTCCAGGATCATTCATTGAGCAAAACAAGTAAATGAAATAAATTGTAATTTTTTCACAGAAATAGGCATACACACCGTGAAACACAAAATACAGACAAAAAGCACACTTACTGGCGGTCTGGGGGTCGAAAATATGACTGTTTTAGGTGCAGGGAACTCTAAATAAGAGTTTTACCCTGACCGGGACTTAGCCCAAAATCCTCTGGTTCCCAAATCGGCGTGAAGTTCCACATGTCACCGCTCCCTTCTCTTCTGAGAACTTGGACCCTTTTTGACTGGGAGATTGTACTAAAACTCCTGGATCTAAAATCGGCTTGTAGTTCTAGCTGCGACCGCTACGTTAGATTATTAGAACTTGGGTGCTAAAAACGGGACTCTGGCAGGCAAACTTTTCAGCTTGAAAATAAAAGCTGGTTGCTCTGCTATTCGCGCAAGAGCATCTTTGAAAAGCCCGTCCGCACTTCTATCGCTGGAAATCTCAAACCTGATTGTCTTGGGTTTCTTATAGTATTTGGGGCTCCATTCACAAAATACTACAGCCATTCACAAAATACTACAGCCAATCAGCGCATGGGAAATTTCTCAGTAGCGAATCAGAGCCAAGCCAGAGCCAATCAGAGCCAAGCCTCATTTCTTGCCTTTTTGCTATCGTGACTTTTGACAAGTCGCTGAAGATCTGTAAAGCTTCACTTTTGAATTGCAATTCTCCTCTCTCTCTCTGCTTGCAAACATGATCTTTTCCTTGGTGGAGTAGGAATGAAGAAGGAGGAGCCAGCATTGAGTCCAGTGTACAGAGTAGCAGAGGAAGCCGTGAGGTGAATATCCTGCTGCCTGCTGCTGATTAGGCCAACCAGCCTGCTGCCTGTCCTTACCAGAATCTAGTGACTGTGGAAGTCTAACCGGGGGGTTTAACTTGTAGACACCCAGGACTGTACATCTGACGGCGCTTGCCAAGGAGACCCACAACCCCTGCTTACTCACGGAGGAAGTGAGTCCCAACAGTGTATACGCCCGATCCAGCCCTGAAGCAGGAACTATCTGTTGGTAACCCCAGAGAGGAAGGACTTCGCAGGAACTGACAGCCAAAAGCTGCAATCCAGACAGCATCCACCCAAACAGGCAATATCTCTGTCCTTTTACACACCACTATCAGTTCATTTCTTGAACTGATCATTATAGCAATTTCATTTAAATCAGAACTACATTTAATCTATGTGGTTGTTTAGTTTGTGTCTATGCACAAGTGTAATTTATGTGCAGTTTTCATGTTTATATGGTCTTCATAGGTTAATTTAAAGTTGAATTTTCTTGTGACCCTCCTCCACTTAATTTCTTTTCCCTTGGAGTAGGAATGAAGCCTTACAATCACATCCCGTCTCCTTTTAGGATCTTCAGATCTGGGGCCCAGCGCCTTGTGTGCCTGATCTATTTCCAGGTCTCTTGCCTCCAGCCAAAGGAACAGCTCACACAGATAAGGATGGAGGGCCTCAGTGGTGATTGCTTCAGGGATATTGCGGATCCACAGGTTCTGCCTGCGGTTCCTATTTTCGTGATCTTCAATAATGTCCTTTAAAGCATTAATCTTGTGGCCTAATCTATTTATCTCGTCATCTGCTGTGGACTAAGATATTAGTATGTCCTCCATTTTAGCTCCAACTCCGTCCGTATGTTGGGTGAATGTATTTATTTCAGCTTTATGGCCAGTGATGGCAGTGTCCAGGTCCTCTTTAAAGCCCTGTCTTATTTTTGTAAATAATGCTTCCAAGTATTCTTTAGATATTTCCCTGTTTTCTTTTCCTGCCTGCATCTGCAACGCACTTGGCTGCTCGTTGGGTGATTCTCCTGGCACGCATGCTGCGGCGCCATCCTGCGAATCCGCATTGTAGTGCGCTGATCTCTGCGTAGCTGAGAAGTATTTGGTGATGCCCTGATTCTGTTTTTTTTTTTCTGTTTCCCAG
Organism: Ascaphus truei; assembly: GCF_040206685.1. NCBI lineage: Eukaryota > Metazoa > Chordata > Amphibia > Anura > Ascaphidae > Ascaphus > Ascaphus truei. The sequence goes on along the minus strand of NC_134484.1, from coordinate 286,711,317 downwards.
ACATTGCGGGTTGTTAGCTGGTTATTTCCTCTGATTTTAGGATTTTTCTCATGTGGTTTGCGCTCTTTCTAAGCCTTTGCTTAGCCCCTATGGGGCCCCGGATACCCGCGGGGACCACCTGGAGGCCCACAGACACCTGCGGGGACCACCCGAGCATCCCCAGACACCCGCGGTGACCACTCGTGGGGACCACCGGGAGGCCCACGGACACCCGCAGGACCACCCAGGGACCTCCGCAGGTCTCTGGTATGAATCCGGTGTATTAAAAAATGAATGATGGTTTTATGTGGGGGCACAGGGGATGGGTTGTGTATTGGTGATTATAACATATTGTAATGTTTATTGGGGGCAGAGGGGGTGAGTGAAGGGCCAAGTACCCCCTTCACTCACACCCTCTGCCCCCAAAAAAGCTGTTGCTGTGCGGTTAGCCGCTAAGGTAATGAAGTTGACTGTAAATGCATTTTTATTGCATGGGATTGATGCCGGGGGTCTCTGGTGCTGATATTAATGGATATCAGCTCCGGAAACTCCCGGAATCAATCTGATGCACGAAAAATGCATTTTTATTTATAAGTCCCATCTCGCTGCCTTATCGGCAGCTTCTCACCACCCCCTTGCCAACTTTTTGGGAGGAAATCTCAATTCTAGAGCCGCGATTATCCTCGATAAGCTACAGTAATCGGGGCTACTAGAATACCACAAGTTTGAAGAGCTGGCGATAAGTGGTGATAAATTGCTTATCACCACGCGTTTGGCGATTTTTTTTTCCGTCACATTTTTTTGCAGAAAAGCTCTCTTATTAGCGACTTATGGGAGCTTACTTACTGAATAGCAGTAGGCTGTTTTGGCGATAAGGTGGCAATAAGTGACTTATCAGAGCTTAGTTCATAGGCCCCATAGTCTTTGACAGTCTAAACCACTGGTTGTGCTATTTATTTCAGTTCCAACTCAGCCCAACCTTTTTGGTATGCGTTCCGGGCTGATCTATGCATCTGTCCAGTTGTCCCCTACATATTGTTAAAGGACTAGTTGGTCTCATGCTTCTCCCTTCAGAGACCGCAGAGCTGGCTACGAAAAAACCTATGGAGCCTTAACTGAAGTCCGGTGAGTTACTATTTGGACCTGTTTTATATGTGGTCACATCCTTGAGCTCTTTATTGTGAAAACTTGTTTGGAGTTTTGGAGCTCACCTTACTCCAAATCGGTCTCTGTTCCTTGGACGAGACAGGTCTTGTTGATGTATTGGTTGTATCCGTTTGTACATCTGTGCCCCATTTTTCTAGTAGAGTGTCACCTTCGTTTAGAAACTTATGGTGTACCCCCGCTTCAGCTTGGATATATTACAGAGGGAGTGGTGCTGCAAGGGGCATGTAACTTAGTACACAAAATAGACAGACAGAGCCCCTGGTGGTAGCACTCTATTCCAAAATGATATGGTGATTCTTTAAAATAACTTTATTATTGACAATAACGTTAAAATATTGGGGTCTAAAACAAAGATTAAATATTCCAAGTGTGTGCGTCTCTATTGGATAGATGTGTCCAGAAGAGTGTACATAATTGGGTTAATGTCCAGTGTTTGGGTAGTTCACTGGCCCTAGTGTTCCTCGTGTAGAGTGAATTGACTAGAGTACTAGTGGATTGTCAGCAGTTTGGGCCACACATGCAGTGCCCCAGTATGAATATACTAGTTGGTGCTCTTAAGTATGGGACCTATGCTGTGCTATTGCGTGATGGCAGCTAAAGCATATTAAAGTTGTTGTATTGAACAAAACTTGGTCAAAGTGCACCTATTTGTATGTTCCCGTCACCTCCCTATACAATAGATGGTATGTTGAATAGGGTGTGTGGTGCTTGGTACATAAACATCTATAGCTGTTGATGTCTGAGGTGTGCTGTATACTAGTATTGATAAAACTTGTACTGGTGTATAATATGACACTGCTATAACTCTGTTCTAGATAGATACCAAGTTAATAGCTGAGTACTGTACCTTTTGGGGTTTTATATCGGTCAATTGACAGACCTGTCCCCATTCGGCACAGTGCTTAGCATGTGTGGTTGTATTCTGGCACTCCAGAGGTTAATTGCTGGTTAGGTTTGCCTTTTGCTAAATCGTATTGTACCCTATGAGCTGCTCGCTGTATCAGGGAATTAGCATTGTGGCTTCCTTACATAATTAGGTAATACAATGTTGTGCCAGATTTAATAGTTGCCTTTACTTGTATGTGACTAGTGAGTTCATTGGGACCCTAATAGTCCTTTAATGTGTACTGGAGGCGCCACGCTGACTCTCTCAATATCACTGAGTCAGTGTATGTGAACTCGAGCACCTCCGCGTGCACGTGGTCACGTGCTTGCCGACGCGCGCGTTTCGCGAGTGCTTTTTCAAGGCTGAATGGACATTAACCCAATTATGTACACTCTTCTGGACACATCTATCCAATAGAGACGCACACACTTGGAATATTTAATCTTTGTTTTAGACCCCAATATTTTAACGTTATTGTCAATAATAAAGTTATTTTAAAGAATCACCATATCATTTTGGAATAGAGTGCTACCACCAGGGGCTCTGTCTGTCTATTTTGTGTAGAGTGTCACCTTCGGCCTGATCTTTAATGGATATTTCTGATCTTTGTATAAGATAATCAGTCTAAACGGGAATTCCCATTTATATTTGATCTCATGTTTCAGTAATAGCTCTGTGACTTTACGTAAATCCTTACGTCTACTTAAAGTTTTTGCACATATATCTGCATAGATTTGAATGCGTGTGCCCTCAAACTCTATGGATGGGTGATTCCTCGCGGCCACCATTATGATTTATTTTAACTGGAAGTAATGTAACCTGGTAATTATATCTCTCGGACTATCTGGTATCGTGGGTCTCGCCCTTGGGGCCCTATGCACCCTGTCAAGTTGAAGGCAGGATTTATCCAGATCCGAAGCCCAGGACTGAAATAGTCTTAGTAGGTACGAATCCATATTGGGGGTAGACTCTGGAACTCCCCTCACTCTAATGTTGTTCCTCCTTGAGCATTTTTGAGATCCTCCTGACATTCTGTTAATTCTTCCTCGCGATCTCTGAGGATCTTTCTCTCTTGGTCGGCCAGTTTCTTGGCTTCTAGAAGTTCGACAACTTTTGTCTCAATTGCATCCGTTCTTTCTCTCAGTCGATTAATGTCTTGATTGATTCCTATGAGAGCGACCACCAGTTCCGACTGGAAATGACCTTCGATGTTATGAAAAAGATCTTTAATGTCTTGTTTAGTGTGTAGAAGACAGGGGGATGCGGCCTCCATTTCAGATTCCACTTCGGCACTTTGGGAGTTTCTCCGCTCCATCGCCTTGCTGGGAGTTTCTCGCCACTTGAAGTATTCTTTAAGTTCTTGCGAGGCTGATATTTTTTTGGTCTTGGGAGATGGCATGATCGGGCTCGCTATGTTCCCCTACCTTATTAGTTAGGTGGGCCGGCTGGATAGATCAGTTTGTCGGTTTCAGTTATATTAATTCCCCTGAACTCATGAGAATGTAGGGTATATGGTAGTCATCTTGTTCAACGCTGAGCCTGTGTCTGATATATTTTAAGTTGATTCTGGTCCCGTACCCTACCGGGAATTTCATTCACATATCCTTCACGTTTCTAAGTCAGTCTATTTCATGTGGATGGAGTCAAGACTACTTGGGCGTTCCCAAGCCCTCACTGTCTTTTCCTCTGACTGTCCAGGGTTTTTAACAATGTGCCATGGTTACAGTGGCCTTAAAGTCTGTTCCAGAGTCATTTAAAGTTGGTTTGGTTTATTTGATATAGTATAATAGAAGGAGCAAATTCCTTCTGCTCTGGTAAATAATAAGGGAGGCTGAAACTAGATAATTCAGGCTGTGGTAGGGCCACTATGTGGCATCTTGCTCTAGTTTCATATTAATTTCCAGGTTTTATAGGGCCAGATAATAGGTATAGGTTATGTTGGTGATCCTGACTTTTGGTGAGTGTTTGTCTGCTTGTGTACACTTCAGATTGTAAGGGGGTTGTCACTGGTGTGAGGTTCTCTGCACAGTGGCAGTCTGCTCTGCTCTTCTCTGTCTGCAGATCCCCCGCCCTGGCCATGTAACCCAGAGGCCTGTCAGGCAAAGCTCCTCCTGTAATGCAGCCAGCACCTGCCTCGGTTATCGCTTGCCGACTCAAATTAAGGAAGCCATGGCTGGGGATGTCTGAGCACTCCCTGAGGATCCTGATGCGTACCCCACCTGTCCCGGTACCTGATCTATCTGTTGCAGGACCTATTAGCAGATCACCTAGGTCGGTGTAGAGTTTAAATCATTAGAAGGTGGCAACAATGCTTCCAATAATACTAATCCAGTTGCAAGGTCACTCACTATTGTCACTGGAGACCAGGTTATTTACACCTTTTTACCAGGATCATTCATTGAACAAAACAAGGTAATGCAATAAATTGTAATTTTTTCAGCATAAATTCGCTTAGACACAATGATACTGCTGCGGCAGCTTTTATTCTAACAAATCGCCGGGTTTATTCTAACAAATCGCCAGTTTTCCTGGAATGTGACGCTCTTCACCTGGCGCATGCCGTGTTCATTTTGCGTTCCCAGCCACGGGTCATGCGCGGCTGACGCGCGGTTGATGCGTTTATTGAGAATGGTTCAGATTTAATAGGTTGCAATTCTTCGTGTGTCTGCCAGATGGCAGATATTCATGAATTGTAATGCGCATGCGCTTCAGTAATGTGTCGACTTGCAGGTGTTTCGTTTAAAAAAGATACCACAGTGTGCCTTGGTAACTTGGCCTTGAGACTGAAGGAAGAGGTTGCAAAAATGTATCAATTTAGGCTTTTCATATTAAAGAAAGACAAAGACCAGTTTCGGTTACAGTATTCTTCAGAGACCCGCCCGCCATGAGTGTTCAAGTGCAGCCCGCTTTCCAAAAACCCGACAGAAGTTACGCGTTTTTGATATGGGCCGCGATTAATGCAACAGAGGATAAGATGGCAACAGTTGTTCAAATGTATCAGTATTTTGTCGAAAACTATGACTTTTACAAATTTTCGCCAACTCCTCATACATGGAAGTCTGAGTAAACAATATGGCAGTTCATATTTCTTAGGACCTGTGGGATTATAGAATGCTGCAACATCATTAATTGTGGCTTTCTTTTGGTTAACAGCAGCGTCCAAGCTATTACCCAATGGTATTTGGGACCAAGGCTAAATTTCTTAAGCTACTAATGACTGAGCTACAGATCAGAACCAACTCTAATACCATCCTAACCCCTGTCACTAGTTTTAAATATCTGGGCATATGGTTTGTCTCCCATTTAACATTTGGCTTGCACATTGATACCCTGTCATCCAAAACCTATGCCAAACTGGGTGTATTTTATAAGAACAAATCCTCTCTAAGCATGCTGGTCAGAAAGCACATTGCACAGCAGATGCTAAGGCCAATTATAGACTTTGGGGACATAGTATATGGTATAGCACCCCAAACTCACCTTTGCATACTTGTCTCCCTCTACAATGCAATATGCCACTTTGTCCTCCAATGTAAGTACACATGCAGCGGCCGTTATTCGAACATTTAATAGAGCCGTTTTCATCTGCTCTGCTGTATTCCACGCGGCATTCATGTGGCCATTCACACCAGTCACATGTGTTTATCGCGGTTGCTTTGTTTGAATTTCATGGATTCTGTTTCGTATTCGTGGCAGAAATTAATGAATTGTAATGTGTACATTATTGTGCTACTGTGCTACTGTGTCAATTTCAGGTGTTTAAAAACCAGAACACTAAAATGCTATTTACTGCACTCTTAAGGCGGTATGGTTGGAAGAAATCACGCGCCATGACATGGGTATTCCGAGGCATACAACGCATGAAATGTTCGAATAACGGCCGCGGCATCTGTTCAACACATCACTGCGAAATGCACAATGAACTAGATTGACCACCACTTGAGTCAATGTGCAAAGTTCATTTTCCCTGTCTTGCCTTCAATACTGTCTGGGCAAGCTACCCGCCTATCTGAATAAGCTCCTCACCCCTACCACATGCAGCACTTATCACTTGAGATCTGACTCTAAAAGTTTGTTCACGGCCCCAGGGTTTAACAAAGAATCCTAGGAAAAAAAATGTGTGGTGCTCTCAAGACAATCCAAAGTAAGGAAAAGTATGTAGGCATATGTGGAAGACAACCCTCTGATGCTAATGTACTAAAATGTCTCAAAGGATGCAGCCCGGTTGAAATTAATCCCTCAAGACAAGGCAGTAAGGATAATATCAATAGCACCTGCCGGTGACCGGTAGATGAAACATCCTTTGCTAGCAGACAAAATAAATGTAGACAGCATGGAATAAACTCACTTGGGAATCTTTATTCACCATAAGCAGCAAGTCCAGTGTATCCAGTGTCTGAGGGTTGAATGTGCCTCCGTTAGCAGTAGATCTTCATGCAGAAATGGAGGGAGAAAAAACGAAGCACTATATCCTGTACTATCACTGACAAACCCCACTGACATTGTCTTAACTCTGTGCCCAGGACATACTTGAAAACGAGAGGTAACTCTCAATGTATTACTTCCTGGTAAAATATTTTATAAATAAATAAATAAATATCCAGCGCTAAATGCAGCAATAAAACCAACAGGAGTACGTTCCCAATAAAAAGCTATTTAAGGAATCAGAAAAAGGTTACAAAGCACACCAACGCGTTTCGGACCTATACAGTCCTTTATCAAGGTGAATACAAAAGTTACATACAAAGTGCAATTTATACTTACCACTAGATCGCATGGGCCAGTTACAGTGACTTCCAGGTACGTCACATGGTGCGGGAACGTGACCCATGACCCGTGACGCAACCCCGTCAGACCACGCCGCTGTAACGCATAATCAATAACCAAGTGCGACGTCACTGCGCACAAGGGCCAGAGAGGCAAGGTCTGCGTGTCAAGCTAAACACACCCACAACCAATGCACCCTGGTCCCTGGTGTACGTAGCGCACGACGTCACTCCGTCGATCGACATGTGACCAGCACGGTCCTAATGCATTATGCTGCTAAGCAACTGGACCCCATGCGACCCGTGGTGGTTAAAACATAAAACAAAAAAACTTTATTGAAAATACACAAAAGCACTCCCAATGGTAGAATGCATGGACATGATAAAACCAAATTAAATAAATGAATACAACAAAATTAAAAACAATAGTGAAATAACAACCTAAGATATAAGATATCCATAGATCCTCTTTGTAAATTGTATAATATTGTAAAGGTGTTAATGGAACATTTATATACACTGAAAGATAATAAAATAAAATCTAGTCACATGTGATATATAATATAATATAAATGAGTTCCAAAACCCAAAGAGAATAATGAACAGAGACCGAGATATAGTATTTTGTTAATTAGATTAATATATCTAAAAATAGACATATTTCATGTATATCTGCCTATTTTTGACAATATATATATTTCTCAACGTTTTGTCATATGTAAAGAAATATATAGTACATTTTACACAAAGTCAAGTATCAAAAAGAAGAGACCCAATATCCCAGTCTGAATTCAGACCGTGGGGGATGCGAGTTTGTAAAGTAAATATCCAATATAGTTCTCTTCTATTTAGGATACTAAATCTGTTGCCACCTCGGATGGGACTAGGTACATGTTCAATACCCAAGAAAGACATATTTTTTGAATCACCCATATTGCAATGACTAAAATGTTGGGATACAGGATGGTTTGTATCTTTTTTAATAATCAGCCTTAAATGTTCGAGTATGCGAACTTTTAGATTTCTAATAGTCCTCCCTACGTACTGTTTCCCACAACCGCAACTTAACAAATACACCACATGAGTAGTGTCACAATTGATAAATGAATTTATAGTAAAAAAAATACCAGTTTTGTGGGGAAAAAAATCTTTTTTACTATCCATATGTTTGCAAACTTTGCATTTTGAGCATGCATAACTACCCTTAGGAAATGTTGTTACAGGAGCCATCTTAGATGAAAATAAACTGCTAGATACATGGTTAGCAATTGTTTTTGCTCTACTGAAGACTATCTTGGGTCCCTCCTCATATACAGAATGTAAAATGGGATCTGCTGCTTACACTCCCCAATGTTTCCTGATTATTTCTCCAATCTTTTTAGATTGATTATTATGTTGGGTAACAAAATATGGGGAGTGAGAATGCAGTTTAGATTTATTATTGTTATTTAACCTGCCTAATAAGACAGATCTATCCAAATTCATCACTTCCCTAAAGGTTTTATTAAGATCGCTTCTTAAATAACCTCTGGTTTCAAATCGCTCCATCAGATCCTTTGATTGCTTAATAAAGTCTTCATTTGTACAGATCCTTCTCAACCTAATAAATTGGCTTTTTGGTATTCCTTTGATCAAGGATTTAGGGTGTCAGCTGTCAGCTCGCAAAAATGTGTTTCGTGAATTTTCTTTGCGACACACCGTAGTGATAATATTCTTATGCATGTCAACAGAAAGTAATAAATCTAAAAAGTGAATGTGATGAAAATTGTAATTTGTGGTAAATTTTAAATTGAAATCATTATTGTTTAGATAATCAGTGAACAAAATAAGAGAGAGTGTGTATCCCCATGCCAAATAAAAATAAGGTCGTCAATATAACGCCTATAAAAAGTGATAAAGTGCCTATAAGGGTTCTTATCTACAAACACGTGGAACGATTCCCACCAACCTAAAAATAGGTTTGCGTAGGATGGGGCAAAACTAGTGCCCATCGCGGTATCACGTGTTTGGAGATAAAAATCACCATCAAACATAAAATAATTATGTGTTAACAAAAATCGAATAGCATTTAAAATAAAAGTGCTCTGTGCAGGTGAAAGGTCTGATTGTTGTAAATAAAACCTGACAGCTGCCAACCCATGATCGTGTAGTATGACTGTGTACAATGATGTAATATCAAGACTTAACCATACGAAATTTGTTTCCCACCTGATGGAGTCAAGTTGAACCATGAGGTCGCCACTGTCTTTGATATATGATGGCAATGACTGCACAATAGACTGCAGAAAATGATCTACATATTTGGAAACACCATCTCCCAAAGATCCAATGCTAGAGACTATTGGCCTCCCAGGTGGGGAGACCAACGTCTTGTGGATCTTTGGGAGATGGTGAAAAATAGGGATTATCGGGTAGGGACGAAACAGAAATTCCAGCTCTCTTTCATCAAGGGCGCCTAGAATTGATCCCTCATCCAAGAGGGTTCTCAATTCTTTAATATAAATTGCAGTGGGGTCCCCTCTAAGCAAAACATAAGAGGAATTGTCATTTAATTGTCGGAGTGCCTCAGTTTTGTAGTCTGATTTATTGAGCACGACAATGGCTCCCCCTTTATCGGCCCCCTTGATGACCAGAGAGTTGTTGGCCCTCAGTGCATTGATTGCTAATCTTTCTCCATACGTAAGGTTGTCTGCCCTATATTGTAGTGGCATAATAGAAAAAGAATAACCCCTCGCTAACAAAGATAAATCACGCTTATCAGTTGCTCAAATGTTGCAAGGCAGTGTCCCTTCATATGCAAAGGATAAAAAAACAGATTTATTTCTCAATCCAGAGGATCGTCTGCCTAAAAAAGAGGAAGGGACATCTGCAATATCAACATTTTCAACCATGAGATCTTTCATATCTTGTAAATAACAGTGCTCATGAAAGCTTAAAGACTTAATCTCTATCAAATTATCACAACTTGATGCATCAACACGATCAATATCAGTAGTTAAACCATGCTCTCCGGAGTCTTTTTGATAGTAAAACCTTTTCAATGTAAGTTTGCGGATGTACTTGTGGAGATCAATTGTAGTCTCTAACAATTTAAAGTCACTACAGGGGGCAAACTTTAAACCCTTATCCAGAAAAGATAGTTCATCCTGATTAAGCTTGTAATCAGAAAGATTAATGATTCCTGTATTCTCAATTAACAGTTCTTTTTTCTCTTTTGAGGATTTTTTGGGGTTCCTTTTTTGGCCCCTCCTTGTACGTCTGTAGTGACCCTGTTTTTTGACCCGAAGAAGGTCCTAGATTCATATTAAGCATCCCTTTGATACATTTGGTTAGATGATTCACCACCTCTTCGTTCATTTTGTCTGTCTCCCCCATTCCCATAACTAACATTATCTCTATCAGTGGGTGCCATAGCTCTGGGAAAAAGATCATTATCTGAACCCTCAGTTTCTGCACTCGCTGAATGTGAGAAAGAGATGTTCTTTTTTAGTATTGATTTATTTTGTTGGTCTCTTGATTTATTGGGTTTGTGGGGGGTTGAAGAGTTAAAATTTCTTTTGAAGTTAGGGACTTTTTGCCAAACATAAATCTGGTTACGGGCGTAGTCCTGCTTATCCCTCCCAAATTTCAATTGCTTTTTGGCCATAAGTTCTTTTTCCATACTTTTGGTATTATTGGATAAAACAAGATCAAGATTATCAAACCCATCCATATCTTTATATTGATGTAAATTCTTTTGAAGAGATACAATTTCTTCTTCTAAGGAGGATTTCTCTTTAATTTTGGCTTTAATGATAAGGTCAATCAGGGTAAATGAACATATGTTAAGTGCCTCCTTCCATTTGGTCTCAAACTCTTGATTGACAAATCCAAACGTAGGTGACTTTTTTTATACATAGGCCCCTTGGGATTCTTTGTGTAGTAACATAATTTTGCAATGAGATAATGTCCCACCAAAGTCTGATTTTAGTAGATAATATTTTTTCCAGTCTAGAAAAGTGGATCTTCAGATCTGAAACATCTTCACAATCTAGCTCTAATGTGTTTTCAAAAACTTGTTGTGCTTTCTTGACTCGATGGGAATTGTCAGAACAGTTTAAGGTAAACTGTACAGGAATGTCTGTATCGGTCTCATATTCACTCTCGGTGATATTCTGATCCATTTTATAGTTATTGTAAGAAATGTTGAGCCAACAAAAAACTACAAAAAGCTAAATGGGATAACGTACCCTGTGAGGTATATATGAAAAAAGAAACTGCAGTATGTCTGAGCTACCGCACAATATCAAGTACCATAGGAAAAAAAATGTGTGGTGCTCTCAAGACAATCCGTAGTAAGGAAAAGTATGTAGGCATATGTGGAAGACAACTCTCTGATGCTAATGTACTAAAATGTCCCAAAGGATGCAGCCCGGTTGAAATTAATCCCACAAGACAAGGCAGTAAGGATAATATCAATAGCACCTGCCGGTGACCGGTAGATGAAACATCCTTTGCTAGCAGACAAAATAAATGTAGACAGCATGGAATAAACTCACTTGGGAATCTTTATCCACCATAAGCAGCAAGTCCAGTGTATCCAGTGTCTGAGGGTTGAATGTGCCTCCGTTAGTAGTAGATCTTCATGCAGAAATGGAGGGAGAAAAAACGAAGCACTATATGCTGTACTATCACTGACAAACCACACTGACATTGCAAATGCATTGAATGATTACTTTGTGGCGTGTGCCACTAACCTATTAGCGAAACGCAGCCCAAACCACAAACCTGAATCTCATCCTGGGAGTGCCCACATAGCCCCACCCCCTCCCAACACTGCCCACAATTTACAATTTGGCCCAGTATCTGAAGAGGAGATTACACAAGCACTCCTCAAACTAAAACTAAGCAGCCAATGTGGACCTGACTTGCTACAATCTAGGTTCCTACGACTTGGTGCCCCAGCCATTGCCAAACCAATTGCTTCCGTAGTCAACTCTATCCTGTCTGCAGGCCATATCCCTAAGACCTGGAAAACTGCCAAAGTTGTCCCAATCTTCAAAAGTGGGGACAAAAACACTGTCTCAAACTACAGACCAATCTCACTTCTCTCAATTCTATCCAAAGTCATGGAAAAATGTGTCCACTCCCAATTGAACGACTACTACACCAAGACAAATTTCCCTAGCCAATTCCAATCTGGCTTTCATTCCAAACACTCCACCGTAACTACCCTGCTAAAAGTTTGCAATGAAATCCAGTGTGGAACGGAACGGGGACAACTCACTGGTGCAGTATTCCTAGATTTTGCAAAGGCTTTTGATACAGTTGATCATGCTATCCTGCTTAACAAACTCCAGAGCTCTGGAATAGGGAAGCATGCCTTAAACTGGTTTCAGTCCTACCTATCAGGAAGATCCCAACATGTGTCCATCTCAGGCTCTAACTCCAACCCCCTGGATATCACCTGTGGTGTCCCGCAAGGCTCTGTTCTGGGGCCCCTACTCTTCTCAGTGTTCATTAATGATCTTCCCACAGCTTGTAAGGAAGCCTCAATACACATGTATGCAGATGACACAATCCTATATGCACACAGCCATAGCCTCTCTGACCTTCAACACATACTTCAGTCTGACTTTTTGAGACTCGAAAACTGGATTTCCCAAAACAAACTGTTTTTAAACACTGACAAGACTGTAACAATGGTATTTGGGACCAAGACTAAATTCTTAAAGCTTCCAGCAACTGAGCTCCATATTAGAACCAACATTAACACCACCCTAACTCCTGTTGCCAGTTTTAAATACCTGGGCTTATGGTTTGACTCCCACTTAACATTCGGGGTGCACATTGATATCCTGACAACCAAGACCTATGCCAAACTAGGGGTACTTTACAGGAACAAATCCTCTCCTGGTCAGAAAGCGCATCGCACAGCAGATGCTAATGCCAATTATTGACTATGGAGACATAGTATATGGCACGGCACCTCAAACCCACCTTAGAAAACTTGACACCCTCTACAATTCAATTTGTCATTTTGTTCTCCAATGCAACTACAACACACATCACTGCGAAATGCTCGAAGAACTAGATTGGTCATCACTAGAGTCTAGGCGCAAAGTTCACCTTTCCTGTCTTGCCTTTAAATTCTTTATGAACAAGCTCCTCACCCCTACCACATGCAGCACCTATCATCTAAGATCTGACTCCAAAAGACTGTTCATGGTCCCAAGGCTCAACAAAGTATCCGGCCGTTCCTCCTTCTCTTACCGTGCACCCCAAAACTGGAACAACCTACCAGAGACTCTCACATCCACCACCAGTTTAAGTTCTTTAAAATCTAAGGCTGTCTCACATTTTAATCTGGTCTGTAACTGTTACATACGCCCATAACATATATTTTCTTTAACTGTGCATGCAAAGTCTTGTATATAATGTATTCCCTGTTCATTTATGTAACTGTATTTGTAACCATGTATTATTTGTCTTAACTCTGTGCCCAGGACATACTTGAAAACGAGAGGTAACTCTCAATGTATTACTTCCTGGTAAAATATTTTATAAATAAATAAATAAATATCCAGCGCTAAATGCAGCAATAAAACCAACAGGAGTACGTTCTCAATAAAAAGCTATTTAATGAATCAGAAAAAGGTTACAAAGCACACCAACGCGTTTCGGACCTCTACAGTCCTTTATCAAGGTGAATACAAAAGTTACATACAAAGTGCAATTTATACTTACCACTAGATCGCATGGGCCAGTTACAGTGACTTCCGGGTACGTCACGTGGTGCGGGAACGTGACCCATGACCCGTGACGCAACCCCGTCAGACCACGCCGCCGTAAAGCATAATCAATAACCAAGTGCGACGTCACTGTGCACAAGGGCCAGAGAGGCAAGGTCTGCGTGTCAAGCTAAACACACCCACAACCAATGCACCCTGGTCCCTGGTGTACGTAGCGCACGACGTCACTCCGTCGATCGACATGTGACCAGCACGGTCCTAATGCATTATGCTGCTAAGCAACTGGACCCCATGCGACCCGTGGTGGTTAAAACATAAAACAAAAAAACTTTATTGAAAATACACAAAAGCACTCCCAATGGTAGAATGCATGGACATGATAAAACCAAATTAAATAAATGAATACAACAAAATTAAAAACAATAGTGAAATAACAACCTAAGATATAAGATATCCATAGATCCTCTTTGTAAATTGTATAATATTGTAAGGGTATTAATGGAACATTTATATACACTGAAAGATAATAAAATAAAATCTAGTCACATGTAATATAATATAAATGAGTTCCAAAACCCAAAGAGAATAATGAACAGAGACCGAGATATAGTATTTTGTTAATTAGATTAATATATCTAAAAATAGACATATTAATCAATCTAAAAAGATTGGTGAAATAATCAGGAAACATTGGGGTGTGTTAGCAGCAGATCCCATTTTACATTCTGTATATGAGGAGGGACCCAAGATAGTCTTCAGTAGAGCAAAAACAATTGCTAACCATGTATCTAGCAGTTTATTTCCATCTAAGATGGCTCCTGTAACAAAATTTCATAAGGGTAGTTATGCATGCTCAAAATGCAAAGTTTGCAAACATATCGATAGTAAAAAAGATTTTTTTTCCCACAAAACTGGTAATTTTTTTTATATAAATTCATTTATCAATTGTGACACTACTCATGTGGTGTATTTGTTAAGTTGCGGTTGTGGGAAACAGTACGTAGGGAGGACTATTAGAAATCTAAAAGTTCGCATACTCGAACATTTAAGGCTGATTATTAAAAAAGATACAAACCATCCTGTATCCCAACATTTTAGTCATTGCAATATGGGTGATTCAAAAAATATGTCTTTCTTGGGTATTGAACATGTACCTAGTCCCATCCGAGGTGGCAACAGATTAAGTATCCTAAATAGAAGAGAACTATATTGGATATTTACTTTACAAACTCGCATCCCCCACGGTCTGAATTCAGACTGGGATATTGGGTCTCTTCTTTTTGATACTTGACTTTGTGTAAAATGTACTATATATTTCTTTACATATGACAAAACGTTGAGAAATATATATATATATTGTCAAAAATAGGCAGATATACAGTACATGAAATATGTCTATTTTTAGATGTTTTCGTTTGAACTTTGGGAGGGATAAGCAGGACTACGCCCGTAACCAGATTTATGTTTGGCAAAAAGTCCCTAACTTCAAAAGAAATTTTAACTCTTCAACCCCCCACAAACCCAATAAATCAAGAGACCAACAAAATAAATCAATACTAAAAAAGAACATCTCTTTCTCACATTCAGCGAGTGCAGAAACTGAGGGTTCAGATAATGATCTTTTTCCCAGAGCTATGGCACCCACTGATAGAGATAATGTTAGTTATGGGAATGGGGGAGACAGACAAAATGAACGAAGAGGTGGTGAATCATCTAACCAAATGTATCAAAGGGATGCTTAATATGAATCTAGGACCTTCTTCGGGTCAAAAAACAGGGTCACTACAGACGTACAAGGAGGGGCCAAAAAAGGAACCCCAAAAAATCCTCAAAAGAGAAAAAAGAACTGTTAATTGAGAATACAGGAATCATTAATCTTTCTGATTACAAGCTTAATCAGGATGAACTATCTTTTCTGGATAAGGGCTTAAAGTTTGCCCCCTGTAGTGACTTTAAATTGTTAGAGACTACAATTGATCTCCACAAGTACATCCGCAAACTTACATTGAAAAGGTTTTACTATCAAAAAGACTCCGGAGAGCATGGTTTAACTACTGATATTGATCGTGTTGATGCATCAAGTTGTGATAATTTGATAGAGATTAAGTCTTTAAGCTTTCATGAGCACTGTTATTTACAAGATATGAAAGATCTCATGGTTGAAAATGTTGATATTGCAGATGTCCCTTCCTCTTTTTTAGGCAGACGATCCTCTGGATTGAGAAATAAATCTGTTTTTTTATCCTTTGCATATGAAGGGACACTGCCTTGCAACATTTGAGCAACTGATTGAGCGTGATTTATCTTTGTTAGCGAGGGGTTATTCTTTTTCTATTATGCCACTACAATATAGGGCAGACAACCTTACGTATGGAGAAAGATTAGCAATCAAAGCACTGAGGGCCAACAACTCTCTGGTCATCAAGGGGGCCGATAAAGGGGGAGCCATTGTCGTGCTCAATAAATCAGACTACAAAACTGAGGCACTCCGACAATTAAATGACAATTCCTCTTATGTTTTGCTTAGAGGGGACCCCACTGCAATTTATATTAAAGAATTGAGAACCCTCTTGGATGAGGGATCAATTCTAGGCGCCCTTGATGAAAGAGAGCTGGAATTTCTGTTTCGTCCCTACCCGATAATCCCTATTTTTCACCATCTCCCAAAGATCCACAAGACGTTGGTCTCCCCACCTGGGAGGCCAATAGTCTCTAGCATTGGATCTTTGGGAGATGGTGTTTCCAAATATGTAGATCATTTTCTGCAGTCTATTGTGCAGTCATTGCCATCATATATCAAAGACAGTGGCGACCTCATGGTTCAACTTGACTCCATCAGGTGGGAAACAAATTTCGTATGGTTAAGTCTTGATATTACATCATTGTACACAGTCATACTACACGATCATGGGTTGGCAGCTGTCAGGTTTTATTTACAACAATCAGACCTTTCACCTGCACAGAGCACTTTTATTTTAAATGCTATTCGATTTTTGTTAACACATAATTATTTTATGTTTGATGGTGATTTTTATCTCCAAACACGTGATACCGCGATGGGCACTAGTTTTGCCCCATCCTACGCAAACCTATTTTTAGGTTGGTGGGAATCGTTCCACGTGTTTGTAGATAAGAACCCTTATAGACACTTTATCACTTTTTATAGGCGTTATATTGACGACCTTATTTTTATTTGGCATGGGGATACACACTCTCTCTTATTTTGTTCACTGATTATCTAAACAATAATGATTTCAATTTAAAATTTACCACAAATTACAATTTTCATCACATTCACTTTTTAGATTTATTACTTTCTGTTGACATGCATAAGAATATTATCACTACGGTGTGTCGCAAAGAAAATTCACGAAACACATTTTTGCGAGCTGACAGCTGACACCCTAAATCCTTGATCAAAGGAATACCAAAAAGCCAATTTATTAGGTTGAGAAGGATCTGTACAAATGAAGACTTTATTAAGCAATCAAAGGATCTGATGGAGCGATTTGAAACCAGAGGTTATTTAAGAAGTGATCTTAATAAAACCTTTAGGGAAGTGATGAATTTGGATAGATCTGTCTTATTAGGCAGGTTAAATAACAATAATAAATCTAAACTGCATTCTCACTCCCCATATTTTGTTACCCAACATAATAATCAATCTAAAAAGATTGGAGAAATAATCAGGAAACATTGGGGAGTGTAAGCAGCAGATCCCATTTTACATTCTGTATATGAGGAGGGACCCAAGATAGTCTTCAGTAGAGCAAAAACAATTGCTAACCATGTATCTAGCAGTTTATTTTCATCTAAGATGGCTCCTGTAACAACATTTCCTAAGGGTAGTTATGCATGCTCAAAATGCAAAGTTTGCAAACATATGGATAGTAAAAAAGATTTTTTTCCCCACAAAACTGGTATTTTTTTTACTATAAATTCATTTATCAATTGTGACACTACTCATGTGGTGTATTTGTTAAGTTGCGGTTGTGGGAAACAGTACATAGGGAGGACTATTAGAAATCTAAAAGTTCGCATACTCGAACATTTAAGGCTGATTATTAAAAAAGATACAAACCATCCTGTATCCCAACATTTTAGTCATTGCAATATGGGTGATTCAAAAAATATGTCTTTCTTGGGTATTGAACATGTACCTAGTCCCATCCGAGGTGGCAACAGATTTAGTATCCTAAATAGAAGAGAACTATATTGGATATTTACTTTACAAACTCGCATCCCCCACGGTCTGAATTCAGACTGGGATATTGGGTCTCTTCTTTTTGATACTTGACTTTGTGTAAAATGTACTATATATTTCTTTACATATGACAAAACGTTGAGAAATATATATATATATTGTCAAAAATAGGCAGATATACAGTACATGAAATATGTCTATTTTTAGATGTTTTAGTTTTTTTTATAAATAGTTTTTTTTTCCCCTCGGTATTATTGCTTAAAAGTTGTCCTTATCTTAGATTCTAGCTACTTAGGTTTCCTTATGGAACCTTATCTGATAATAGTTTAAACAGAGTGCATTACAACAACAACAATAATTAAGTTTTGGCTGTATCAGTCTGATTAGAAATACAGAGTTGTAATATTTACGAATGAACAAAGTTAAAGGGCATTATATGTTTTTCTGCTCTAAATCCAAATACAAAGGCCAATCGTACATACACTGGCGACACACTTTATTCGAGCTCGGCTAGTCCCACGAATTCGGGTATACCCGGGTGTATTGAGGTTTGTGACTGTTTTCTGCCCGAGTGCATTGAGGTATTTTCCAGGCAGGGATTGAAGCATTTTATTCCCGCTGGCTGCAATACTGCACAGTATATATATATATACTGCATTACAATTCATGAATTTATGCCATCTGGTAGACACGCGAAGCATTGCAGCCTATTAAATCCTAATCATTATCATTTAACAGATCAGCCGCCCATCAGCCAGGCATGAACCCAGGCTGGGAAGGCAAACGCAACGGGGCTTGTCAGAGGTGAGGAGCGGCGCATTCCAGGTATCTGCCAGGTACATACTGGGTATTTGCTCGAATAAAGTGTGTCGGTGCAGTATAGGGGGTCATGCACTACGCGGCGAAAAATTGCATTCGCCAGTAATTTGAAATGGCCATGTTTTTGGTGTGTTGCCCTCGCAGTATGCAGGAAGGGCTGAATCCCTGGCGAATCAAAGCGAGATCAACATTGCCAAACATGGCGATTAGCCGGTGGCAAGACAGTCTGCCTGGCTAGAAGCTGCCGATAAGTCGTCCCCTGCCAAGATGTGTCTGCAGCAGAGAGAGATCCGCCACACTCTCTGCGCAAACATCGGCAACATTAAAAAAATCTTTTAAATACAATTTTATTCATAGTGTACATGTGCAAGGGGTCTCCGGAGCTGAACCGCATTGGTTTCAGGTCCAGGGACCCCCTGCTTCCTGAAATACAGGCCCCGTTATGAGGTGCCGGTATCCCTCTGCATTTAAATGTCCCTATCACGTGACCGCAGAATGTAAACAAAGCAGAGGGATACCGGCACCCCCTAAAGGGGCCTGTATCTCGGGAAGCAGGGGATCCCCGGACCTAAAACCAATGCGGTTCAGCTCCAGAGACCCTCTGCACATCTACACTATGAATAAAACACCCATATCAATAAACAATAATTCCTTACCTTTGCTATAGTACTGAAGCAGCATGAATGTATTTTTACTAATAGTGTACGGGAGCAGTGGGTCCCCTGAGCTGAACCGCATTGATTTATGGATCATGGACCCCCTGCTTCTCGAGTTACAGCCCCCGGTATGGGTCATCAGGTCCCAGTGTCACCGCCATCTTTATAGCGTCCCATACGCGACGTGCCCGCTATAAAGATGGCGGCGACACTGGCACCGATGCCCCAAACCGGGGCCTGTAACTCGGGAAGCAGGGGGTCCCTGAGCCAGAAATCAATTCGGTTCAGCTCAGGAGACCCCCTGATCCCACACAATATTATTAAAATACATTAATGCTGCTTTATTACCATAGCGGATAGTCGCTAAGGCAATGAAGGGGTTAAGGCATAATAGCATGTTTATTGGGGACAATTGCCCCCAATAAACATTGCAATAAACATACACCCCCTGTGCCCACAACAACCCCTATACCCCCAGTACATATATAAAAAATTGGGATACACAGCAATGATACTATAGCCCGGCGGTAGCCCTCGAGTGTTCCCCACAGGCCTGCAGTACCAATTCTGTGACCCCCCCCAAAAATTAAAAACCACATAAATACTTTTAAATAAATACATCCCCTACCCTAACACATACATTATAGTAATGGGCAAAATTACTATTATCCACATATGGATGATAGTGAATTTGCCCATTTAAAATACATAAAGCACAATAAAGACAATAAATACATATAGCACTCACCCTTGTCCGGCTGCCACGATGAAGGCCATCCTCATCTTCATCACCGCCCATGCCCTCCTCCGATGCTGCAAAACATAAACAAGAATAACAAAAGCCAATGTAATGTCCTCTAACCCCTAAATCACCATAGCGGTCATTAACTGCTATAGTCATTAAGGGGTTAACCCACCCTCACCCACCACGCGGGAGGCCTATACACCCTCCCCCACTACACCCCCACCCGTGAGGCCTAATCACCCACTACCCACAGGGAGGCCTACCCAACCTGGCTTGGGGACAATACCCCCCAGCCCCGTTAACCATAATAAACATGACTATATTTAATAAACAATACATAATCCACCCCCTGTGCCCCCCCCATAAATACATGATGTATTCTTTTACATACAGGGTTAATACCCCATGCCCACGGGTGTCAGTAGGCCCCACAGTGGCCCAGCAAAGGGTTTCACACAGGGTCTGGAGGCCTACGGGTGGTCCCCGGCAGGCGCCGTGGTCCTCCACGTGGTCTCCGCGGTCACCGTGGGCCTCAAATGGGGTCTCCACTGGTAGGCGCGCTGGTGTCTTGGGGGCCCCGGGTCATCCCCACAGGTGTCTGAGGGTCCTCAGGTGGTTCCCACGGGGGTCTGGGGGCCCTCGGTTGGTCCCTACGGGTCCTCGGTGCCCCCACAAATGTGGGGCCACCGGTTCTTCCCCGCAGGTGTCACCTGTATGTAAAAAAAATAAACCTTTCCTATACATTTAAATACATAAATACCACCCCATCCCCCCTCCCCCCGACCCCACACACACATACAGTACAGTAATGGGCAAAATAACTATTATCCAGATATGAATAATAGATGATTTGTCCATTATTAAACACTTTAACTAGCATAATAAAATAAATACAGTTCTACTAACCTCATCAATATGAATTCTCTCCGCCTGCAAGTTCCCTCTGTCCTCCGTAGCCAAAAAATATACATAGCAAACACATTCTGGTGTCACTTAACCCCCTAATCGGTTAATAACCACAAAGGTAATTAAGGGGTTAAGCCACCCTGGCCCGATACCCACCCTTCACCCATTCATTTGTACATTGGCTTCATGTATGTATGTATGTATATATATATTTATATATACACACACACACACACACACGAATATACAAAGAAATGTTTAAGCATTAAAAAAACATGCACAAATGAAAATAGCACATCTCCAAATCAATAAATCACATTGCATATCAAAATTAAAATATTAGATACTGTAGCCACATTAAAAAAAAAAAAAAAATTCAAAATAAAATAATTTTCATCTACAATCAATATCTAACAAATGTCAATCTCCCAATCGGCAATCAAAACATTGAATTTTACAGTGTATAAATGATGCATATAATGTGTGCATCATGTACACTATGCAAATCAATGTTAACAATAAAATATTCCAAACAAAATGCAATTCAATCCAAACAAGTATACTATTTAAACCAAGCAAGAAAACAGAAATATATTACCATTAATTAATCAAGTCCGAAATCAATTACAACCCTATCCAAATCAATTACACAATAACCTATTTCAATCGTTAAACCAAACCATTCTTAAAAAAAGTTACCATCATCCAAAATATAACTACCAAAAAGAATCCACTATTAAAAAGCAAACCACAACCTGAAATCAAGTACTGCAAAATCCACCATAAATTGCATCTATCTAAATTAAAAATTACATAACACACTCATTTATAAGCATTGTAGCAAAATACATTTTTAAAACAGCAAAACAAGCATTTCCAAAACAATCATTTCTTACCCTGTATGTATATATCAATCTAGACATACATACATTAATTCATTCATTCATACATACATACATACATACATACAGTGGCAAGAAATGATAATAAAAAAAAAACCATATTAAATGTAAAAAAAAAATACACCTGTAAAAGTAAAAAAAAATGCATTTCTTTTGTTTACTTACCATTACTTGACCGACTCCCGTTGAACCGCTTACTCTCAAACCAATCCACGCTCAGTTGCGAAGTGGGTATTAGCCCCAACGGTGGGTGTTCAGGGCTTGCGGGTGGGTAGCGGGAGGGCTTAACCCCTTCATGACCGTAGCAGTATTAATCGCTAAGATAATGAAGGGGTTAAGTCCACCCGCAAACCCCCCGCAAGCCCTAAACAGCCACCAAGGGCCAAATACCCCCTTCACCCACCCCCGCTACCCACAATAAACCTGGCACGGCTTGTTAACTCCTTCATTGCCTTAGCGGTTAGCCGCTAAGGTAATGAAGTGGACTGTAAATGCTTTTTTCCTGCTTCGGATGCATGCCGGGGGGCTCCGATGCTGGTATTAATGGGTATCAGCTCCGGAGACCCCCGGCATCAATCCCAGGCAGGAAAAAGGCCTGATTTTTTCTAAGTGTTGCCCTTGCCGATGCTTCTCCCCCACCAACTTGCCAACTTGAGTTGCCGTGACGGATTGGCGTGAAAATCTCCATTCTAGAGCGGCGAGTAGCGGCGCAAAGCTGCTCGGGGCTACTAGAATTGAGCGGGTTTGAAAATATGGCGAGTAATGGCGAGAAGTGCCTTTTCGCCGTGCCCCTGGCAGAAAACAAAAAAAATGCCAAGTAACATGGTGGTTGTTTCGCTTTTCGCCAACTTCTCTGGGCTTGCTGAATCGTGGTAGGCATTTTTTGCGCAGAACGGGCGAAAAGTGCCTTTTCGACGCTTAGTGCATGACCCCCATAGTATCATTTTAGTCAGCCAAAGGCCCCAATATATTGAAATTGAAATTAGAGTTTAAGCTTACTTTTGAGCAATTCATTAATATGATTGATTTCATTATGATGTGAAATGCTATATCTGTAATGTATAGCAGTATATATGCTGCTATATCTATAGCAGTATATATGTGATTGGAGTCATGGAAATATAAATATCCTTATGACGTATCAACATCCTAATTTTGTTCTCACTTGCCATTATGCTTAGCATTTCTTCTCAAGAAAAATGTATTCTATAAAGGGGATGGACAATCTAACTTATGAGGAGATGCCATGGGAGACCATGTTTCTTAACACCTTTTTTATTACCGGGATCATTGATTGAGCAAAACAAGATGGTAAAATAAATTGTTATTTAATTCACGAAAAGACATACACACAATGTAACACAATTCACAAGGTTAACACACTTACTGGGAAGACGGCTAACGAATAAATCTGTTTCTGGAACGAAATTCACCAAGATTACCTTTTTAGAGCATTTTCCAGTGACCGGTAATTACTCCCAAAAGTCCTGGAACTGTTTTCGTCATGCAATGCCAAACGCGACTGCTACATTCTCAAAAGTAGAACTTATAAACTTTTCTGAGTTCAAAATCTTTGAAGCCGGCTCGCGTCTATTCAGTCCAGAGCATTTTTTAATTTGCTGCTGTTGGTTTGGTGCTTGGAATCTGCGCTCCTGATTGGCTGAAAGCTCTCTTAAGGCTTTCATTCACTGACCTGGGTAGGCTATCAGAGCATGGAAATTCTCCTGCCAGCCAATCACCAATTTGCCGGTATTGTAATACCAATAATTTTGGAAAGCCGATACGTAGAAGCTTTCTCCTACAAACTCAGAAGAACGTGGTGTGTGTGGTGCTCAAACCTGGGCAAGTGTCCTATTGAGACATATGACATATTATAACCATTATATGGTGGTCCGGTGATAATGGAGTGCCCCTCAATAAATTGCAGAGAAACTGAGTAGTACTGTAGGGGAAGTGACAAGTGGAGTCAGTTGGGACAACCACAGGGATGTACACAATAATCACCCAAACAGTATATTGAAGAAAGCAATAAGGATGGAAAGCAGGATTTAAATAAGGCACTAGGGCACTTTACCTGCTGGTTCCCAGGGGCACTCTCCAGATCAATGCGTGCAATCCGTCCGTGGGTAGATTCAGAAGTGCAGAGGGTGCAGACAGAGCACAGCTCCAGACGTCCTGCAATGTCAAGCAGGAAGAAACACACCAGGCCACTCCGCAGTAATAAAAAATAAAGATTGTATTGCAAGCTAGTAACACATACAGGGAACAAAAATAGGACAAGAGGAACGCACCTACGCGTTTCGTACAGGTGTACTTTATCAAGGTGACATAGGGATCAAGTAACTACCTATTTATACTCACCCTGGCTTTCTCATCTTAAGGCTTTCATTCACTGACCTGGGTAGGCTATCAGAGCATGGAAATTCTCCTGCCAGCCAATCACCAATTTGCCGGTATTGTAATACCAATAATTTTGGAAAGCCGATACGTAGAAGCTTTCTCCTACAAACTCACCCTGGAATTTACAGCCTAGAAATCTCCCGATCCCAGCACCCCAGTAAAGGCAAAAGTCAAATAAATCTTTAATGTCGCAAAATTAGTATACAGTCCCAATAATACATTCTCGACATCTGGGTCCCCGAGATGACACTCTAAGACCCTACCACACGGGTCAGGGTTAACTAAGTGGCCTTAACCATTATTGATGTGCCTGGTTAACCCCTTCACCATTGCAGGAGAGGCTAGCTAAATTAGATTTATTTACACTAGAAAAGAGGCGTCTAAGAGGGGGTATGATAACTATATACAAATATATCCAGGGACAGTACAAGGAGCTTTCCAAATTACTATTTATCCAAAGGGCAATACAAAGGACTTGGGGGCATCCCTTAAGTTTGTAGGAAAGGAGATTTCACTAGCAACAAAGGAAAGGGTTCTTTACAGTAAGGGCAGTTAAAATGTGGCAGTCATTACCCATGGAGACTGTGATGGAAGATACAATAGATTTGTTCAAAAAAAGTTGGACTTTTTTTTTTTTTTTTTTTTTTTTTAGAAAGGAAAGGTAGGTACCAAATAAGTAAACATGAGAAGGATGTTGATCCAGGGATTAATCTGATTGCCAATTCTTGGAGTCAGTAAGGAAGTTATTTTTCCCCTTATGAGATATCATTGGATGATATTTCACTGTTTTTTTTTTGTTTGCCTTCGTTTGGATCAATATACTGTAGGTACGGATATAGGATAAAGTATCTGTCGTCTAAATTTAGCATACTGTAGGTTTAACGTGATGAACGCATGTCTTTTTTCAACCTCATCTACTATGTAACTATGTATTGTGGAAGCACCAACATCTGGTTATTTTTTTATGTTTCAAAACATTACCCTGAAATAGAAAACACGTTGAACTGGAATTTGCAAATGAACAAATCGAGAAATATCGTGAGCAGCTAAACAGCATAACAAAGGAGAAAGATAGCAATGATCAGAAGATGCTAGCCAACCTTGATGATCTTAATAGAACCAAGCAGTATCTTGAAGAACGTTTGGTAGAACTCATCAGGTCTGTACTGTATATTCTTTTTTGATTACTAGAAAATTAGCTTCTCATCAATGTGATAATGTATACTGGGTTGTATTACTTGTTTGTATGTTCCTTATATTTTTTCAATATGTTCCTGATGTACTGTAGGTGGCGGCCTTTCTGAGTACACGTTTTGATGTTAAAAAGACTTAAATAACATTTTGCAATAGTGAGCAATTACATGGAGGATCCTGCTTCCTTGATTAAAAAAAAATAAAAAATGGAAGCAGCAATCTGCCCCCAAATTTAAATTACATTTTATTATTCAACTTCAATTTATTTGATTTTGTAATATATGGGAATGTGTGGTACAAAGAAAAGATAACAGGGTACAAAGGGGGGGGGGTAAATGGTGTTAGAAGTACTGCACCGACACACTTTATTCGAGCAAATACCCAGTTTGTACCTGGCAGATACCTGGAATGCGCCGCTCCTCACCTCTGACAAGCCCCGTTGCGTTTGCCTTCCCAGCCTGGGTTCATGCCTGGCTGACGGGCGGCTGATCTGTTAAATGATAATGATTAGGATTTAATAGGCTGCAATGCTTCGCGTGTCTACCAGATGGCATAAATTCATGAATTGTAATGCAGTATATATATATATACTGTGCAGTATTGCAGCCAGCGGGAATAAAATGCTTCAATCCCTGCCTGGAAAATACCTCAATGCACTCGGGCAGAAAACAGTCACAAACCTCAATACACCCGGGTATACCCGAATTCGTGGGACTAGCCGAGCTCGAATAAAGTGTGTCGCCAGTGTATAGTCAATTTACCATGATGACATAATAGCAGAAGAAGAATCAGCGAGATTTTCTTACAATTAACTAACTAATAATAGCCCAGTTAGTCCGACACATATCGGCATATTTACAATTTACTCTGTTAACCAGTATAATATACGTATAACCCTCACTCAGACTAAATGAAAAGGGGTGGGTGCTTCTATGGGTTTGATCAATACTCTCATGGGGCAAGAAAAGGTGACTGACACTGAACTCTTCAAAAAAGAGTCACGCTGGATTTATATCCTACAAACTCTGACTCCTAGTTGATTGAATGAAGGTTTTATGTTTACATCCTTTATCTGAATACCATGTCAACAAAAACAAACTATTTGAGCAATCATCTGGCCTTGTTCCCAGTCCTCTATGCTCCCTATTTTTGATGAACAGTGTGGTACTCCGAGTCTGCCAATTACTTATGGCTTATTCATTCGAGAGATATGGCCATTATGTGATATTAGTGAGCTGTGATGCTATTGAGATCCGTTTTTTGCACCTTAGGTTCCTATCAACTGCTTTTATTACGCTTTGTTTTTTTAACTACTACTACCTGCTATTCAGATAGCTATATATACTATGTTATTATATATTTTTTAGGTGATAGCTTCTAATTTAGAAGTTTGTTTTAACTATTTCTTTAGTTTCTGCTCCCTGCACCCACTATACCTATAATAAGTGGATTCATTACTATTCAATCCTAATGTTAGATGTGGATGATATTACACTTTTTGGGCATTTAGGTGATCTCAACAGATGGATGTATGAGAGCCGCCAAGCTATTTTGCAATTATAAATACCAACAAGGCATTTAAACATTAACTTCCAAGAAGGGAAGACTTTGTTCTATTCACTTGAATACCAAAAGGCTTGCGTGAAACATGAGTTATTTACCACCATAAACTTGCCATTCCTATCTATGAGAAGATTTGATAGTGGGAAAAAACCTAAATGGTTTGTGAGGGGTTAACATTTGTGGACCAGACTAATTTATGACGTTATAAATTCCCCAGAAACACGGCTTTGGGGTGTTTTTTGCCTTGAGAAAGTTTTCGCCCATGCGAAACATGCGTCGGCAGACAACAGCAGGCACTAGCATCTTATGCCAGAGGGGTTAGCAGATTGCATTTGGGCATCCATGCAATGTCGTGGCTCCCTTTTTGTTTTACTCATCTTAGCACCTATGCCTTCGGTATAGCTCAGTAGCTCAGGGGTCTGCAACCTTTCAAGGAAGAAGAGCCATTTTATAAAAAATGTCTGTCTGAAATATTCCCAGAGCCGCAACACATGCATGAATATTACACCCCCACAAACACATACATATACTATACACATGCTAATAGGTATATACTGTATACACAAATACACGTACACTGCCCTCCACAATTCACATACACTACACCCCAAAATACACATAAACTACCCCCCAAATACACATAAACTATCCCTCCAAGTACACATACACTACACCCCCCAAATACACTACTGCCTCTCTCCTACACTGTGCTGGGTTGCCAATCCTCAGCTGCTGCTTGGCATCTCCCCAGCTTCTGGCCTGCCTCTCTCATGCACTGTTCGACACAGGGCCTCTCTTTGAAGTCGGCGCACCGGCATGAAAGAGCCCGGCGTGGGACAGTACAGGAGAGAGGCAGGCCAGAAGCTCGGGATGTGCTGGGCCCGGCGGCAACAAGAGGCCCAACTAGCTCCAGCCGTGCCCCTCGCAGCTAATGCCAGTACAGTGAGGGAGAGAGGCAGCAGTTGGAGAGCAGCAACCTGCGGATTGAGGAGAGCCACATGTAGGAACGGAAAAAGTCGCATGCGGCTCAGGAGCCGCAGTTTGCCGGCCCCTGGTATAGCTCAACAATTGTCATAGGATTTAGCAGTCCTCCTATTGTTCACTACTTTGATGTTTCACTAGATTTGAAGAGATTTGAGGATTAGCATCGCTGTTCCTTACCAATGACTACTGATTCAGCGTTAGACGCTACTGAATGCCACCAACCCCACCAGGAGTTCTGTATTATTATCAGACAGACACGGAGAGGTTTAGGTACTTTATTGCCTTCCCTTCATTCCTCACACTTCATACCTGGAGAGGGAGTGGCTCCGTGAGTAACGACACTGACTGGCACTGAGAATTTGAAGCAGGGGAACCTGGTTCAATTTCCGGTGTCGGCTCCTTGTGACCTTGGGCAAGTGACTTTATCTCCCTGCGCCTCAGGCACCAAAAACATAGATTGTAAGCTCCACGAGGCAGGGACCTGTGCCTGCAAAATGTCTCTGTAAAGTGCTGCGTACAACTAGCAGCGCTATACAAGAACATGCTATTATTTATTATTATTATTATTATTATACCTGTTAGAATTTGCTATTTTATAGTCACTTGTTACAGCTTTCCACTTAGATTGCTTTTTTCCATGTATATTTGTTACAGTGCAGAGTTGAATGGAGTATGCTGCTCATTACAAGCTACGTATCTATTAATTACTGATTTTGTGTGAAATACCTATATAAATGTATATAAGCTATACGTAGTGATTTCATGCCAAGACTTTCCACGGAATAAGATGTTTGGCGACGACCAATATGTCGCTGGCATTTCGCCGCAATGTCCATCATGCACCCGACCTTCCGCTTCGAGAACCCAGGTCTAATAAATGCATGTTTAAACATCCCACGCAGGAACACTACACTGCTTAGACTGGCCGCTCCGATGCACCATCTTTAAATAGCCCGCATGGGATATTTAAAGATGGTGCGTCTAGGCAGTGTAGCAGTTCCGACCGGATCATTTAAACATGCACTTATCAGACTTTGCTTATCAGAGCGGGCAGTCAGGCGGGATCATGAGCGGCTAACATTAAAGTTTAATGTCCGGGCAGCGACTTGGCAGCATTTTTGTCATGGCCAAACGTCCTAGACCGCCCTTTCCAGCATTAGAGGGTCAGAGTGTATGTTAGTGGCTCCAATTAGATGGTGCTCTTTACTCTACCCCACTATAATTTGGCTGGATTATTTAAACTACAATCGTCTGTGACAGAGCTGACAGTAATGCATAGTTCAATTTAGTACTTTATTAGGGTGTATCATATGGTGTTTTTATCTATCATCAGTTAGTTATTCCCATTATTTTATACAATTTATTAAAGTTTAATTTTTATCACTTATCATCATTTCATTATTTTCGGATTACTTTTTCTTTGTTTAGTATATCCCAGAATCCTTTTTAATGATCAGGGAATTGTTTGCGAGGCTCTGAGCCTGTAGAGTCTAAAAATGAAACGGAGTCATAGAGGAGGATCTGGGATGGAGGAAACTTTGGATCACTAATATGCCTTCTCCATGGTTCCTAGTTTCTTTGGAATTTAGTACTGGAGTCATGGAGAAGTCTATATACTTGCATTGTCACGCTATATACTTGACAGATCCCAACCATATCGTAAATTAAAATTTACGATATGGTTGGGATCTGTTTTTTGTTCCACAATTGGCAGCTGTGCATCACATGGCTGTGTAAATATTTGTGATCAATTTATTTTCATATTTTTTTAATATCTTGAGTATGTCTATTTTAGAAGCCCACCCATGATTTTTTTTACAATTCTTAGACTTGTCATTTCTTGGACCTTGGTCCAAAGTTGGGTGATCACAGGACAGGACCACATATAGACACGCTGGCCACAACCTCTTGAAGAGAAATTGGACATCTGGATAAGATACCATCTCATTAGTAACCTGTAATCATTTTCCCTGATCACTCTATATCAAACTTTTAGATATATCCATATATACAGGTTTAATATCATCACAGTCCTCTTGATCCAAAACACAGTCCAAGTCATTCTCCCATTGTTAGGATTGGAACTGTGGGGATGCTCTAGATCTGCACCGCTCTTTTCTCAGCTCTGTACAGCAGCGGTGCGAAAACTGGGGGGGGGCGCCCCCTTGGGGGGGCACAATATAATTTAGGGGGGGGGGCGCAGGCTGCGTGCGGGGAAACTTGGGGGCGGGCAGAGCTGTGCACGGGTGACCAGAAGCTCCGTGCTGAGGCTGCTTCCCTGCTCTGTCTGTGTCAGAGGGGGCGGGGCCTTGCTGCGGGGCCTTCCCTGCACATAGACAAGCCCTCCTCCTCCTGTCTGTTACCCGCCCATTCCGCAGAAATTACAAATTATTGCTCCTCATGCCCAGAATGTCAGATCACCGCCCCGTTCAAAGCGTATCGTAGCCCATTGGTACCCCTTCCCATAATAGATGTACCATTTGACCGGATTGCTATGGACCAAGTAGGACCCCTAATAAAGTCTGCTAGGGGACATCAGCATATATTGGTAATATTAGATTATGCCACCCGATATCCGGAGGCAATTCCCCTACGTACAGTAGCACCTCTGCTAAAAACATAGCAAAAGAGTTAATAGTTCTGTTTACCCGGTCGGAATTCCTAAAGAGATCTTAACTGACCAGGGAACACCATTTATGTCCCAAGTAACAAAAGAGTTATGTAAACTCCTAAAAATCAAGCATCTCAGAACCTCAGTCTATCATCCACAAACAGATGGTTTAGTGGAACGATTCAATAAAACCTTAAAAAGCATGTTACGCCGGGCGGTCGATAAGGATGGGAAAAATTGGGATTGGTGGTTGCCATACCTGTTATTTGCCATTAGGGAGGTTCCCCAATAATCCACAGGCTTCTCCCCGTTTGAACTATTGTATGGCCGACACCCAAGGGGCTTACTGGATATAGCCAAAGAGACTTGGGAACACGAGGTTACACCATACAGAAGTGTAATAGAACATGTTACCCAGATGCAGTACCGCATAGCTGTGGTCCTACCTATAGTGAGGGAACACATGGAAAAAGCTCAAGAGGCACAGAGGAATACATATAATAAGGATGCTAGGGTCAGAAATGTGTATCCAGGTGATAGGGTGCTAGTTCTGGTTCCCACCGTAGAGATTAAATTCCTTGCTAAGTGGCATGGGCCATATGAGGTCTTGGAAAGAGTGGGAGAAGTAAATTACAAGGTGAGACAGCCAGGTAGGAGGAAACCTGAGCAAATTTACCATGTAAATCTACGTATACCCTGAAAAGATAGAGAGGTCTTATTAACCCTAGTACCCCAAGGTCCATCAGAAAATCGAGAAACTGACCCAGAGGTTAGCATAGCTGAAACCCTGTCCATTCATCAGAAATGAGAGGCCCAGAACCTAGTGTGAAGAAACAAGGAAGTCTTCTCTACAAAGCCAGGTAGAACTCGGGTAATTGAACATGACCTAGTCTCTGAACCGGGGGTCCGAGTTAACCTTAAACCGTACCGAATCCCAGAGGCCAAAAGAGAGGCTATAAGTTTAGAGGTTAAAAAAATGCTAAAACTAGGTGTAATTGAGGAATCCCAAAGTGGGTGGAACAGCCCTATAGTTTTAGTCCCAAAACCAGACGGTACAACAAGGTTTTGCAATCACTACCGTAAACTAAACGCTGTGTCAAAATTTGATACTTATCCTATGCCTAGGGTTGATGAACTGGTAGAGAGACTGGGCAAAGCCCGATATCTCACAACCCTAGACCTAACAAAAGGGTACTGGCAGGTTCCCCTCACAGAAAGGGCAAAAGAAAAGACAGCCTTCTCAACCCCAGACGGCCTCTTTCAGTATAGGGTACTGCCTTTTGGCTTACATGGAGCTCCTGCCACATTCCAAAGAATGATGGATACAATTTTAAAGCCACATGCTCGGTATGCTGCCGCCTACCTGGATGATGTGGTAATCCATAGTGAAGATTGGCAATCCCACCTTCCAAAGGTCCAAGCTGTGCTTGACGCAGTCCGGTCTGCTGGACTAACTGCTAACCCCGCTAAATGCACTATTGGTCTGGAGGAGGCCAAGTATCTGGGATATTCTATTGGCAGAGGTTTACTCAAACCCCAAAAACTCAAAGTAGAGGTGATACAAAATTGGCCAAGGCCAGTTACAAAAAAAAGGACCTTTTTGGGATTAATTGGCTTCTATAGAAGGTTTATTCCCAATTTTGCAACTAAGGCAACCCCACTAACAGACCTCACAAAAGCAAGAGGGCCGCTAATGGTAAAGTGGTCCCCTGAAACCGAACAGGCCTTTCGAAGCCTGAAAGAAGCTCTCTGTGCCCAACCAGTGTTGGTCACACCTGACTTCTCTAAAGAGTTTTTAGTCCAAACCGACGCATCTGAGGTAGGGCTGTGGTCTGTACTCTCCCAGGAGTCTCAAGGTGAGGTGCACCTCATCCTTTATTTAAGTAGGAAACTAAATCCCAGGAGAAAAATTACTCCATAGTCGAGAAAGAGTGTCTCGCAATAAACTGGGCTGTGGAGACGCTCAAATACTATCTGTTGGGGAGAAAATTCCAGTTGGTCACAGATCATGCACCCCTCACCTGGATGTGTCAAAACCGAGAGAAGAATGCTAAAGTGACCAGGTGATTCCTAAGCCTACAACCCTTTAAATTTTCTGTGGAGCACAGGTCAGGGCACAAACATGATAATGCTGACGGGTTGTCAAGGATGCACTCCCTAATATCCATGGTCGCTCATCCCTCGAGGTCTGAGCTGGGGGGGGAGGATATGTGACAGAAACCAGGGGATGGTAATAAATTCCATATATAGGGCTCCCAGAATACTGGACAGCTTCTATCCTGTTTAGGCTGGAAAGTGCAGCCTCAGAATACATGCACTCCATCCCACAGTTTGACAGTTGCTGGAACTGAGGGATGAGGGATCCAGACCAGAGTTTGTCTGCTGCCTGATTTCTGTCACCTGTTCTGCTAGATAGAAATCAGGTATTTAAGGCTGATTTCCTGGTTCCTCTTCCCTCTCCCCAAATGGCTGGAGGCAGGAATGCTGCTGGAAGCAGAGAGGGGAAACGCCTCTCACCAAACAGGTTAACTCATTCTGTTCCTTTTCTCAAATTGTAAAGATCCTTATTTTTGTTTGTTGGAAGCGGGCAAGCCGCCCCAACCACAGTCAGGGGGAACCTCAGTTGTTATTGCTCAGACGAGCAGGGTTTTGTTTTGCTTTTGTTTTTCGTTTGTATTCAGTGTGGCAGTCTCAGTGCCTGGGACTGAATAAACCAGGCAGTAGCCTGTTTAAAGGAACAGCACGTTCGCCCTCCCTAATGGCGTCAATTTAAATCATCTCCCTAAATGTTAAGGGCCTCAATTCTGTTAGAAAACGCAAGCTAGCTCTACAAGAACTAAAAAAAACTAAAGGCGATATAATTTGTATCCAGGAAACACACTTCAATACCCCAGACCCGCCTAACACATTCAAGCACACGTTCCCCCAAGCGTTTTACGCATCATCCCCCAACAAGAAACGGGGTGTAGCCATACTGATCAAGAACAGCATCCTTTTTGCCCCAACAAAGGTAACCAAAGACCCAGAAGGTAGATACTTACTACTCCAAGGTACACTATCAGGAACCCCCATATCCATTCTGAATATGTACGCCCCTAATGACAACCAAACCCAATTCCTCCAGAATCTACTTGGTTCATTAGATCAATCGGTGCTCTCCTCGCTTCTGCTAGTTGGAGACGCAAACATGGTCCTTTGCCCGGACCAAGACAAATCCACTCAGCCAGTGACTCCACACACTGCTCAGACACAGAAAAAGGCCAAAAAGTTTCGGGAAATCCTGAAAAACTACTCCCTGTCAGATATTTGGAGGACCCAGCACGTAGGCCAGAGGAACTATACGTTCTTCTTGGCCCCCCATCAGTCTTACTCGCGGATTGACTACTTTCTAGGTACCAATAATGTTCTCCAGGCATCCTCCCACTCTAACACAGGCCCAATTACTTGGTCAGACCATGCCCCTATCGAACTCACCCTCTCTCTGCCGTTCGTCAAAACCTCTGCGTACAAATGGAAACTGAACGATTCGCTCCTCAATGACCCCCAGGTGGTCAAAACAATCAAACAAAAACTAAACACTTTTTTTCAAATAAATAACGGCTCGGTCTCAGCAGCAGCACCAATGCTCTGGGAAGCGCACAAAGCTACCATTAGAGGAGACCTTATCTCTCTAGCCTCCTATAAAAAAAAGATGAAACAAAAAGCGCAAAAATAACTCACTGAAAAGATTTTGGCCCTGGAACTCCAACATAAGCAGTCCTCTTCAAAAAAAGTGTTTAGAACCCTAGATAAGGCAAGAACTGAACTAAAAGTACTGCAGCTTGACGAGGTAGAGAGAGCGCTGAAATGGACTAAGCAGAAGTTCTATGATAGGGGCAATAAAGCAGATAAACTCCTGGCCTCGAAACTAAGGGGCGTTAAGACCAAAGCCCAGATCACAAAAATCCACACCAGAAATGGACAGATAACGTACAATGAGAAAGAAATAGCGCAGGAATTTGCTGAGTTCTACAAAGACCTATACAACCTCCATCCCCCCGGCCAGGAACGTGACAGTGCCAAAACGCCACAGAATATCTAACCCAATGTAACCTCCCATCCCTTTCAGCGGAGGAGCTTGAGTTCCTTAACCAGAAAATAACTCAAGAGGAGCTATCCAAAGCCATTTCCTCGCTTAAAATAGCCAAGACACCCGGGCCAGACGGATTCTCCAACGCTTACTATAAAAAATTTGCAGCATCCCTCTCCCCTTACGTACTGGAGATGTTCAATTCCTTCCTAGAAGGAGAACCAATTCCAGGTACAATATCGGCAGCCAACCTTGCCATCATTCACAAGGAGGGTAGAGACCCGCTACAATGCGGTAGTTATCGACCGATCTCCCTACTCAATACTGACCTCAAGCTTTTCAGTAAGATCCTAGCAAACAGACTGAACCCTATTCTCCCCAGATTGATTCATATAGACCAGGTGGGCTTTGTGTCAGGAAGACAGGCCTCTGACAACATCCGCAAAATTATTAATATTATAGACCACGTTCACCTCAATAAGTCTCAGGCCATGATTCTAAGCCTTGATGCCGAAAAGGCTTTCGACCGAATCAAATGGTCCTTTCTCGACCAAACTATGCTCCGGTTTGGCTTCTCGGGTCCGTTCCTCGAAGGGGTACGAGCCCTCTATACCAACCCTACCGCTCTCTTAAAACTCCCGGGAGGGCACTCCAACCCAATAACGATTCAAAATGGTACCAGGCAAGGTTGTCCCCTTTCCCCCCTACTATTTGCCCTATCAATAGAGCCACTAGCTGCAAGGATCAGAGCTGAACCCAGTATATAGGGCATTCCAATCGCAGACAGGGAATACAAAATATCCCTCTTTACGGATGACGTCATTCTGACCTTGGCCGAACCGCACACCTCCCTCCCCAACCTCGAGAAACTGGTAGACCAATTTAGCCGAGTGTCCGATTACAAAATAAATACGGACAAGTCCGAGGCGCTCAATATTTCCCTCCCAGACCCTTCATGGAAACTCCTACAAACTAATTTCAAATATAAGTGGAATAACTCCCACATTAAATATCTAGGGATAAAAATAGCAAGCTCATACAGCTCGCTATATCAAGCCAACTACCCCCCCCACCCTTTTCCGCCAGATCAAGAGAGACTTGGAGACCTGGCATGCCCATCAGATCTTTTGGTTTAGAAGAATTGTGTCCACCAAAATGAATGTCCTCCCCCGATTACTTTACTATTTTCAAACCCTCCCAGTCCCTGTCCCGCTAGTAGAACTGCGAAACATGCAGGCCCATATTCTCCGCTTTATATGGAAGCAGCGTAGACCAAGGGTGCCGAGATCGGTGCTGTTAGCTTCAAGGATGAGAGATTATCTGGGGGCCCCGGATGTAGTCAGATACTACCAGGCGGCCCAGCTGAGGCAGGCGGTGGTTTGGAATAACCCCCCAATCTCCAATTGCTGGTAGGAGATAGAAACACGCCACGCGGCCCCCACTCCCCTCTCGGCCCTACTATGGTCTCAGGCTCACAAAGGCAGAAGGCCCCTGAGAATTGAGCTCGGGGCAATGAGGTGCACGTGGTCTACTTGGATTAAAGCTAAAGGGAAACATGGCCTAGCTTCATCCCCCTCACAACTCACCCCCATTTTCGGGAACCCGGACTTCCCACCCGGGTGCTCCCGTACCCAATTTGGCCAATTCCAGGGCCTAAATATCAGAGTGATTGCGGATCTGCTGGAAAGTGACTTCCAAGAACTTAAAAATAAGTTCTCTTCCCCAGACCTCCCCATCTTCAAATACCTTCAGATTAGGCACTTCCTGAGAGCCCAATCCCCTAGCCTAAAATTCCCAGCGTGCACTAGATTCGAGACCCTCTGTCTCAAAGGGGAATATCAGAGAGGCTTAATTTCCGAAGTGTATAGAACATTAGAGGCATCTCAATCCCCCCCCTCACACTCCTATATGCAAAAATGGAGCGCTGATCTAAATACCCCAATCGACCTGCAAGACTGTAAGGATATCTGGGAAGCTGCTACCAGAACATCAATTTGCTCAATCACGAAGGAAAATATTTATAAAATTTTATTCCAATGGTACCTGACCCCGAGTAGACTGAGCCAGATCTACCCAGGCACCTAGGACGTGTGCTGGAGAGGATGTGGTCAAAGGGGGGACATGCCCCATATTTGGTGGGCATGCCCGGAGATCCAGAGGTTCTGGATCAGGATCCAGAGTCTCCTGATTGAAACTTTGGATTTGGAGGACCCCCTGACGTATGTGCTGGGGAATCCAAATGAAGACCTTCCCGCCCCTATAGCCAGACTTTCCTCTGCGATCCTTACGGCCGCCAGATGCTGCATCGCGGCGGCCTGGAAACAAGTCAAGGTCCCTTCCAGGAGAACAGTAATCAAAAGAATAGACGGGGTCATGAATATGGAGAGACTGACAGCCATGTTGAAGCAAAGAATGCCTCAATTCTATAGAACCTGGGAGCCTTGGCCAGGTTCGGGGGCCCCGACACTGATGCAAGCCCTGGTCCAACACTGATACCCTCGGGGACGAGGGCCGATACGTCCTTCCCGCCATAATCCCTTCCCGCCATAATCCCTTCCCCCCTCCCTCCACCCCTCTCTCCCCCTTTTTTTCCCCATGTCGTTCCCAACTATCCACCCGTCCCTCGTCATCCCCTCTCTTTTCACTACTGAAAATAGAAAAAAAGGTTTATTGTGTGTCTCAGAATACCTCACTGCCATGTGCCTGTATTTTACAACGATTTGTCATGCTATGATGTGAATGTTATATCAATATCTACATATAAGTGCTTTAAAAGACACCAATAAAGGAAAAAAATATATTAAAAAAAAAAAGGAACAGCACGTTACGCCTCGTCATTTAACCTACCCTAAAAGACCGTGTTCTTGCAGTCCTGGACAGACGGCGGAGCCCCGGAGTAAGCCGTTTGTCACAGTGCATAGACACATAAAACTATAGATGCGTGGCTTTGGTGTACACAATCAACCCCTGCTGTTTGGAGTCACGTCGCGTCACTTCCGGTTGTCCGTCACGTTACTTCCGGTTGTGATCGATCGTGAATCTGGAACGGCTGGCACAGGGTGATGCTGGGGACACTCTTGGCTCACTGCAGTTCGACTCTTGCAGGGTCCATGGATCCATCTGGATACTCTTTGAGGATGCGCTATCTCAGCGCGAAACATGTCAGAGGCATATCCCCTGCGCCATTATGCTGTGCACCCCCAATAAAGAATATTTGTAATTCAATCGCTTAGCCCCGGATTGTTTTCTTCTTGGACCGGCTGTGCTTCACATTTTCCACAAGGATTCCTGTCTGCATTGTATACTAGCTGGATGCACGCCTCTGGGACGGCATACAAACACCAACCATGTGAGTAAGAACTACATAATTATATCACTGGATATTCACATCTTGCTCTAAGGTTTCTGCCAGATAGAGACCTGATGTTCACACTGATGTTCATATACACCGGTTAGTTCAGATTAGGTTTTTGTTATACTATTGTCAGCAGGGCTCTTCAATCAAGACACTCCTAGTTGTTTGTGCTTACTTACCTATCCCAGGGTCCGCTTAAGCTTGCTTATTCACTTATGACTATCAAATCTCACACTTTGATGCACTTGGTTTGGAGGATATTCCTCCTACAGTCTTAAGCTCAAATGAGATGGGACAGGCCTTATATACGGTCTGTGATGTCACATTTGAGGGCCAAATGGTACACCCCCAATCGAATTGGCTAGTGTACCATGTGACAGGGTTTTTTTTGTCAGATATACCACATGGTACACCCCAATCCGATTTGTTGAATGTGATGGCAGCCATTTTTTTTTAAAAGGATGTGACATCCTTTTAAGATGATGTAACATCCATGAAAAAAAATGGAAGCTGTCACATGGTACTTCAACCAATCAGATTGCCTCACATGGTATATTTCACATTCCTATTGGTTGTAGTACCATGTGATAGCAGACTTTTTTAAGGATGTGACATACCTCCCTTTAAGATGATGTCACATCCTTAAAAAAAATATAAGGCCTGTCCCGTCTCATTTAAGCTTAAGGAGCCAACAGGACAACATCCGCCACATTGTATTACAAGTAAAGAAGACGGGAAAAAAAGAAAAGAAGAAAATAATGAAGAACTCACCGGGTAGACATCTCTTCAATCAAGATATGATCACGGACTTCTTCACATCGGAAGTTGAGGATCATTGTGTCAAGGGTCAAGAGTTGGTGCTCGCGTCGGACAGGGTGAAGACATCAATTGTAAGAAAAACAGTGATTGTATTTTATTTAATTGTGTATTTTCTTTAGTTTACCCTTTGACTGCCAAGGTGTTTTTCTATGCCCCTTTCGGGCTATAGATAAACACAGTGACAAGCAATGCATTTTTTGGCAAATGCTTGTGTAGCCATGCCTTCTTTTTTGTTTGCTAATCTGCCCTGCCTAACACATTAGCCCTGGTACCAGCGCAGGCATTGTTAGGATTAATCCGGGTTTTTCCTGCAGTAAGCAGATCCCTTGAGTGACAGCGGGGTGGGGGGTGGGCTAAGGCATGTGTACTGCCCAATCAGGGGCTCAGACCTTGGACCCTCCACAGGGTATTTAAGGGGCTGCACAGCCAAATTTAGGGATTTCTCTCCCATGAGAGAGAGCGATTGCTGTGAGTGTGGAGTCAGGGCTTTGACCACATTCCATCCCCTCCCGTAGGGGAGTGGGACAGCTACTCCTTATCCCACGAGAGGATATTCGCTGGAGCACTCAAGCCTCCTGGGTTGATTCAAGGGACCATCCAGAGGAAGTAATATAATTGAATCAGTTAAAGGCTGTATTCTGAGTGTGACGTGTTCTAGTTTTTTTTATATACCCTGCCTGAAACTGCATAATTAATCACGCCCCCCCACCCCCCATTCGGAAGATAGTTCTCCTGCAGCAGCACTCCTGGAGCCTGCTAGAGATGGAGGCAACGCACCAATGAGAAAGAGCCAACCATCACCCCAAAAGCCTGTCCTGTTTTCTCCATTAACACCGGCACATGCCACCATGTAATAGAATAATCTCCCAGATGGTGGAAGAAAACCTGTTACACTTGTTTTTATTTAATTGTTATTCTTTCTATTTTTGGTTCTTATTTTTATTTAATTGTTTTGTATTTTTATGGCTTGTTTTTATTTCATTGTTGTTCATTTGGTTCTTTTTTTTTTAGGTTACCCATTGACTGTCATGGTGGCAAATCATGCCCATATAATATGGGCATGGTGTACCACTGTGCCAATCAAAGAATAGAGAGTGTGGTTAGGCGTCCTGGGTGGGTAGCTTGGGAGGGGGGTTAACCACTTAATTGCTCTAGCGGTTACTAACTGCTAAGGTGATTAAGGGGTTAGTGGCCATTAGTTTGTTTTTTTATTGTACTGTTGCTGCCCACGGAGAACATGGATGCAGAGGACAGTGATGAAGACGGCCTTCATTCTGGCA
This sequence comes from Ascaphus truei, assembly GCF_040206685.1. Classification (NCBI taxonomy): domain Eukaryota; kingdom Metazoa; phylum Chordata; class Amphibia; order Anura; family Ascaphidae; genus Ascaphus; species Ascaphus truei. Next base: position 286,671,281 of record NC_134484.1, on the reverse strand, counting down.
GGGTTAAGTACAACTTTAATTTACTTTATGCTGACTGGATAATGTTTTATTTTGAATGGGCATTGCTCCTGAGGAAGCTGCGGTATGCAGTGAAACGCGTTGAGCCAAGCAAGGAAGCAGAGTACAGCTGAACTACAGTCTGGTAGTCTGACTACCTGCTCCATCCCCAGAGGCACAGTTGCGGTCCGGCGATCCTTCCACCCTTCGATCTACCCGCTCCTACCGGAAGTCGTCACCCCCAGGCCAGGAAGTGACGACAGACGCCATACATCCGACACCGGACGAGGGGGCACCCTCGAGGAGGGATTAGTGAGTGGAGGACGTTTTTCATCCGCCGAGCCGTCATACCTACTGCCTAAAGAAACCCCTATGTGATTGTGCTCATTCTATTTATTGTGAGTACATGTCTTACACGTTTTCCTTGATAAAGTTTGGTGTTACCTGGTAAAACACTATGATTTCCTCCCTTCTCTGTATGAATGCCTATGCCTGACTGTGAGTCTGAAGCCTCTGTGAAAACACCAGCCTGCCACCAGTAGTGACTGTTGTGTGCTGCGATCCCAAGCTGAGGTGCCTAAAGACTCATCTTTATACACACCTGCTGTTTTTTATTCTACTTTTTGTAAGTAGGTTATCCACAAGAGCCAAGTTTTTTTGAGTTTTGATTCACATTTATTTTAAGTACTACACTATGATTATTATTTATATGTTTTTTTCTGGGTGTTCCTGACGATACCGCTCCCTTCCTGCCCTGGATCCTAACGTTTGTAAGGGAATCAGTGCATATTCCCTAGAAGGTTGAGAGTTTTTTCAGTTTCACCATATTCTAATTTAATTTATATTATTTAAGAACACCATCACTGTGTCATAGCGCCGTTCCGAATCACTGGGTTTCACAATCATAACACTAAACATGCCTAATCACATATATCAAGCACTGATACAGACCCCTATTTAACTCAAAGCAGCAAATGTAGCTCGCATGAGAAAGGGGAAAGGGAGCAAGAGTAATAATTAAGTGACCCAAATACAATCCTATAGTACAATAATGCACAGAGAAGTGGTCATTCAAATAGCAAAGCACTAAAACCAGTACCAGTGACTGGTATAAGCTGCTATAGCATGCATAACCGCACGCCCGTGGCGACTGGATTTAGGCCGCTGGCGACCGTGCTGTGGCTCTATGAATTCCCCTGCTCGCGCCCAAATTATTATTATTTTTTTTAAAATAAATAATCCCCCTCCCTGATTGGCCTGACGCGAGGAAGAGGGTCAGCTGGCAGCTCTGGGTCAGCCCCTTCCCCCCTGCACCCGATTCCCGCTTGCTGCCTGGGGTGGGATGTAGGCTGCCCGACACCCCCCCCATCTGGCTGTCTGACCCCACCGCCTAGCTGTCTGACCCCCAGCCCGCAGCTGGCATGTGGAGCAGAATGTGGAGGACAAGCAAGCCCTGGATGAACAGGTGGGCCCCCTCCCTTCCAATGAATACCCACCCAGTGAGTGTGTCTGAGTGTGTCTGAGTGTGTGTGCCTGTGAGTTTGTCTGTGTTTGTGAGTGGGTCTATGTCTGTGAGTGGGTCTATGTCTGTGAGTGTGCCTGTAAGTGAGTGTGTCTGTGAGTGAGTGTCTCTGTGAGTGTGTGTGTGTCTGTGAGTGTGTGTGTGTGTGTCTGAGTGTGTGTGTGTGTCTGTGAGTGTGTGTGTCTGTGAGTGTGTGTGTCTGTGAGTGTGTGTGTCTGTGAGTGTGTGTGTGTGTGAGTGTGTGTGTGTGTGTCTGTTTGTGTCTGTGAGTGTGTGTATCTGTGAGTGTGTGTGTGTGTGTCTGTGTGTCACCCTTTCTCCCTGTCACCTTCCCCCTCACCCTGTCACCCCCTCACCCTTTCGCCCCCTCACCCTTTCACCCCCTCACCCTTTCGCCCCCTCACCCTGTCGCCCCCTCACCCTGTCGCCCCCTCACCCTGTCGCCCCCTCTCCCTGTCGCCCCCTCTCCCTGTCGCCCCCTCTCTTTCTCTCTCTGTCGCACTCTCTCTCTCTGTCACACTCTCCCTCTCTCTCTCTCTGTCACACTCTCCCTCTCTCTCTGTCGCACTCTCACTCTCTCTCTCTCTGTCACACTCTCACTCTCTCTCTCTGCGCTCTCTCACTCTCTCTCTGTCGCTCTCTCACTCTCTCTCTGTCGCTCTCTCTCTCTGTTGCACTCTCCCTCTCTCTGTCGTACTCTCTCTCTCTCTCTCTCTGTCGCACTCTCCCTCTCTCTGCCGTATTTTGCCACTCACTCCTGTAATAAGAATGGTTTTATTTACACATACTTATCTGCGCATGCGCAATGACATTTATTTCGGACAATTAAGCATGCGCAATGGGGGCCATGTAATACGGTTCCATGGAGACGGTTGCCTTTAAATAGCTTTGTTTCCCAATCACTGCAACAATGTCCCTGAAGAAGCTCCGTAGCTGGAGGGAAACATGCGTAGGGCACGTGATGATGTCATCAGTCTCCGTTATGGAGCTGTTTTAGTTTAGTGTTCTCACAATTCAGCTGGGAAACGGCCGCAGGAGTTTAAAGGCGGCCGCCACTGTATGTATATATATATATATATTTATATAATTCTATATACTATACAGAGTGTGGTGTGGGGAATACTAGATGGTATCATTTTGATACTCTATTTGGCACTATTGGACCATATACTTGTGTAACGGTATTTCTGGACCCCTCCTGCCCCACCCAATCTCAGATTGGCCCCTGTGGTCTAACCGGTCCCCATTACATGGATGTGTCTGGTGGTGCACCTGTTGGCTACAGGACTCCTGAGTCTCCCGCATGATGTTGGTATGGGGAATGTCAGGCAGACAGGCAGCTGAGGTAGTGTGCTTGAGTCCTACCTAATGTTGGTGCAGCGCCTCCACCTCATCAGGATTCCTGCGTCCGCAGGGGAATGGTTCTGATGAGGACCTCCTCCGTGGTGCCATCCTCTGCTGAGTAATTCCAGACTCACACATGAGGGTGTTGATGAATAAGGGCATCTTTATTGATGGTTCAGGCAACTGCCCCTCGCAGCAGTCAGCTCAGCCGCTCATTCTTTTACAGCACTCTCCTTCAGAAGAATCTGCCCTCCCAATGGAGTTGGATCACCTCTCCCCACAGGGAGATCACACCCTGTGCCAGGTCCCTGAACACAGTGTAGGCACTTTCTTTGTGCCTGTCAGCCTTACTGCTGTAACCTTAGAACACTCTCCAACCACACTTGAACTTGGAACTTGAACCACTAGTAGAGGCACTAACTTTGGGCAGTGCTGTGTCTTATATAACAAAGGGAATAGTTCCACCACCTGTGTCACTAACAATGGACACAAGGTATGTTACCACTCCCCTGATGTACATATGACACCTCACCAGGGTGTGAGGGCAAACCTCCATGATTGATGCTGGCAATCCTGCATATTTACCAGGCTTACTGCCAGCATTAGAGAGAACTGTATACCATTTTTAAACATGGCTACACTTGGTATTCTCCCCCTGTTACTTTAGGGGCTTAACTGGGAGTTGGCTATAATTAGTTGCGGTTCACTCATTATCCAGTTCCTTTCCCAGTATCACTAATCTGACCAATTTTATTGAGAATTTCACTGATCTCTGGTAAGTCATTCCATCAGTGCTGATCTGGACCTTACATTCTCTGCCACCTGACAATTGAATGAATGTGTTCGAGTGGTCATTATATATGAGGGGATTTAGGTATCTTGTTTAATTTCTTTTTAAACACCGTTACACAAACACTTGGTAATATATGTTTTAAGTAATAACATTAACATTTATATTTTAAATCAGATGTGTTAATGTAAGTGAATTTTCTTTGGGGTACATTGCCTTATGTACTCTTCACTTCACTGTATTAAAATATTAGCTTGATCTCTGTTAAGCTAAAATATTCCCCTATATAATTGCAATGTTTATTAATATATTTGAATATAAAACAAGGTAGGGTAAAACTATTTAAGGGCTCCATTTTCTCAATCTTCACATGGAGGAGAGGAGATACACATTGAGTGTAAGGGGTTGTTTTGTTACGTCTGTCTATCTGAATTTTTTTGGTGTTCGGTGGGATTGTTCGTCTTTTTGTAATTGCGTGTGTATTGAGTGAGAAGTAGATTTTTCTTTATTTAAACTAGTGATTGTGTGTTGAGTGAGAAGTGTTTATATATATATATATATATATATATATATATATATATACTTTTGAGTGTGTATTTATTTGGAAAAAGAGTGACTGTGTATTTGAAAGTACTTGTACTGTACATATAATTGTGAAACTGAGCGACTTTATATTGGTGTGTCTTTTTTAGTATGTAATTGTGATAGTTTAGAGTGATAGCGGAGTGAGTTGGGAAACATAGATATGGTGGGGTGGAGAGTAAGTGGGGTGAAGTTCCCAGGTGAGGCTTGATGATCAGTAGATAGTAGGGCTGAAATGGAGGTGGTAGGTGTAGCATAGGAGAGGTAAGAGCCACCAGGCAGTGAGGGAACAACATGATGCTCTTGCAGAGGCACAAATACCACTGCCTCCACCACAAAATGTTGGCTCCCAGGTCCCATTCAAAATCATGGAGGAAGGTCATAGCCATTCCCTTTAAATGCTTCACCAATCAGGGTCGAGGTGGGTAGCTGGATTGGAGGAAGGGGCGTGACTACAGACAAAAAACGGCCCCGGAGTGCCAGAATAAGTGGGGGATTCAAACTGGCCAATCGAAGGAGGATCTAAGAAATATCCTTCTCCACTATATCAAGCTGGGGCAATGCTCCAGGCGCCCTACTGCGATCAGAGCCTTGCTGCTCCCCGCAGTTGGCCGACCTGCCCCACGTTCCTTAACAATGGACCCAGAGTATATACAATATAAAACACACCATGTCCCACAAAACACACAGTTTGGGTTAACAATGGGCTTCCCATCTCTAGGCACACAATGCCTGATACAACCCCAATGATATAACTTTTTTGCAGAGCATGTCCAGTCTTAACCCCTGCAAGAACATAACACTCAAAACAGAGCAGTTACACCGCTTTTACACCATTGTACATTAAATTCATAAAAATAGACTGACAAATCCCCAGTGCCTAATATTAAGCCCTTGTAACACCACACCACAGTATCACCAATGAGATTAGGCAACAGGTCAGGGCTTTACCTTTATTCAGAAAGCCCTATTGCTTATTTCTTCACTGTAACTACTTAATTGTTGCTGTTCCCACAAGTTATCAGAGCTTAATGAATCACAAGTGCATATCTAATTAGCTTATGTTTACTTATTTGGATGCTTATTTGCTATAATATGTAATTAATGTAAAAACAAATTGTTTTAATTCCATGGTTAAAACAACGTTTATTTTTTTTTATTTTTTTATTTTGTATTTGAGTTTTTAGAAAAACAAAGAAAAGGGGATACAGAAAATAGAATGGGGGGGGGGGGAGTGGGGAAAGTGTCACAATTTTAACACAGATATCAAAATATAACGAAGCCATGACCACATTACCGCACATTATTCAGAATGACCAGCACTCTGAAAAAAAAAAATACAACCCTCAATCCACATTGATTCAGAGATTCACATATTCCCCCTAGAGTTCCAGGCTTCCCATACTTTTTGACATTTTCTTGTGTTATGTCTCACATACTGTAGGCTGTTAGTCTTTCCATTGATAACACCTCTTTTATTCTCAAAATAATCTCTCTCCTAGAGGGGGCTTGGGACTTTTTCCAGGCCCCTGCGATTGCACGTCTCGATGTGGTCAGGATATGTAATACTAATTTAGATAAATTGTAATTTAAGTTATCTAGAGGCTTTCCCAAACCATTATAAGCGGGTCTAAAGGGATTCTTATCCCAATTATTTCACGTACCAGATTCTGCACTGTTCCTCAAAATCTCTGGATTTTTGAACAACACCACCAGATTTGGGCCATATCCCCAACATCACCACACCCTCTCCAGCAAAGATTTGTGATCCCTGCCTAAATCTGCCTCAACCTCTGAGGAGTCAGGTACCATCTAAAAATAACCTTATAGATATTCTCTTTAGATATTATGCATAATGATGTGTTTGTTGCATTAACCCAACTATTTTGCCAATCTTCCCATGAGATCTCTACCTGGAAATCATGGGTCCATTGCTCCATATAACGGTGGGAGCAAGGAGCGTTGAATTCCCGAGAGATAAGAACCTGGTACAAAATAGAGATAAGACCCCACTGATTATTTATTTTTCAACATAGCCCTTCGAATACAGAGCACTTTGGGAAAGAACCACCCGGGAACAACTGCCTAAGATAATGCCAAACTGGTCAAAATCTAAACACCTCAGCACCCATGAAAGAGTATTTCTGACAAACATCATTGAAATTTAGCAATTTACCATTGAACAGCATATCCCCTAACATTTTTAGTCTTCCACAGATAAAAAGTACCCGTATACCAATCCGGACGAAAATCAGGGTAATCAAAAATAGGGATACATCTCGAGGGAACTGATGATAATTGATAGTGGGTTTTGAAAGTATGACAAATTTTAAGAGAGAATTTTATTACCGCCGAATCAAAAAAATCTAGTCTGTAAGACTTTATTGATTTATTAACCCACATAAGGCCGGCAATGCAGCGGAACTATTAAATATATTTTCTAAATCTACCCACCTGTATTGATTTTTCTGAGAATGCCAAACTATTATCTGTTTCAGATGGGAAGCTAAATAATATTTCCTAATATCAGGAACCGCCAGCCCCCCTGTTTCTCTGGGTGCGAGCATAATTGATCTCAGAACTCTTGGTCTTTTGTTATCCCATATAAACTGCATAATCTTATTCTGTAGATCTCTTAAATATTTTACAACATTCAATGTTTAAAGTATTGCAAGTACTGTACTTGAGTCTAAACTTCACATATTTCAAAATGATAAATCCATAAGTATTATATTTAGATTAGATTACTTCAAGATCACTTGCTGTTTTTTGTCAACTGTTTTTTTTAAACTGTAATTAAGGTAGTGTAAAATGCTAGACATTCTGTTTTTGTTTTATGAGCTAGAAAAATAATATTGGTAATTATTCATAGCTTGTTGAAAATGAAGCCTAGATTTAGGTCACATAGCTACCCTTTCAAAATCATATGTGGTTTTTGCTATTTTTTGTCACCTACTAACCAGCAAGAAAGCCACAGGTATTTTATTTGCACAATGTGTACTGTGTCAGTCATGAAACATTGAACATGTGGGACTTGCAAGATGGAAAAATATAGCCATGTCATACAGGAGTTTCATTTCCTCTACAAGTTTGTGTTACGATACCAAGGAAATGGAACATGTCTACGTTTGTGAAATGTTTGTATTGTACTCATCAGATTCTTACAAATAAATGCATAGAATGCTAAGCCCTGAACCTGCAATCCTAAATTACCCACTTTCAGTACAGCAAGTTTGTTTATTTTTTGAGATCACCATATTAGTCTTTGTTAAAATATGTTTTACATACTTAAAAAGATTCTACATGTAGGACAGTTCTACTTAAAGTTTTTGAGTAAACGTTATTGCTGCTATAAGAAAAGTTTTACAGTGAATTATTACCAAGCCCCGTCAGTGGTAATTATGGGAAACAACAAACAATTAAGGTTGAAAATCCAGGTCTCCCTATGGGAGAGCACCTTAAATCTATATCCCGCTAGAACGGAGCGGGGGATAAACTCTAATCCCATTATCTTCAAGTGGTTTTTTATTATGGCATAGGAGAAAGTGCTTAGATACAAAATGGTTAGTGACACCATTGAGAATATTTCTCCTATGCTCAAGGAATCTAGTACTTAAAGGATGAGTGGTCCGTCCCACATACTGCAGTTGCAGAGACACTGTGCTCTTCCCCAAGGTATTTCAATTAAATGCCGGGGGGACCATACGAGGCCATTGCAATTTCACTTATCATGACTCAGTCGGCTTCGGCGACGCATCGCCATGGCAATGTGAAGTGAATTCACATGATCCTACTGCGGTATTTGACGCTTAAGACCAGGTAAAGGGGGCGCGAGCAGGGAGGGACAGTAGGCAGGGGGCACAAGGCAAAAAGTTTGAGCACCCCTGCTGTTTCACCTTTCAAAAAGGAGATTCATTTTTGGTGTCAAGAAAGGTGCATATAATGCACCTTCCTCTATTACATTTGTAATTGCATAAAGGTCTCAAATTGCAGATGGCACACTGTGAGGATCTTAATTTGGTAGGAGCTAGTAAACTCTTATTACTATTTGCTCTCCTGTAAATAATGGAGGGGTGCTCTGTCAAGTGTCCCCTCAAAATGGGATCATTAATCAAAATGCCCCAATGCCTTCTCTTAATAGCTTCCACAGATCTGGAGGATTGGCTATATTTTGTGGAAAAGACTTTTCGATCATTCAAATATTGACTATTCTTCCTACCCTGAGTAAATTGTCTATCCTTGGATAGTTTAAGTAATTCTACTCTTTCCAATCCGTTCTCCTGTAATCAATCGGCGAAGATTTGGCTCGGGGTTCACTAAATGGATGTCAGTGCAGCAGAAGAGGACCAAAATGCAAAGTTCAGTGGGGAAAATCATGTCAGCAGGCAGTCACAAGATACTATTGGTGAACTGCTGGAGAGAGAGAGCAGGGTTCAAAAAATGGTATGCCTGTGATGGTGAAGGGGTATCCAGGCTCACTAATAAAGGTTAAGCCCACTTGGTTACCCCAGATCCGTGTTTTGAGATCCTAGAGTGTTAGTTTTTGGACCTAGATTTCGGAAATGCATTGCTGTGACTGTGTGCAAATTATGCAACATAAAGATGTTTGTGTGTTTTGCGTTTCTCGTGGTGCTAGGACCAGGAGATTTTTAGGCTGCAAGTTTCAGGATGGGTTTGTAAAGAAATTCTTTACAGAATGTGGCTATGTAGTGGGGTTCCAAAGTTATATAATATACCCCAATGATGTATCCGGGAATCAAGTAAGATTCTCAGATATATCAAAGCACATTGCTCCGGGCAAACTCCTGCACTGAAAATGTTTTTGTGACTCACTGCCAGGAATCCTCCTGCAGCATGATCCAGACAAGGTGAACGGGACAGGAAGGGGTTAATGTATACCTGCAACATACAGGGGGTCCCTAGTATAAGGGGGGATGCCCAGGACATCACCAACTCTCCAAGCATGAGCACAGGGTGTCCTGCATAATTTTGCAAGCACGGACATAGGGGGATGGGAGCGGGAGTGGGGAGTGTGTTTGTGTGTACGTGCGCGCATTGACTGCTGCTGAGCGTGCTTCAAAGTCAATTTTGTTTGTCTCCCCAAGTGCCAAGCTTGGGAGAGCATACGTGCAATTAGGCAATCCTTTTTTTGGGGGGGGGGGGGCATTCATTCACCTCTTTGCAACCTCCTTTCCCTCTCCCCCCCCCTTTTTTTCCTTTCCTCCTCCCGCCTTTTTATTCTCCCTGCTCATTGGCTTGCTGTCCCCAGTGTCATCCACACTCCTTCCTACAGTATTATTTATTATTATTTTTTTCCGTTTTCAATGTTGTGTTTTCACTTTTTTTTTAATTATTTCTGTACATTCATAGTATGATTGATATAGTGGCAGCCTACACTTTCACTTGCAGAGGATCGCAGCGTAGCAGGTTGCCAGCGGTGGAAAGCAGGAACACAGCGCTATTGTAGGGCAAACACCGTAAGGAGGGGCATTTGACATCACAGCGCTGGGGGCGTGCTCCTCCCTCGTACCTCCGAAGCCCCTGTGCATGCATACGCCATCACGTGGCCGCCACCTGCACTATCCTGTTCGGCTGCCCGCGCACAGCTTTTTTGCCCTCCAGTGCACAGCATCTGCCAGCTCGCGCCCCTCCCCCCCTCCCCCCTGGCGCGCCCACCAGTTTCCGCACCGCTGCATTCAATCCCAACACCCACACATACTCAATCACAACTCACACAGACAGAGCACACATACACAATCACAGCACGCACACTCAGACACTGCCACACTGCACACACATTGCAGACACTCACACTGCAGACACTCTCACACACTGCAGGCACACTGCAGACACTCACACACTGCAGACACTCTCACACTGCAGACACATTGCAGAAACTCTCACACTGCAGACACACACACACACTGCAGACACACACACACAGCAGACACTCACACACTGCAGACACACACACACTGCAGACACACACTGCAGACACACTCACACACTGCAGACACTCACACACACTCACTACAGACACACTTTTACCTGGGGGGTAGTACTCCGCATGCTCCGGTCCCCTTTGTGGGGGAAACAGACAGGAGGAGGAGGGGCTGTCTGTGTTCAGGGAAGCAGCAAAGCCCCGCCCCCACAGCAAGGCCCCGTAACAAACAGAGCAGAGAAGCAGCACGAAACTTGTTCAACCACCCGTGCACAGCGTCTGCGCCCCCCCTAAATAATCATGCGCCCCCCCTTCCCCAAGGGGGCGCGCCCCCCAGTTTGCGCACCGCTGAAATAGGGAATGGATGGAGAGGAAGTAAACATAGTTATATCACTATATAAAGCATTAGTAAGACCACATCTTGTATATAGAGTACAGTTTGGGGCAATACTCCATAAAAAATACATTATGGAACTAGAAAAAGTTTAGAGAATTAATACAAGGTATGGAAAATTTGATTTATGAGAATAAGATTGTTAGTTTATATTTGTCGACATTAGAAAAGAGGTGATATGAAAACTATATACAAATATAGTCAGGGTCAATGCAAGGTGCTTTCAAAAGAACTATTTATTCCAAGGGCAGTACAAATGGTACGCGTCCATCCCTTAAGGTTGGATGAAAGGGTTATTTACAGGGTAGTTAAAATGTGGAATTCATTATTTGGAGTCAAGAAGGAATTTATTTTTTCCCTTATGAGACATCGTTGGATGTTTTTTCACTGGGTGTTTTGGTTTGCCTTCTTTAAAATACTGTGTACTTGATGGACATATGTCTTTTTTCAACCTCGTCTACTATGTAACTATGGAGGTGTGTTCACCTTTATTTTTCCACAAACATGAACTGCAGCTTTAACCTGATGAACATATATATTCTCATTTACTAAAATTAAGAATAGATTTGTTATTTATTTTATCAGGGATAAAGATGCACTTTGGCAGAAGTCTGATGCACTAGAGTTTGAACAAAAGATCCGTGCAGCAGAACGTTGGATGGGAGACACAGAGGTGAAACAGTGTCTGGAGTGCCGAAAACATTTTAATTGGATGCTGCGAAGACACCATTGCCGGTCAGTGTTACAATCAATTAATGGCCATAAAAACTATTATATATATGTTATTATATTATTATATGTTAATAGCAATAAAGATGCCCCGCTACAGCTTGAATAAATCAGAGGGGTGAAGGGAGGGATGCTGATAGGTAAGTTAATTGTAATTAGTGGAGAAAAAATGTAACCCAACTGATAGCACACCTACTCCCAGAACTGAATGATTGATTAATTGAATTAAAAGTAATCTTTAATGATCATAATGGGTAAAATAATGGTGATTAAAATAAACAGACTAACGACACACATTAATGTTCCGGTCCAGTGCAGTGGGCACTCTGGAACAAATAATAATAAAACAGATAATTGAGCTTCATTGAATCAATTATCCGATATGAGGCCTGACATACAGATCTCCATTAAGGGTGTAACTAGGTAATGGAGTGGAGGAGGGGGTGTGGTGTGTGAGCACTATCTTGATATGGCTCTGAACCACATAATTGGTCAGTAAATCAATATGTAGGTAATTAAGTGCTAAATTGTGTCTCGGCAAGTGTGAACTTAAGAAGCAAACAGCAAACTAAGAAGTCTGTGACTTCCCAGTCTCTAGTGTAATACAGCACTGTGATCACACCTACACTGTTTGTCAGCACCTTGATCCTCTACAGTGTACACTGGCGACACACTTTATTCGAGCTCGGCTAGTCCCACGAATTCGGGTATACCCGGGTGTATTGAGGTTTGTGACTGTTTTCTGCCCGAGTGCATTGAGTTATTTTCCAGGCAGGGATTGAAGCATTTTATTCCAGCTGGCTGCAATACTGCACAGTATATATATATATACTGCATTACAATTCATGAATTTATGCCATCTGGTAGACACGCGAAGCATTGCAGCCTATTAAATCCTAATCATTATCATTTAACAGATCAGCCGCCCATCAGCCAGGCATGAACCCAGGCTGGGAAGGCAAATGCAACGGGGCTTGTCAGAGGTGAGGAGCGGCGCATTCCAGGTATCTGCCAGGTACATACTGGGTATTTGCTCGAATAAAGTGTGTCGCAGCAGTATATCCAATATATACTGGTACAGGGATGGTATATACTGTATTGCCCCACGGTGAACACTGTTAGTGAACATAAACCCTCAGACCTAGTTAGGATATATATAGATATAGATATACATATAAACACACATTTTACGTTATGGTGGGAGAACAAGGCCACAAAAAACCTCCACCGTTAGCATATAACCAATAAAGAATATCACTTGTGAGCACATTCACATGTCTTAAACAGGTCTGCAACCCTGCCTTTCAACCATTATCACCTAGCATACAGTACTCCCACTTCAGAAAGGTATTCTGGGAAATGACATGCAAATGAGCACACAATGTGTCACCTTTTGCCTGGAATAACCATACACATGGAGCCCATGTAACCACTCACAGACATGTTTCAACCTTGATGGGTATCATCGATGTGAGGTTGGTTAATGTCCTGTCCTGAAGAAGGTCGCTCTCTGCAGACCAAAACGTTGGTTGGGGTGCCTGTATTTTTCTACAATACAGAATCATTTTGAACATCATTCCTGGTGTGTTGTCTCCTCATTGCTGGACTTCAATCTGGTAATATCTACAATGTGTGTATATATATATATATATATATATATATATATATATATATATATATATATATATATATATATATATGCAAATATAACTGTATGCTCATCTGCATGTCTCAGGCAGGTCTGCAACCCTGCCTTTCCCCATTATCACCCAGCATACAGCACTTCCACTGCAGCAAGGGATTCTGGGAAATGACATGCAAATGAGCACACAGTGTCACTTTTTGCCTCAATAACCATTTTTAACATGGTTCCCTATAGGCTTAAGCTTGCTGCATGGTCACAGCTTTGAGCACAGCCAGGGTTAAGGTGCATACCCAGAAAACCACCCACAGACAGCTGTTTTGACCTTGATGGGTCTCATCAGTGTGGGGTTGATTTTACTGGGAATGCAAGAGAGGCTATGGGATAGGCTAAACCATAATACTGAGTTAAGTTATGGTGAGTAAAAAAGTGACAAAAACCCTCCACAGGAAAGCAAATATGCAAATATAACTGTATGCTCATCTGCATGTCTCAGGCAGGTCTGCAACCATGCCTTTCCCCATTATCACCCAGCATACAGCACTTCCACTGCAGCAAGGGATTCTGGGAAATGACATATATATATACAACAAAAAAGTAGCGCCTTATATACCCACTTAAATTAGGTTGTAGGATAATTAGAATATGGCTAAATGATTAAATAAAATACCCAATAATTATAACAAAGGCAATCCTAGGGTAAATATGTGTGATAATTTTAAACTAACCGCTAGTCACTATAAAATGTGAATGGCATATACACAAAAATAAAAACAATGCATAAAAAATAAAAATATATATAAAATAAAAAATATAATAAATAAAAAATAATGAATAAAATGACCAATCGAGGAGTGTCCAATTAGTCCCAAAGTATAGTCTACCCCGGTTTTGGAGCCCGATATTGGGATCACCAGTCCCTGTAGATACCTAAAAAGAAAAGAAAACACAGGCGCACACGTAGTGTATTACTGTTAAAAACAATTTTTATGGGACATAAAATTTAGACAAATGCCCACTCACAAAGGTAACAAGAAATCAAGTGTGTATGAGATTATACTCAATCACCAATCGCCAACTGCACGGTCCTTTTCACAGCATCTCTGGAACCCAGCGTTCTCCGACGTTGCTTCTCCATACTCTGCATAAGCGGAAGTGATATCCTCCGGATACCAGCAGTTCAAACGCCCGTGCTGAAAATTGACTCAAAAGTTGTTTCATGGACAGGTGTGGGCTATTCCTTCGTTATTTCATCATCAATTCAGCAGGTAAAAGGTCTGGAGTTGATTCCAGGTGTGGCATTCGAATTTGGAAGTTGTTATTGTGAACCCACAATATGCGATCTAAGGAGCTATCAATGCAAGTGAAACAGGGCATCCTTAGGCTGCAAAAAAAAAGAAAATCCATCAGAGAGATAGCAGGACATTAGGAGTTGCCAAATCAACAGTTTGGTACATTCTGAGAAAAAAACAACGCACTGGTGAGCTCTGAAACACAAAAATGCCTGGACGTCCACGGAAGACAACAGTGATGGATGATCGTAGTATCCTTTCCATGGTAAAGAAAAACCCCTTCACAACATCCAGCCAAGTGAAGAACACTCTCCAGGAGGTAGTGTAGGCATATCATTTTCCAAGTCTAACAAAAAGAGAAGACTTCACGAGAGCAAATGCAGAGGGTTCACCACAATGGTTCACCATTCATAAGCCTCAAGAATAGAAAGGCCAGATTAGACTTTGCCAAACAATATCTAAAAAAGCTAGCCCAGTTCTGGAACAGCATTCTTTGGACAGATGAAACTAAGATCAACCTGTACCAGAACGATGGAAAGAAAAAAGTATGGAGAAGGCTTGGAACGGCTTATGATCCGAAGCATACCACATAATCTGTAAAACACGGTGGAGGCACTGATGGCATGGGCATGCATGGCTTACAATGGCTTACAATGGCGCTGGGTCACTAGTGTTTATTGATGATGTTACAGAAGACAGATGCAGCCGGATGAATTCTGAAGTGTATAAGGATATCTTGTCTGCTCAGATTCCGCCAAATTCAGCGAAGTTGATTGGACGGCACTTCACTTTACAGATGGATATTGACCCAATACATACAGCACCGACAAAGTTTATTGCAGCAAAAACCGCCCGGCAGGATGCGTGGCGGCAGCGTGGAGTAGCGTTGACAAGCGGCTCGTTCGCGTGACGTCGGTGACGTCACAGTCACGTGAGCGCCCGGCTTCCCCGGCTTCCCCGGCTTCCCCGGCTTCCCCGGCTTCCCCGACTCCCCTGAAGGTTTGAAGTGAGGTAAGCGGGGGAGCGGGGAAGCAGAGGGGCACAGCAGGCACAGCTAGGGGGTCGGGAAGGTATGTAAATTGCGCGCGGATTGGAGGGGGGGGGGAACGGAGGGGACGCGGCTGGATGCGGCTGATGTGCTGACTTTCCTCAGCACCAGCCGGAGTAAATCCCGGTGAACCGGCGGCATTTGCTGCAATAAACTTTGTCGGTGCTGTACTGTGAAAGCAACCCAGGAGTTTTTAAGGCAAAGAAATGGAATATTCTGCAATGGCTGAGTCAATCACCAGATCTCAACCCGATCGAACATGCATTTCACTTGCTGAAGACAAAACTTATGGCAGAAAGACCCACGAACAAATAACAACTGAAGACAGCTGCAGTAAAGGCCTGGCAAAGCATTACAAAGGAGGAAACCCAGCGTTAGGTGATGTACATGCGTTCCAGACATCAAGCAGTCATTGCCTGTAAATGATTCTCGACAAAGTATTAAAAATGAACATTTTATTTATGATTGTGTTAATTTGTATAATTACATTTGAGCCCCTGAAATAAGGGGACTGTGTTTAAAAATGGTTGCAATTCCTAAACGTTCCATACGATATTTTTGTTCAACCCCTTGAATTAAAGCTGAAAGTCTGCACTTCTATTGCATCTCGGATGTTTAATTTCACATTCATTGTGGTGGCGTACAGAGCCAAAATTATGAAAATTTTGTCAGTGTCCAATTATTTACATATACATATACTGTATGCAATTAAATTTATAGCAACTATTGAATGTGAAACCTGATATGCTCCGGTGAGAACACAATTAATCACATAAAGCCTAATGTGCTCCGGTTTAGATTGTACAGCTGTGTGGTAGTTGGTATACCTGTTGCCCATATTAATGAATGAATGCATAGGTATTCAAGTTACAACACTGCTGAAGTGTTCTTTGATTCAGTATATATTCCTTATAAGTGGTTTGAGCCCATTCATTAATATGGGCAACAGGTATACAAATACAAACATAGACATAAACCTGGCGCATGTGTACAAAGATAATGTGAAACAATAAATGTGACAAAATCAATGTGAATAAAGGATATAAGTGATATAATAAAGCGATGTCCTTCTTTTCAGATACTGAATGGGGGATGAATGAACAATGGATTCAAAAGTCTCTCCTTTGCAGCAGATAGTTTTCCTGTATTGTAAGACAAAAACCAGGGACAAAACATTGCGCAGTATTGTAATTTCAGCAATGAAGTCCTCCCATTTCTGATTCAAACAAATGCCCACTTACTAAATTTAAAGTAGGCAGCATGCAGTGGAGAGAATCTGTATATAGCTTCTTCTAGGTCCAGACGTTATCAGGTTCATAATGAACCCCACGTGGTGCTCCTGGTCCCAATGGGCACTAAAAGAAACTTCTTCTCAGGAAATTTCTCCTTGATCTGTTCCC
This sequence comes from Ascaphus truei, assembly GCF_040206685.1. Taxonomy (NCBI): domain Eukaryota; kingdom Metazoa; phylum Chordata; class Amphibia; order Anura; family Ascaphidae; genus Ascaphus; species Ascaphus truei. The sequence continues at coordinate 286,654,600 of NC_134484.1, read as the reverse complement.
GATCTGTATATATTCTCCAACAGGGAATGAAAAGAAACAGAGGATTGCGCAATATCTAAAACAACTTTAATAACGCCTCCAGAACTGGAACAGAAATATACTCACAAGAATCGTGAGTTTTAAAATCAAATTAGAAACGCCCGACCCGGCTATCCAACAGCAGCAAAACAGTCCCTGGTAGTCCTTGCCAGTAACCGCGTGTATCTCGCATTGTTCCGGCGCAAGGGTGATGACGTCACCACCTCCGTTCTCAAATGGGTGATTGCATGAATGTCCAGGCCTGGCGTTTCCTTAGGCTCCTCCCTACACGTTTGTGGGGATCGTGGAGCTTCTGCAATCCAAGGTATTTAAATAGCCCCATATTAACCCGTAATTGGATGGGGCACCATAAAAAATGACAATGATGACAAAAGTGAATTAACTGCGGCTTTGTGATGGCAACAGTGGGGTTAAAAACACCTCTGGATGATAGAACCATACATAATCAGATGATGAACAATTAAAACTGAATACATAATATTCGGCGACCTTTGTATTGGCAGCAATGAGTAAAAAGAACTCTAAATTGAATGTTAATTCAAATTAGACATACATTTATAAAATACCATGAATAAATAACTAAAGACAAAATTTAAATGACTAGAAGTATAAATTGAACGACCTAGAAGCATATAGACATCCTTATGTAGATAGAACAAGGGGCCCCTACAGGAAGGATGCCAGGTCAAAATCTATATTGTGTCCTTTAGGGGGGAGGGTCTTCAAGGTATAGATCCAGAAGGTCTCTTGTTGAGAGACCCTCTGTAATCTATCCCCCCCTCTGATGCCAACTTTTGGGCAATCAATGCCAATACAGGTGAGTCCTTCAGGTGACATGTTATGATGAATCTTAAAGTCGTTTGAAACACTATGTGTCTCCATACCCTTTTTAATGTTATAACCATGTTCCGCAAACCTTCTCTTCAGGGGCCTCCCTGTTCTACCCACATATTGTAACCCGCATGGGCATTCTAAGAGGTAACAACAAAAACTAGATTTACACGTGATGAATGTTTGAATAACAAAACTTTTACCAGTGACATTGGATTTAAACCCTTTGCATTTATATCCAAAACTGCACCCAATACATTTTTTTACATGGATAGTAGCCTTTAAGATCTCCCAACCATATAGTTTGACCTGATCCTGAACCATTCTTAGGGCAGCTGGGTGCTATTTGTGATTTCAAATTTCGGGCCTTTTTGTACACAATTTGAGGTCTACTTGGTAGAATTGAATTAAGGATATGATCTCTTTGCAGAATCCCCCAGTGCTTATTTAACACCTTATGGATATCATGAGACATCCCATTAAATTGAGTGATAAATGGATAGAAATACCTTTTCTACACCCACCGGGATCTTTTTCGTGGATTGAATTAAAGTAGTTCTGTCTGTATTACTTGCCTGATCTATGGCATCCTTGACAAGTCTCATGTTGTATTTCCTATCCTTAAATTTCATACCTATATCTTTAATTTGTTCTTCGTATACCTCTGGTTGTGAACAATTCCTCCTTACTCTTAAAGCCTGCCCTTTGGGAATGTTCTTGATCCATTGTGGATGGTGATGACTAGATGCCAAAACATAAGAATTAGCATTTACTTCCTTATATGGAAAATAGCTGAAGCGCTCAAATGCAGGTATATCTCAAAATGATAATAAGCCAGACCACTGTACCAGGGTACTAACAATTGATATAGTACCTATTGTGTCATATAATGGGTACTATCCTCCTGAAGACAGGTGGTGTGTGGTGCAACCCACTCACCACCAGTCTCATTGGCAGGTTCCCCTGAAAAATATGCAAATACTCACATCCTGGTAGGGCAGGCAGGCTGTGCAGCTACTCAATGCAATACAGGGAAAAGGGAGACCAAAAAGCGCACCAGCACAAACGGAGCAGGAAGAAACCAGGACAAAAAAATGATTAAAAGGGCACTTTAATGTGGCAAAAGACCCATCCAATGCATTTCGAACGTCGCAGCGTTCTTTTTCAAGGATAAAACACAATGTGATAACATCCATTATATACCCTCTTACCTGTGGGCCATTTCGCGCCAAAAATCAGAACCTGATGACGTCATAACAGAGCGACTCAGTGCCGATCTAAGGGCAAAAGGAAGTACCAAAGGCAGTGTGGCCATTTTGGATGTGGGCAAACATAGGAACACAATAACAAAGCTTTATTGACCATTCCAGCAGAACAAAATACATTGCTGCTAACTGGACAAGCATATTTAAACGAAATAAAGCTATATTAAACTAAACTAATGCTTAATAAAGGGTACTATTATATCAAGGAAAAACATGAACAAGGTGGATTAAAAAACTAGCTGTGTTGCAACTAAGTTATATACAAAAAAAAAGTTAAAAATAAAAACCTCTAGACATGATTAAAAAAATGTGCAAGAAAAGTAAATTTAAAGACATATTACACATACATACTGCATAACACAGATTGTGTACCTAAATCATAGGAACCAGGGAAATACAACCATTATAAAATATGAAGTATTATCCACAAGATACATCAAAGAACAATTTAAGCTTACCTATTAGCATAATATTTGCATGATAAGGCATAGGTTCAAAGGTTCAAACCAACGCGGTTCAGCTCCGGAGACCCCCTGCACATCTACACTATGAATAAAAAATGTATTTTAAATAATTTTTAATGTGCCGATGTTTGCGCAGAGAGAGCAGCGGTTCTCTCTCTGCTGCAAACACATCTCGCCCCCGCCGGCCTATAGTATCATTGATGTGCATATACAGTACTGTATGTGTATGTTAGGGGTTATAGGGGTTGTTGTTATACAGTATATATATATATAGTATATACTGCATTACAATTCATGAATTTATGCCATCTGGCGGACACGCGAAGCATTGCAGCCTAGTAAATCCTGAACCATTATCAATTAACACATCAACTGCGCGTCAGCCGTGTAACGCGCCTGGCTGGGAAGGCAAAAGGAGCCCGGCATGCTCCGGGTGAACAGAGTGGCATTCCAGGAACATGCCAGGTACATGCCAGGGATTAGTAAGAATAAAAGCTGTCGCAGCAGTATTTGTTTGGCTGTTTTTTCTTTGTTCTACTTGGCAACAAGTAGAATTGCTGTTCAACTGAATTGGCCGGCTTCGCCGGCCAATCAGTTTTAAACCAGATCAAAATAGACCCACTTCTCTCTCTACTCTTCCCCTCGCTACCATTGGTGCACCTCCCTTTATAATCCCTGTCTGTCACCTCTTCCTCGCTCTGCATAGTTCCTGTTTCCCTGTATGTTACCTGTCCAATGCTGTGCTCCCTCTGTGCTCCTGTGAATTCCTGCTCCTGTGTTATTTGGATTTCCCTGGCTTTGACCCCTGCTCTCCCTGGACTACTCTGCTCTCTGGTAACCCCTTGAACCCTGCTACACATACGACTTCGCTGATCTCTGGCTTCCTAGAACCTGGCTTGCTCACTGATGACTCTACTCTCTGGATCCCCTGAACATTGGCTAACGGACACGACGATTCTCACGGACACTCCCAAGCGTTGCAAGTATAACTTAACAATTCTCTCTACAGGCCCAGCAATGCTATACCACACTCCGGGCTTGCTCCCACTGCTGCGGGTGTGTGGTATCATACCGTTCCCACCTCTGCGGGCATACAGGCGTGACATTATGCAGAGCCCAACAAAAGCAGACCCCCCTGAGGTGGGTACAAGTATTACCATAGAGGCCTTACGCTTTATAGGCCAGCGATCAGCTGGCCACAGTGTCGCAACAATTAGCATTCTTCAACCGTCAGGAGGGTACCACGGTTTCTGCACCAACAATGGCTAACCCCTACACCGGTCCTGGTCCACGGATTCCTTCTCCTAGTCGCTATGATGGGAACCCACTCAACTGCCGCGGTTTCCACACATATCCACACATTATTTTCTCCTTACTCTTTTTTTTAAAAGTTGTTTACAAATGTGTTTTTACAGCAAATAACCTTAAAAGCTGTTATGATACATTTTGTACATACAGTGTACAGTATACATTTTTCTTTTTTTATGAAAGAAGAAATTAAGAGCTACTCTTTTTATAACTGACACATACTCATGGCTTCTAATTTGGTTGACACTGAAATATTTTTTGACTCAACATCTGTGTTTTTAAAGTTATCAGTATCTTCTTTGTATTGCTTAGCCAATCCCAAATCTTTCAGAATTTTCCAGAAATTTTTTCGGAACTTTATTCCAACAAAGAAATATAATCCAGGGTTAAGGCAAGCATGCATGTAAGCAATTGCTTCTGTTATAATGATTGCTTTCTGAAAATGTTTGTCCACATAGTAATCTTTGTCTAAAATAACGGTTAAGATAATGGCATTGTAGGGCAGCTGTGTGATAATAAACACCACAACTACTGTGAATATTATTTTCAATGACTTGTGTTTCTGAAAACTGCTGGCATTGATCAAGGTTTTTGCAATGAGTGTATAGCAAAAGAACATTGCTACAAGGGGACCAAGAAAACCAATTGCCAGTTGAAATGAGACTAATATTATTTCAATGTGAGGTGGGTCGTAGATTTCAAAGCATTCATTCCGATTTCCTTTCGTACTGTATATAAATTGTGGAATTGCAAAAAGCACTGCAGCCACCCAGACTATTACACAGATTCCTTTGCCCCATTTATGTTTATTTGATTGATATCTGCTAGCACTAGTAGCTTGGGTTATAGAAATTAACCTGTCAAACGTGATGCATGTAAGTGTTAGCATGGAAGTGTATAGATTTACTCTGTACATGCCTCGAATTATTTTACACATGGCATCACCAAAGATCCAATCGTGGGCAGCCTGATACGCCAGGAATGGTAGTGTGCAGAGAAACATCATGTCTGCTGTTGCCAAGTTTGCCACAAAGATGTCTGTCAGTGTTTTTAGCTTCTCATAATAGAGGAATATGATGATAATGAGGACATTTCCCATCAATCCAAGAATGCAGGTGATGGAATACATAACAGGTAAAAAATATTTGAAGAGCATCAAAGCATGATGCTCAGGGCCATCAACGTCCTCGTCATAAGTTATAATCTCCTTTTCTTGATCTGTTTGGTTGTCCTGGTGCATCTGAAATTCGAGTTGAGACAAATATGCATTTTATAAAACATGAATAGATGTCAATATATACAGTATGTATATATTTACATACATAGATACAGATGTGCACACTTTTTTCCATTTTGCATCTCTTACAGTACAGTTAAAAAAATGTATTATATATATATGTATATATATATATATGTATATATATATATATATATATATATATATATATATATATATATATATAAAATATATATATATACATATATATAATACATTTTTTTAACTGTACTGTAAGAGATGTATATATATATATGTATATAAAATAAAAAAATAAATAAATAGATGATACCGTTCTGTGGCTAACGAAATGCTTTTATTTGTGCGAGCTTTCGAGATACACTGATCTCTTCTTCCGGCGATGTTAAAATGAATGAAGCAAAACGGTATCATCTATTTATTTATTTTTTGATTATTGAAGCTCGGCTAACACGGTACTGATACCTCTACATGTATGTATATATATATACTGGACTAACACGGCTACTTTCTGCTATATATAGCACAAAGTAGCCGTGTTAGTCCAGTTGCGATAGTGCAGAATAAATGAGTTCTTCAGTATTAGGTGATACCTTTTTTATTGGACTAACCATTTATGTCATAGGACAAGCTTTCAAGAGTCCTCCTCTCTTCTTCAGGTCAAGCAATACTGATATACACAGGAATCTATGGCTACAACAGTGTAGAGAGAGGGGAAAAAAACCCAGATATGTACTGTAGATAAGATAGGGTGTTAAAAGTGTTTGAAGCCAGGGGAGGGTGAAAAGGAAAGGTGGGGAGGGGGAGGGATGCTGGGTGGGGGGAGAGAAAGTGTGGATAAGAATAGAGGCAAGCAGGATAATTACAAACAATTTTTATAGGGTGTGAGAAAACCCATGTCCGCATTAAGTCCTTTGGTTTTGGTGCCATGGAACATTCAATGTTAAAGGATCATACAGCTGCACATCCAGGAATATAGTGTATATGATTCAGTGCAACAAATGTGACCAAGGTTGCTACATTGGGGAAACCAGCCCAAAACTTCAAGGCAGAATGAATATGCACAGACACTCCATACTCCATCACGTAGAAGGAAGATACTGCTCACCTGTGGGACATAATTTCTCACAACCAGATCATTCCATAAATGATTTAAAAATCCTCAATGAAATGTTTAAACGCACCCAAGAACGGAAAACATTTGAACTCAGAATGATAAGACTCTTTGACACCAAAACCAAAGGACTTAATGCGGACATGGGTTTTCTCACACCCTATCAAAATTGTTTGTAATTATCCTGCTTGCCTCTATTCCTATCCACACTTTCTCTCCCCCCCCCCCCAAGAATCCCTCCCCCTCCCCACATTTCCTTGTCACCCTCCCCTGGCTTCAAACACTTTTAACACCCTACCTTATCTACAGTACATATCTGTTGTTGTTATTTTCCTCTCTCTACACTGTTTTAGCCATAGATTCCTGTGTATATCAGTATTGCTTGACCTGACGAAATGGAACTCTCGAAAGCTTGTCCTATGACATAAATTGTTAGTCCAATAAAAAAGGTATCACCTAATACTGAAGAACTCATTTATTCTGCAATATATATATATATATTATCAAGATATCTCCTGATGAAATCACTTTATGTGAAGAAACGCGTAGAGAAGAGCGTTTTTTAGCTGCTGTCACACCGTGATATACATTTTGACTCTATCCTCACTGCCCACCTCATTACGGACTGCCTTTGGGAGTGCAGAGAGACTTCTCTGATCAGCCCCTGCATCGCGGGGTCACGGACTGCAGACCTCATATCCGGATACACTAACATTGTGGAGGACTTCCGGGTCACATTGTGGTGAGCTTTTTCCTGTATCCCCTGCTGGATGTCGGTTCAGCAGAGCTGAGAAAACCCAGACAGAGAGAGGGCGCGCCATCCAAGGCACAACGTGGGCGGTTGGCGAATGAGTATACTCATTATATGCATTTATTTATCCTGTGTTTGTGAGTTCGCATTTGTTGGTTTTATTCATATTCATTTTTATTAAATTGTATTTTTTCATGCTGCACTAGGATCGGGCGCTGTCTTTTCTTGTTGTTCATATATATATATATATATATACACACTATGCAATTGTAAAGAGCAGTATGCAAAATTACATGAAGGGACACCCCAACTCTTGCAGTTATCTACAGTGGTAAAAGTGTGGATACCAGTTAAAGAAAGATATCTGCATAATTCATGAAGCAGTTTTAAAGCAGTATTATCAAAAATGACGTTTGTCTCACTGGTGGTGCAGTTAACCATTTTGTATACCAGGTGAGATATGTTTTGTCATTTAAAAAAATGTCTACTGTATGTCAAAGTAATAAAAAAAAATTAAAAAAACTTCTGATTGTAAAATATCATGTATCTAATGTGACAGAAAAAAATGAAAAATCTACATAAACTAATGACCTGAATTGAACAGTTAGCATGTTTTCTTTTGATGCGATTAGCACGTCATGTTTAATTGCTCTATTTGCTGCAGTCTAATAATAATAACTACAATGAAAATCCTTCTTCTGATTTGGCCTCTTCACTGGTGTGGGGTTGCATTTCTTGAAGAGTGGCAGATAGAGAGCAGTATTTTTTGAAGATGTCCAACAATGCTTTTCTAATGGTCATATATCTGACCCTTATTTTAGTGAAAAGTGTGCCGTTATTTATTTATATTGCCGTAAGTTTACTGTTTTAATGTTCAGCTTGAAAAAATAAAATGTTATGCATTTTTACTCTTAGCTTTCCAGTCAGTCTTAAATATATCTTACCTTGGGTTGCTGTCGTGATAACGTGGTATTCTTGGGAAAAAGTAGATAACAAAGTTTTTTGCAAATTGTTGTATCTTAATGTACTCTTATCTGCGATTAAACCAAATACATTTATCAAGATCCTCTGTAGGGTGATGTGGTATTATTGTCTCGATGCTTCAGTCTGTTTGAAACTGAGAAGTACACTTGTATTTCTTGACGTCTTCCTGTTGAGTAAAGCTTCCTTTTCGATGAACACTCTGTCTTCATTTACCAGTCTGGTCCTTTCTTCCTATAAAATAAGCTGTTAACACATTATTAAGTTACAGAATTAGATGCTACTAGAGAGAAAAAGCACACGGGTGTACTTTTAAAGAAATCCATTGGTGATGTATAACAACCTAAATAAACTATAGGTGATAGTAGTGATAAAAATGGTAGCAGTAAATCTGCAGATTTTTTTTTCTCTCTAATAGTCTGCCTACCTCCCAGGTAGCACACAACCTCTGTCACAATACTATACAAGTTTGAGCGAGGTTAACCTTTGACGTTAGAGAATGGGATGCAAAAGAGATCATAAATTTTGAGTAGTCTTGGCACAAACTAACAAATAACATGGCTGGTTTTAAAATGTCCACAATTACCAATGTAATCATTTTTAATTCATGTGATTATTAGGCAAGTGCTCTAACAGTTGAGTTAACTTTATCATATAATTGGCACCGTCCAAACTCTCTGGCACTTTATTAAATTAGCAACAATATAAATAATCCAAGGAAGGAAAAGAGCAGCACTTCAGAGGTCTTGTACAACAATTGGCAATTTATTGAAGTGAAATCAATGTTTCAGTTCCAAATTTGAACGTTTGTCAAGATGTTAATGTGTCACAAAACATTATATACCTATTAAAGTGATAAAACATCTGTGCAGTAGTCGTCATCATGCAATTACTTATGCTGACGTAATTACATTTTCTACTCAAACAAATAGTAACCTAGTGACAGTACTTAATTCCTGACTGACCAAAAAAAGATCAGCAAGGATATATAGAAATAATACAACAGGCGAAGAGATCATTAGGTTCATCATGTACAGTAATAGCCGGATCCTTTAAAGTGCAATAAAGTGCCGTTTTAAAATCACAACGTGAATATAGTGAAAGTGATCACATACTGTAGATGCAAAAACCCCCCACAAAAACGAACTCGGATTGTAAGAACTGCAAAAAAGGGATATGTATACATTGATAGAAACCATATTACAAAAAAGGTCATATAAGAATCTACAGTATATCGTAAAAAGAGTGTAGCAGAATCAGAGCCATAATCACATTCAGTAAGAGTAAAAAAAAGTTGTGTGCCGATCACGTGCATTTTAAGTGAAACTTCTTTCACTTTTGTCAATGTTTTGTCACAGAAATTGTATTTGTAATGGTGATGTTTTTAATTAATAATCAAAACATAATTTCAGTGCCAAAACACAAAGAAGTTTGACATAGAACGCGCGTTTTATCTATTTGCACTATATTTATAGTAACTTAATTCTGTGTGTGTGTGTGTCAGTCAGTGTTTGTGTCTCTCTCTGTTTGGTGTGTGTTATTGTCAGGGCCGTGCCCACCCTCTCCCCCCCCCCCGCAAAGCTGTGGACACGGGGGGGGGGGGTCTGTCTGAGTCGCCCGCCCAGAGCAGCCATCACTATCTCCCACAGCTGAGCTGCATCCTGCTGCTGGTGCCTTCTGTCGGAGCCAGCCCCCTGGCCGAAGTACAGGGCCATGGGGGTGTTCGGCGGCTCACTGGGATGCATCATATTCGGAAGGGATTGAAAGGTGCTGTCTGTGGTATTTGGAAAAAGTAACATAATGTCATTATGCTGCAACAATGTCCACGCGGATATGATCGGGGCTGAGCAGTTAGTAGAAAGTTCTGGTTTGTTGTAAAGGTTTGCCATCATTCCTGGAAGCTTTTATTCGCTCAAAGAGGCAGGCAGCCTGGGCTATAATAAGATGGCAGCCACGCTACTTGTGGGACCATAGCGAGTGACGTACGGATATATTCGTAATAGCATCTCCTGCTCCAGCATGGCCAAACATGGATGTGGCCATTTTATCGTATCCCAGGTTTCTGGCTACTTTGGGAACTGTCGGACTAATGGTTTGAAAGTTCCCCCTGATCACAAACTGAAGGTTGGGTTATGTCCCAGGCATATCTCCAAACAGAACTATGTGTGTGTATGTTCCTCCTCTCTGGTCTAGTGACTCCTGCTGGTGGAAACTGGCAACACTGATGTTGCTGATGGCCTCTTCTGCCAGCAGTGACGTCACTTCCGTCACCACTGACATCTGTCTCCATCAACTCCATTCACTGCCATTGAATTTTACTCGTGGTAGGTGCCGTTAAAGAAGTTTCACTTCAAAAACATTGTTGCAACATTGTATAGTGTTAGTGTCAACTTTTTCAGGACCTGAGAGAACTTTATACCCCCACATAAAACAACATTATAATGATTTAAATTTAGATTATCCTATAACAAATTTCCATTATTATCATCATGTCAGGAAGGGCAGGGCAACACTGTTCTGTAATTCCTTGCCCATGTCTAAGTGCATAAGTTAGTAATCACAGCTGTTCCTGTAGACTTAAATAGATCATATAGTACTTCTTAGACTTAATAGCCTTATCACATATCCAATAGCAGATGAGAGTACTTTAAGGTACAACAATTTGCAACAGACTTGTCATCTACTTTTTTCCAATTTGGTGACCGAACCGTTGATATGACTTCAATAAATTGCCTACTTTGTGCAAGACCTCTGAAATGCTGCTCTGTTTCTTCCTTGGTTCATTTAGTGCGGGGCATGTGTAACGTTGCTGACTGCAGGACAGGATATGGACCCGCAGGGCAGAGGTAGGGAGTAGTACACCAAACTTGGCCTGGGATCAGAGGCCTTGGATGCAGGCGTAGTCAGGTCCAGTTCCAAGGTCGAGGCAGGCAAGGGGTAGTCAGGTCCAATTCTGAGGTCAAGGCAGGCGGCAGGTAAGGGGTAGTCAGGTCCAAACGAGATCTAAGCACAGGCAGGCAAAACAGAGGCAACGGCAGAGCTCAGACAGACAAGGTACAACGTACTTTGCACGAGCAAAGTTGCATAGCAACTGCCTGCTACTTAAAGGCCAGAGGCAGTTGCTGGCAATGAGGTCCAAAGCGAGGCTTACTTCCTGCGAGGGCAGGGATTGCCATGAAGCATGATGACCATGGTAGCTTCGAAAAGATGATGTCACTTCCTGTCAGCAGTCATCCTGGATGTTCGGACAGATCCCTTATAATATTCCCCCCTTCAGGGTCAAACTAAAGGGCAACCAGGTCTTGGTTGTTCTGGCTTTTGACAGTAGACCCCCTTGACCAGGGCTGGAGCATGAATATCCTGACCAACTCCTTTCCTCAGGACCATACTGTTAGGATGTGCTCAACACAAACGAGACGGAACCACGGTGCTGAGGTGGGAAGGTAGGAACACCACCCACAGCCACGAGGACACGTCTTGAAAGTAGATTGGTCGGGGATTCCGGATCGGGGCAGGAGAGGTACGGTTGGTAGAGAGTGCCGTTTGCCAAATCCAAGGTTAGAGAGAGGGACGTTGTCGTTTACCGTAAGCCAGGATCGGGATGCCAGAGATGCGGAGAGTCGAGTAGCCGTGTGCCGAGTTCGGGATGCCAGAGGGTACAGGAAGACGTAGCGGAAGCCGGTTTGGTACACGAGGAGGTCTGTAAAAATAGAACTAGGGAGGCAGAGAATGGTAAAGACAACTGGAACTATGCTCAGCCAAAGAACCAGTGATTTTGGCAGGTATATAAAAGGAGTGAGGGTCCAATAGGATTGCAGCCATAAAGGGGTGTGTAGAAGGAGCCAGCTGCAGCAGGGATAGGTCCCTTATGAGTCCCAGGAGATGAGGCATAAAGGGCAGCAATCTGGCTGCATTCAATAGCAGCAACAGTTTTGTTCACTGTACCTTTAAGAGGCGGTTGCGCCTCCGTGTGGCCGCGCCTCCGTGTAGCAGCGCCTGCGGCTGCGTGCGCGGCCCCACGCCCTGATCCGAGGGCAGAAGAGACAGAAGAACGTGCGCGCGCACTGTGCAGGAACTCGCGCGCCTCTCTCCGGCGTCCCTGCGAGCCACGAGGGTGTCGGGCGAGGCAGCAGGTAAGTGGGAGACACGCCGTGGACGGCGTGTCTCCATAATCCTTACAGTACCCCCCCCTTCAGGGGCGACCTCCGGGCGACCATGATAAGTCTTGGAAGGGTTTTTGCGATGAAAAGCCCGTAGAAGCTGAGGTGCGTGAAGATCCCGGTGAGGAATCCATGAACGTTCCTCTGGACCGAACCCCCTCCAGTGAACCAGGTATTGTACTCCTCCTCTGGAAATTCTTGAATCCAGGACAAACTGGACCTCGTACTCCTGTTGACCCGAAATCATAATCGGAGGTGGAGAAGAAGTTTTCTTGGAAAAGCGAGGGCTGCGAAACACTGGTTTGAGTAAAGATACATGAAAAACTGGTGGAATCTTCATAGAAGGTGGAAGTCGTAGTTCGTAAGCCACAGGGTTAATCCTCCTAACCACGGGAAAGGGACCGAGGAACTTGGGAGCAAGCTTCATGGTAGGAACCTTCAACCGGATATTGCTAGATGAAAGCCACACCGTGTCCCCTGGAACGAACTCCGGCACTTGTCGTCGAAGGCGATCTGCTTGGAGTTTCTGTCTCCCTGTAGCTACCTTCAAGTTCTCCTGTATCTTAGACCACAAAACCTTCAGGTGAGAGATGTGTTTGTCCACTGCTGGCACCCCTGATGGTAGTGAAGAGAAGGGTAACCGGGAAGGATGGAATCCATAATTTATAAAAAACGGAGATTCTTGGGTAGAGTCGTTGCGGAGAGAGTTCAAGGCAAACTCGGCCCAAGGAAGTAGATCCACCCAGTCCTCCTGTGTATCCGTGATGAAACATCAGAGATATTGTTCTAAGCTTTGATTGACCCTCTCCGTTTGCCCATTGGTCTGTGGATGGTATCCTGAGGAGAACTGAAGAGCGATCCCCAACCTTTTGGAAAAGGCACGCCAAAATCTTGACACGAATTGCGAGCCCCGGTCAGAGACAATGGTAGAAGGAACTCCGTGAAGGCGAAAAATCTCCTGAATAAACACATCTGCCAGCCTGGGGAATTTGGAAGACCCCTCAAAGGAACAAGGTGCGTCTGTTTGGAAAAACGATCGATGACCACTAAAATAGTATTCTTCCCTTTGGACTCTGGAAGTTCCACAATGAAATCCATAGAGATACGACTCCAGGGACGATCTGGAATGGGTAATGGAAGGAGTAGCCCAGCGGGTCTGACACGAGGTACCTTGTTACGAGCGCAAATGCTACATGCTTTGACAAACTCCTCTACGTCTTTAGCCCTCTCTGGCCACCAGAAGGTACGTTGAACCAGATCGTTGGTCTTCCGTATCCCTGGGTGTCCTGCCGATTTAGATGAATGACACCACTCCAGGACCTTCTTGCGGTGTTGAGGTGCCGTGTAGAGTCTTCCCTCCGGAACCTTGAGTCCCCTCGGAGTCTGTGACTGTTCCGACTGAATTTTGCTCATGACCTCAAAGGAGTTGGCAGACAGGATACAACTAGAGGGGATAATAGACTCAAGCTGTTCCTCGGACCTGTCATCCGCAAGAAATTGTCGAGATAGAGCGTCCGCCTTTAGGTTCTTGGAGCCAGGAATAAAAGAAATAAGAAAATTAAATCGTGAAAAAAACAAAGCCCAGCGGGCTTGTCGAGCATTCAACCGACGTGCCCCCTCCAGGTAAAGGAGGTTCTTATGGTCCGTAAGGATGGTAATGGGTGTCTCAGTACCCTCTAAGAAATGTCTCCACTCTTCCAACGCCAATTTGATCGCCAAAAGCTCCCTATTTCCGACATCATAATTCTGTTCGGCGGAAGAGAATTTCTTAGAAAGAAAGCACAGGGATGCAGTCTGGCTAACGGAGAAGTTCTCTGGGACAGAACAGCCCCAGCCCCAATGTCCGAAGCATCTACCTCCAAGGTGAACGGGAGTCCAGGATCTGGGTGGGTGAGGATGGGAGCAGACACAAAAGCCTTCTTGAGACTCTCAAACGCTTCTTTAGCGGTCACTGACCATGATGACGGATCTGCCCCTTTCTTAGTGAGGGCGGTTATGGAGGATACGGTATCAGAAAAATTGCGGATGAACCGTCGATAATAATTCGCAAACCCTAAAAAGCGTTGCACGGCTTTGCGAGTAGTCGGAAGAGGCCACTCCAAGATAGCTTTAAGTTTCTCCGGATCCATTTTGAAACTGGAATCCGAGATAACGTAACCCAAGAACGCCACGGATTTAAGGTGGAACTGACACTTCTCCAATTTCGCAAAAAGATGGTTCTCCCGCAAACGTAATAGTACTTGTTGAACGTGTTTAATATGATCTTGAGCGGTCTTAGAAAAGATGAGGATGTCATCTAAATAAACAATAAGAAAAGTGTTGAGAATGTCCCGAAAGATCTCGTTGACAAAATCCTGGAAAACTGCTGGTGCATTGCACAACCCGAAGGGCATAACAAGATACTCGTAGTGGCCGTCATGGGTGTTGAAAGCAGTCTTCCACTCGTCCCCCTCTCGTATCCTTACTAAATTGTAGGCACCTCTCAGATCCAATTTAGAAGAGATGGTTGCTCCCTGGAGGCGGTTGAATAATTCCGGAATCAAAGGCAGGGGGTAGCGATTTTTGCGGGTGATATTATTCAAACCCCGATAGTCTATGCATGGACGGAGAGATCCGTCCTTCTTCTTGACAAAGAAGAAACCTGCTCCGACCGGGGAGGAAGACTTTCTGATGAAACCCCTCTCCAAGTTCTCGGCAATGTAGGTGTTCATAGCCTTTGTCTCTGGGAGAGAGAGAGGATAGGATCTTCCCCTGGGAAGAGGTGCGCCAGGAAGTAAGTCAATGGGACAATCAAACGGACGGTGCGGCGGTAGTACCTCAGAACGTGCTTTGTCAAATACGTCACTGAAATCCCCGGACACAGAAGGTAAGGAGTTGATCTTCTCGGATATGGTAGACACTCCTCCAATCCTCTGGAAAACCCTGGTACATGTCTAGGCACAAGAAGGAGCCCACTGAACCGGTTCCCGATCCGTCCAGTCGATGCGAGGATTATGAAGTTGAAGCCAGGGAAGACCCAAAATACTCAGCAGAGGGCGTGTGGATGACATCGAGAGTAATGATCTCTGTATGGACGTCCACGAACTGCAGTAGGAGAGGTACCGTCTGAAGCGTGATAAATGCTGGCTTTAGAGGTCGACCATCGATGGCCTCCAGACCTACAGGCATCTCCTTGTTGACAAAAGGGATATTGTTCTGTCTAGCAAAAGTTTCATCAATGAAATTACCTGCAGAACCGGAATCAATGAACGCCCGTGCCCGGGTGTGGAACCCCTCTCCAGACAGCATTATAGGTAAGACTATCCTGGTGGCAAGGATGTTTTGGTTGATGGAAGAAAGGGTCAGTATTCCCAATGAAACTCTCCCGGATCTCAGTGGGAGCTGGCGTTTCCCGGTCTATGGGGACACTGGGACACGGCGTGAGTGGAATTGCCACAGTACATGCAAAGACCGGCCGTGCGCCTACGTAATTTCTCAGCCGGAGATAGTCTGTTGCCCCCCAACTGCATGGGTTCAGGAATGTCCCCGGAAGAAGGTGACGGAGCCACGAAGGAGGGTGCAAGGGTTCTTGGAACCCGTAAACGATAATGAGAAAGTTCGTATTTACGTTCCAGCAGGCGTTGATCCACCCGAATAGCCAGAACGATTAAGTCCTCTAGGTTAGTAGGACGATCTCGTGCGGCGAGCTCGTCCTTTAGGATCTCCGATAATCCTTGCCAGAACGCGGAAGATAGGGCGTCATCGTTCCAACCCGTCTCAGCAGCAAGAGTGCGAAACTCCACCGCATATACAGCAACCGAACGGTCTCCCTGGTTAATGTGGTGAAGAGCAGACGCTGCCGTTAACTTCCGTGCTGGTGTATCAAAAACTCTTCGGAATTCCTCAACGAAGAGATCGATGTCCTGTGTGAGCGCCCCTTGTTGCTCCCAGATGGGAGAGGCCCATGCCAGTGCCTGGTCGGTGAGAAGGGAGTAGATGTAGCCAACCCTGGAGACAGAAGACACAAAGCGAGAGGCAGAGAGACGAAATTGTACAAGACATTGGTTAATGAATCCCCGACATCCTTGAGGATCCCCCGCATAATGTCTTGGTGGCAGAATACGTGGTTCCAGAGTGAACGGAGATAACGAAAAAGGATTAGGCTGTGCAGGGGGTGCCACGAGTGGAGATTGCCGAGTGAGGGTTCGGACCTGAAGAGTAAGAGAGTGGAGGATTTGCTGTATGGTATCCATCCGTCTATCGGATTGCTCCAAATAAGTCTCTAATCTGGTAAACAGAGCAGAATGGGCATTTAAAGTCCGCTCCACCTCAGCTTGGTCCATGTTTGTTGGGCTGAGCATAATGTTAGGATGTGCTCACCACAAACGAGACGGAACCACGGTGCTGAGGTGGGAAGGTAGGAACACCACCCACAGCCACGAGGACACGTCTTGAAAGTAGATTGGTCGGGGATTCCGGATCGGGGCAGGAGAGGTACGGTTGGTAGAGAGTGCCGTTTGCCAAATCCAAGGTTAGAGAGAGGGACGTTGTCGTTTACCGTAAGCCAGGATCGGGATGCCAGAGATGCGGAGAGTCGAGTAGCTGTGTGCCGAGTTCGGGATGCCAGAGGTACAGGAAGACGTAGCGGAAGCCGGTTTGGTACACGAGGAGGTCTGTAAAAATAGAACTAGGGAGGCAGAGAATGGTAAAGACAACTGGAACTATGCTCAGCCAAAGAACCAGTGATTTTGGCAGGTATATAAAAGGAGTGAGGGTCCAATAGGATTGCAGCCATAAAGGGGTGTGTAGAAGGAGCCAGCTGCAGCAGGGATAGGTCCCTTATGAGTCCCAGGAGATGAGGCATAAAGGGCAGCAATCTGGCTGCATTCAATAGCAGCAACAGTTTTGTTCACTGTACCTTTAAGAGGCGGTTGCGCCTCCGTGTGGCTGCGCCTCCGTGTAGCAGCGCCTGCGGCTGCGTGCGCGGCCCCGCGCCCTGATCCGAGGGCAGAAGAGACAGAAGAACGTGCGCGCGCACTGTGCAGGAACTCGCGCGCCTCTCTCCGGCGTCCCTGCGAGCCACGAGGGTGTCAGGCGAGGCAGCAGGTAAGTGGGAGACACGCCGTGAACGGCGTGTCTCAATCCTTACACATACCCCTTCCAATCCACCAGATATTGAATCGATCCACTGGAGTTACGAGAGTCAAGTATCTGTTGTACCTCATATTCACTTTGACCTTTCACAGTTACCGATCTAAGAGGGGGAGGATCCTCTGAAAAGCGATTCCTCACCACGGGTTTCAAGAGGGACACATTGAAAGTGTTGGGAATTTTTAATGAGGAGTGAAGTCCCAGCTGAAAAGTGACCTAATTGATCTTCCAGATGATGCTGTAGGGACCAATGAATCGTGGTCCAAGTTTATCCGAAGGTTGGCGTAGACAGATGTTCCGCGTCGATAGCCATACTTTATCCCTGATGGAGTATGAGTGTGATGGCCTCCGATGTTTTTCCGCAGACTTCTTTTGTCTTTCATTAGCCGATTGAAGGGTGCCTGAATCCCTTTCCAAAGGTCTTGCAAGTTCTGTGCCCTGGTATCAGCCACTTGGACACATGTTGCTGGAAAATAAAGGGTACAGGGACGGTAACCACATGCTGCAAAAAATGGAGAACAGCCCGGAAAGTCGTGGAATAGACTGTTGCGGACAAATTCAGCCAGTGGTAGGAGTTCTACCCAATCATTCTGATGTTCATTAATTTAACATCTGAGGTATTGCTCCAAGGATTGATTCGTGTGCCCAGTTTGCCCATTGGATTGCAAAACGCATAGAGGTCACAATAGGGATCTCTGCGCATTCACCCATTGGCTGGAGCGAGGCAACCAGGAAGCGCCAGCGGAGAGAACTGCCCGCCATGCGTTCGTGCAGTACAGACATTTTGCGTTCTCACATGGCACCCGCTGCCGTTTATGGTCAGTACTTGCTCCCCTCATTGTGGTTTTAGATCAGTTTTTAGCGATTGACACTTCATCAGTGAATGTTTAGTGGGATTTTTCTGGTTTAAAGTAATTTATTTTTGTTGCTGTTGTTATTGTGCTTCACTGAAGCTGTTATTGGGTTAGCATCCTTATTTGGGAGTAACCATGCATTTTTTGTAATTGTTACATGTGTAGTATTGTGCTTTATTATTTATTTATTGTGTTTTTGTGGGCTGTTTGACTGGTTATTAAATATTGATTCATTTTATATTAATCCGTGGTGCGCTTGGGTGCATTATTTTTTTTCTGGGTGGTTAGGTCTCTCGGGTGGGTAGCGGGAGGGGTTAACCTCTTCATTACCATAGTGGTTACCACCACTATGGTAATGAAGGGGTTAACTCATCCCACAACCTTCCCGGTAGTCCTAACCACCCACCCTATGCCAAGTACTCCCTTCACTCACTCCCTATGCCCCCAATATATGAGCTATTGTGTCTTAACCACTTCATTGCCTTAGCGGCTAGCCGCTGAGGTAATGAACCTGCTTTAATGGGATTTTTACTAATAGTGTAAGGGAGCAGGGGGTCTCCTGAGCTGAACCACATTGATTTCAGCCTTGGGGACCCAATACTTCTGGGATATAGCCCCGGTATCTGGTGCCAGTATCCCGCACTATTTAAATTATCCCACATCGTGTGAGTATTCTAAAATATATGTAACTGAAAACAGCAGGCAATGAAATGTAGAATATAATATATAATGTAAAGCAGGCTATTTTCATTAGAACAAAAATCTATTTTCTATGTACAAGCTTCTAACCCATTCAATAAACCTTTTTTGGCTAAAAAATGTAAGTGCAGCTAAAGCATTAGATGATTTCTTCTCACACCTGTAGCCCCCTCCCCCTAGCTTCCTTTCAAAAAATACTATTTCCACTTTCTGTTTGCCATTTCAATGTTCCTTGTGCATAAATATGAGCACCCCTGAGAGATGTGTAACAGTGGAGTTTCCCCAGCATCTGCTTTAGTTCACTGCTAGAGCTTTTTCCCTGAATGGCAGGGATGTTGGTTCTAATCCTGTTGGGTCTGACACTGGTACCCCCTACATCACAAGGGCCATTAGACGTACTGGTCTTAAGGATATATTTTAGGAGGTGTGACTCATTTAAATATACATTGCATGATCATTAGCATATCTCCAACGGTACCTCAGGTGTGTTTCTTTTTCAGCACAGGCATCTTTCCCTAATGTATTTGGAGGGACTTTTGAGGAACATTCTGTGGTGTGCAGAAGTATTCACCCTCTGCAAATTGTTCATATTTTGTTGGCACTTGAGCATATTACATGACACTTTCAAATAAGACTTAGCATATAGAATCTACAAAAACTACTCCATAGTTATAAAGTTAGAAAATGCATATAGAATATAAAGAAGTAAGATTTACAGAGAAAAACAGATTACAATAAATTGTAGTTTATTTCAGGAAAAGACATATACACAATGTAACACAATTTACACAGTTTACAAACGTACTGGGAACGGGGCTAACGAATAAACTTGTCCTTTAAATGAAATTCACAAAAATTATCTCTGTAGGAGCCCTTTCCAATGTCCGGGAGGTACTCACGAAAGTCCTGCAACTGATTTTGGCATGAGATGCCAGCCGCAACTGCTATGTTCTCAAACAGCGGGACTTACAAAATCTTCTCACTCAAAATCTTTGAAGGCGGCTCATCTATTCAGCACAGAGCATCTTTGAATTTGCCGCTGTTTGTTTGGTGCTTGGAATCTGCACTCCTGATTGGCTGCAAGGTTTCTTATGGTTTTTCAGTGTCCCATTCACAAACCTCTACAGCCTATCAGAGCGTGGGAATTCTCCTGCCAGCCAATCATCGATTTGCTGGTATTGTAATGCTGGGGGGGGCACCTTTTTTTATTCTGCAAAAGGACATGTGCCAACCTGGCATCTCTTCCTCTTTGCATACTGAGCTCCCTGTGGCTCCAGGCTCCACAGAGTCTTTTATACTCTAATATAAAGTGCCGCCAGGTGACGGCAAAAAACGCATCAGAGATTGTCTACAGTTCCTGTACGGGCTCTATGCAGCAATAAAATATATATTTTTTCTAACATTGATCCATCCTCCAGTTCTCCTATTTTTGCAGTGCTTCAGATCAATTTTTCTATCTCCACAGAGTCTGGGCTCTGGCAAATGGTGTCCGGATTGCCCTGTTTTAGCCCACGATGTGGATACTCAAGCAGAACTGCAGTTCCCCTCCTGGTCTAACACCTTGGCATCCCTGAGGCTTTCAAGTCCGGACTCCGAACAGACCCATAGGCACCGAGCTTGGTAGCCATCTGGTCCCTCGGAATCCATGACTTGGAAATCCCACAGTTCATTCACAGTTTATCAGTATATATCCCTATTAAACATAACCCTTTAATAAAACATACTGTGTCCTGTATTTCGTCTGATAAAAATGTGTAAGTCCCTGTTCTGGTGTCAGGGATGGAGTTAGGGGTATATATTGCCAAACTCACTAGCCTCATACTTGGCACACTCTAGAAATAACTTTTAAACTTTTTACACACAAAATCACTCAGCTTTCCCTGCATCCCCTGAACCCCTATACCAGGTTCAGGGTACCTGGCATGTAGTTGGGCACCCATCCTTATACTAGGGATCCCCCTGTATGGTGTAGGTATACATTAACCCCTTCATGCCTCGTTTACCTGCTCTGGATTATGCTTCAGCAGGAATCCTGGCGGTGAGTCGCAAGAACGTTTTCAGGGTTGGAGTTTGCCCGGAGTAATGTGCTTGGCTGTATCCGAGAATCTCAATCGATTCCCGGATCCAACTTTTGGGTAATCCTATCACTCCGGAACACAGACACATTTTGTGAAGACTTTCTCCGGCAAACCTACCCTGAAACTTAAAGCCTAGAAATCTCCTGGTCCCAGCACCCCAAGAAAGACAAAACACAGAAAAATCTTTAATGTCGCAAAATTAGCACACAGTCACAGTAATGCATTTCTTACATCTGGGTCCAAGAGCTGACACTCTAGGGCCTCAATACATGGATCAGGGGTACCCAGGTGCGCTGAACCTTTATTAGTGAGCCTTGGTACCCCTTCACATCACACTGTGTGTAATCAAAGTGGTTTCATTTGTAGATCATTTCCCTCAGGTATATAAACACTTTCAAGCTGCAACTCACATAGTGATCCAACAAAAAAACCATGAAGATCAAGGAGCTTTAGAAACAAGTCAGGGATAAAGTGGTAGGGATGCACAAAGTAGGAGAAAGGTACAAGAATAATTCAAAGGCGACAATATCATATTTTGAGAATGCTTCTCTTCAGTTTGTCAGGATAGAGGGAAGAATGGATGGTGCAAAGTACAGGCGAATCCTTGAGGAAAACCTATTTGAGTCAGCCAAGACTCTGAAACTGGGGAGGAAATTCATATTTCAGCAGGACAATGACCCAAAACACAAATCCGAAGCCACACTGGAGTGGTTGAACAAGAAGAGAATTAATGTTCTTGAGTGGCTCAGTCAAACTCCTGACTTGAAGATTGCAGTCCATCAACGATCTGCAACAAACTTATCAGCACTGGATACATTTTCCTGTGAAAAATGGGCAAACATGTCACCATTCTACTATGCCAAGCTAGTAGATGCCTTGCCAAAATGACTGATAGCAGTAATTGCTGCAAAAGGTGTTCCTACCAGGTCCTGACTTAAGGGGCTGAATACTTATGCAATCAGTACATTTCCTTTGCTGACATTTAACATCCTCTTCATATTATAGTGTTCAGTTTAACCACAACAGCTTTGTAGCTTAGACTAAAAAAAGGTTTTGAAAAACTGTGCATACAATTATTTGAAATGCAACAAAATGTGTCATTATTAGTTGGAGTTGCATACTTCTTCAAACCACTGTATATACAATTGTATATACTACTGAGGAAAGAAAAAATAAAACTACCTAACAAATCACTGATTAAAGTGAAGCAAGTGAAAATATGACAAAATAAATCCTTATCTGTCCCTGCAGCTCAGATTCTCGCTCTCACCCAGAGAGAAAGCAAAGTGTCCATGAAGGTAGAACCTATAGCACTGAGAAAGAAAAGACAAATAAACAGACCATAGTATAATCTGTGGGGGAACCAGGAATAATCCCCTGCATTGAAGGAACTCACAAAATAACTGTTCTTCTTGGACCTTTCCTCTTGCGATGTTTGGATGGATCAACCAGACAGCTGGCAGCATCTACAGTACATCTGGGCTCTCTCTCTCTAGCTCACGCGTTCACCCTGCGCATTTTGCTACGGCTTAGTCAGGGGTCCATCACAGAGCATGGAAGAACTTTTAAATTTTAAGCACGGATGCACGCACGGAGGAGCACAGGCACAGAGTTAGATGTGACATCCCTCTATAACAGCCATTGGGCTGATCTCAAACCGCGCATTACTATCTGAAAGTGTATTACTATCGTGGCAGTTTGAATACCACATAAAAAAAGATTGATAATCTTTTCACCTTCTGGTAGTTGGTTCTGGTTTCACTCCAGCCTATTGCATATATAATGCTATTTCATGAGTTCCTTCATTGGGTGGGTTATCCCTGGTTCCCCCACAGATTGCACTGTGTTCTGTTTTTTTGTCTATTCTTTCCCTGCGCTTTAGGTTCTACCTTCCTGTCCTGTAGATACTACTGAATTAGAAGTCCTCCTCCAACAATACAGCAACTTACAAAAGCATATAAAATGTCCCAGAATTGCTCCAAGGTATGACCGATGCTACCAAAATTGCGCACACATAAGCTCTACAAAAGAATTCAAATGGATAGATAATCACATAAAAGCACTCCCGTTCAGCGTCCCACTGATAAGAATATGAGGTAATGTGAAACCCTTAAGCACCGTATGCTCGTGACTAAGCCACGGGACGGGGCTATGATGTGGTAGGGAGGATATAAGAAATGCGGTAAAGCCGTGTCTCCTGTAAGGAAACTATATACAGCTTATGACTCACCGCGATCCTCCGCCACTGCCCTCACAAACCCGGTGTCACACACGGTAGGAATCCCCACTGGGGGGAGAAGGGGGTTATTACTCACAATCTTGACACGCCAAGTCCAGACGCCAATGCTGACAGGGAGCTCCTCTGATCCAGAAGTGCGGCGACGCGTGCTCCAGCCAAGGTAGAGTAAACAGGAAAGGGTAGTCAGGCGGTTCACTGGTGCCGTCTAGGTATGAAATCGAGAATCCACACGCTATGAGTTTAAAAGGTTGTATTTAATGAGTGCATATACACGGAAACGTATACTGCTACAGAGAAAACTCTGACGCGTTTCGTCCACAGGTAGGGACTTTGTCAAAGTCCCTACCTGTGGACGAAACGCGTCAGAGTTTTCTCGGTAGCAGTATACTTTTCCGTGTATATGCACTCATTAAATACAACCTTTTAAACTCATTTTGCTGCTTTTGTAAGTTGGAAAGGGTAGTCAGGCGGTTCACTGCTGCCGTCTGGGTATGAAATCGAGAATCCACACGCTATGAGTTTAAAAGGTTGTATTTAATGAGTGCATATACACGGAAAAGTATACTGCTACAGAGAAAACTCTGACGCGTTTCGTCCACAGGTAGGGACTTTGTCAAAGTCCCTACCTGTGGACGAAACGCGTCAGAGTTTTCTCGGTAGCAATATACTTTTCCGTGTATATGCACTCATTAAATACAACCTTTTAAACTCATAGCGTGTGGATTCTCGATTTCATACCCAGACGGCAGCAGTGAACCGCCTGACTACCCTTTCCAACTTACAAAAGCATACATTAAAACCAAACTTTTATAACTTATCTACAACATTTATTTATTTATAGAAATGTTTTACCAGGAAGTAATACACTGAGAGTTGCTTCTCATGTACGAGAATGTCTTGGGCATAGAGTTATGATGACAAATACATGGTTACAAATATATAGTTTAATTAAGTGAACAGGGTTATACATTATCTGGTAGTGTTAGGACCTGCGAACTGTATCTGCCTTTTTGTTGCTTGTAGGCTTTGCTTTGGCCAAAGGGTTAAACTAAATGACCCTTTTTCAAGAGAATACATACAGTAAGTAATTGACTGTGTATTTTTGTCATATTGGATGTAGCATTGGGCTTCTCTGTCGCTTATTGTATACATTTGCCACGCTCAATAGCTCTCCTTTTTGACACTTATATACATACAGCCGCGGCCCCTGTTATTCTCCAACATCTCCGAATTTTTTCGGGATTTTTTTCCGAATGCCACGCACTTCACTGCACTTCACCACGTTTATGCCGCATTCTGACCGCATTCATGTTGCATTCACACCCGCGGTTGATGCGCGGTATATGTGTTTATTGATAATGGTTAGGATTTAATTGGTTGCAATTCTTTGCGTATCCGCCAGATGGCAGATATTCATGAATTGTAATGTGCATGCGCTTCAGTAATGTGTCGACTTGCAGGTGTTTAAAAAAAATACCCCAGTGGTCCATTGTAAATTGGCCGTGGGACTGAAGGAAGAAGTTACAATAATGTATCAATTTAGGCTTTTCATATTAAAAAAAGACAAGCACAGTTTCTGGTCTGGTTATTGTCCTGAGAGTCCCGCCATGAGTGCACAACTGCAGTCCGTGTTCCAAAAACCTGACAGAATGTACGCTTATTTAATATGGGCCGCAATTAATGCAACAGATGATAAGATGGCAACAGTTGTTCAAATTTATCAGTATTTTATCGAAAACTATGACTTTTACACATTTTCACCAGATGCTCATGTGTGGAAGCGTGCAATAAGGAAAAAGTTATGTAGTGATCCATGTTTTTTTTCGTATTGATCCCGATGTTATTGGAGGGTATTGGTGTGTATTGCCGGGTTTTTCCCGTATCTATGATGATGGAGACTGCAAAAGGCGAAAGGTTGTGTTAAAACCAACTAAGAAACGTCAGTCGCTGGCAAGCAATGCGACAGCGGCAGCTTCCAATAACGGTCCGACCATCAGTGAAAACCTGGTGACCGGCAACCCTTGCTGTCTGCCCCCGCCCGGATACCTGCAGCCTGAGCCTGATTTTGCGTACAGATTCGAGCAAGCTTGCATGTACCTAAGCGATTTCCAGCCTCATCAGCTGACTACAGTTGTAGTAGTCCCGCTGTCATCTGTCAACGACGTGTATGATCAAGAATATGGGACTGGCAGTGGCTCGGCGCCAGCTGATTGGGAAAGTCTATGGTGAGTAATGTTGCCGTATTTTATTCTGTTTTTGAAATATCAATATCACTGCGATTCAAAAGTCAAGCGATTCTCCTGTAAGCAATATCATTGGCTGAGCAGCTTCTACAGTAGATACTACACAATTGGTGAAAAGCTAGGCGCATGCGCATTGGAACCTTCTTGAAACGCATATGCGTGTCATCACATTGACGGTAGGCTCATGCACATGTGAACAGGAGACGCCCCCCGAGAAAATTATTGGTGGGACTGACTGTGGGAACTTCTTTAGGGGGACTGACTGACCATTACAGTAAAACTTTTACTTTTTTTTGTTCCTCAGAAAAGAAAACTTTGTCATCTCATGCAGAAAACGGCAAATGGAGGGATTTCGATGGCTAATATCGCTGTGTGTTACAATGCCTGCACATTGCTTAATCTGAGTAAAAAAAAAAACATGTACTGGAGTCTACAGTTTAGTGGCCGTTGTTATTGATTAGGATAGAATACCTGAAACAGTATGCTGTTGTTTTCAGACCGTTTACAATACTTTTTTTTATATATACTGTATAATAAACCCGAAAAAAATAAAAGTATGCATTTATTCTACATGTATTCCAGTACATATGTGTATTCTATACCCGTACAGCATGTACTGCTGCGGCCGAGTTTATTCGAGCATTTGGCCGTTCTCGGCCGCAGCAGTAACCTGGCGCGCGCCAGAGGGTGCCGGGCGCACGCCGAAGACACGGAGGAGCGCCCTCCGATCGGGGCTTTCTCCCTCCCGCTGCCGGGTCCGCCGGGTCCCCCGGAAACCCCCTGCCGCCGTCCCCCACATCGCGGGACACCAGGGCTCCCTCGGGGAGCCCTGGACGCGCATGCAGGGGGCGCAGGCACCCGATGACGCGTGACCGCGTGTCGATGACGCGCGGCACACCGAGGTAGTGCGGCTAGCATGCCGGGGCATCCCCAGGCTTGCGGAGCTAGCCGCACTCAAATAAAATGTGCCGCCTCTATATTGTTGTAATACTCTTGTGATGTACAGTACTGAGCATGCCTACAGTATACAGTACAGTATGTCTGGACAGTACTATACAGTATGTTCTAGAAACACTGTATTTTGTTACAGTATAAAAGGAGACAATAGAATAATTTAAAACAAATCAACATTTTCTTTTATTGGTGGAGTAAGTACAAAAACATTTATTTACAAATACAATGTAAAAACATTTTAAGTGTACAGCAATTCAAAACATCAACAGGTGTATGGTTTACTGCTAGTGAAAACATTTATGTACAGAAAGTCAAAACATTTACAGTCAGTCAGGCCTGCACAACTCCAGTCCTCGAGGGCCGCAAACAGCCCCGGTTTTAAGGATAACCTTGAACCCGG
This sequence comes from Ascaphus truei, assembly GCF_040206685.1. Taxonomy (NCBI): domain Eukaryota; kingdom Metazoa; phylum Chordata; class Amphibia; order Anura; family Ascaphidae; genus Ascaphus; species Ascaphus truei. Next base: position 286,627,835 of record NC_134484.1, on the reverse strand, counting down.
GCCTGTTTGCGGCCCTCAGGGACTGGTAATTTACTGCATCAACAACATGAATCAGATAATGGTTTTTTTAACTATAAATTTCACAGTGCTGTGCAAATCAGATTTACATATCAAATTCGAGAAGGGATTATCAAAAGCGTTACCGTAAATAAAGCCTCAAAGGGTTGGGGGGGTGGATGGGTGAGTCATGCGCAGTAATCATCAGCTAGCTCCCTTCCCAAAGAGGATTACAGAGAGGTGACTCTAAGCCAACAATAGAAAAATTAGGCACGCAAGCGCAGAGAGGTGATGCTCGGCTAGGGATGGACGATTAAAAACACAATGGCAAGCTTTAGAAACGGAATGGCTCCGGAGAGGTGTCTGTCGATAAGAGGTTCAAATCCTTGAGCGAGGCTTGTGTGTGTGCGTGGGGGAGGGGGGTACAGGGTACAGCTGCATGAAGGATTAGCTGTACTGCAGTTCAAAGAAATGGCATATTTTCAAAAGGCAGGTCATCATAATAATTTAATCCCTACACCCCCAAATACATAAAAAGCACACAAATCAACCATGTGCAGTCAAACGCACAGTGTAGCAGTCAAAAGCTACAGCACAGATTGAATATCGTAATATCAAGATGGTTTAGGCAGGCTTGTGGAGAAAATAAAAATAAAAAATGAGGAGAAAATAAAAATATATATTTTTTTTTGGTCACTCACTCTTGAACTTCGCAAGCAAGCAGTGGTGAACTTACAGACGCATGCGCAGTAATCATCAGCTATCAAGCAGGAATGTGATTGAAACCAGAAAGACACACATTCAAAGGAATGGTGTGGGAGAGGTGTACTGTACTGTAGATAAGATAAGAAGTTGAAATACTGCAGTGCAGTAAATTATCCTGTGTGTGTGTGCAGGGGCGAGCGAGGGGAGAGCGCTGTATATGCTGAAATGTGATACTGTTACAGTACTGTACACGCCTATGCGTTTCAACAATTTTCAAATGAGACATACAGTACAGCACTGCAAATGCATGTATAAATATGCAAATTTACAATTACTGCGCTCGCACACGCAGACTGTGTACTGACGTAGGTTGAACTGCTAAAGTATTAGACTTCGAAGACAACAGCTCGCGAACACCCCCCTGAGTTTTTAGACGGTATTGCAGACAGCGCTAATAAAATGCTAATATTACGAGTGCTAAAATACCGCAATACACTCCGGACCAAAAAAAATGCATCTGCCCGCGGTTATCAGAGTTGCGCCGCTACGGCCGCACGAGGCTAAAGGCGGCCGCCACTGTATATATATTATGGGGGCTCAAGGATTCCAAAATTGAACTTGCTGGGGTTCTGTGTGTTGTTTATACATTATATACAAGATATTGCATGCACAGTAAAAGATAATATATGTTATAGGCGTATGTAACAGTTACAGACCAGATTAAAATTTGAGACAGCATTAGTTTTGAAAGAATTTAGAATGGTGGCGACTGTGAGAGTCTCAGGTAGATTGTTCCAGTTGTGGGGTGCACAGTAAGAGAAGGAGAACAGACGGATACTTTGTTGAACCTTGGGACCATGAACAGTCTTTTGGAGTCAGATCTCAGATGATAAGTGCTGCATGTGGTAGGCGTGAGGAGCTTGTTGAAGTAGGCGGTATCTTGCCCAAAAGGATTTGAAGGCAAGACAGGAAAGATGAACTTTGCACCTAGACTGACGTGATGACCAATCTAGTGCTTTGAACATTTTGCAGTGATGTGTGTTGTAGTTGCATTGGAGGACAAAGCGGCATATTGAATTGTAGAGAGTATTATGTTTGCTAATGTGAATTTGGGGTGCTGTATCTCCATAGTCTATGATTGGCATTAGTATCTGCTGTGTGATCCGCTTTCTGACCATCAGACTTGGGGAGGATTTGTTCCTATAAAGTACATCTAGTTTGGCATAGGTTTTGTATGTCAGGATATCAATGTGCAACCCAAATGTTAAATGGGAGTCAAACCATATGCCCAAATATTTTAAACTAGTAACAGTGGCTAGGATGGTATTAGACTTGGTTCTGATCAGAAGCTCATTCATTGGAAACTTTACAAACGAAGCCTTGGTCCCAAATACCATTGTTACAGTCTTGTCAGTGTTTAAAAACAGTTTGTTTTGGGAAATCCAATTTTGAAGTCTCAAAAGGCCAAATTGAAGTATGTGTCCAAGGTTGGAGACGCTAGGGCTGTGTGAATATAAGATTGTGTCATCCGCATATATGTGTATTTAAGCTCCCTTACAAGCTGTAGGAAGATCATTGATGAACACTGTGAAGAGTTGGAGCCCCAGAACAGAGCCTTGCGAAACACCGCAAGTGATATCCAAAGTGTTGGAGCTAGAGCCCGAGATAGACACGTGTTGGGATCTACCAAATAGGCAGAAATGAAACCAGTTTAAAGTATGCTTCCCTATTCCAGAGCACTGACGTTTGTTTAGCAAGATAACATAATTAACGGTATTAAAAGCCTTTGCAAAATCTAGGAATATTGCACCAGTAAGTTGTCCCAGTTCCATTCCACACTGGATGTCATTGCAAACTTTTAGGAGGGTAGTTGCCGTGGAGTGTTTGGGGCGAAAGCCAAATTGGAATTGGATAGGGAAATTTGTCTTGGTGTTGTAATCACTTAATTGGGTGAACACATTTTTCCATGACTCTGGATAGTATTGGGAGAAGAGAGATTGGCCTGTAGTTTGAGACAGTGTTTTTGTCACCACGTTTGAAAATTGGGACAACTCTGGCAGTTTTCCAGGTCTATGTCCTGCAGAGAAAATAGAGTTGATTAGGGAACCAAGCGGGATGGCAATGGCTTTGTCACTAAGTCGTAGAATGTTGATTGCAGTAGTTCAGGTCCACATTGGCTGCTTAGTTTTAATTGCAGAAACACTTGTGTAATCTCTTCAGATAATAGGACAAATTCAAAATGATGGGCAATGTTGGGGGAGGGTGGGGCTATAGGTGTACTCCCAGAATGAGGTTCATGTTTGTAGTTTGGGTTGCATTTCGCTAATAAGTTAGTAGCACACCCCATAAAGTATTCATTGAATGCATTTGCAATGTCAGTGGGATTTGTCAAAGTAATATATAATAGTAATGATATTACATGGTTGTTGATAGCTAGAAGGCTGGAATATATTGTTGATGACCATGCAGAAGTTAGCTGGATTTGATGTTTTTGTCATGGATGCTCACTACAACTTGGACTAGACCGCGGGGCCGAGGTCGGGATGTGTATACCGCCACCCTACAACCATGGGGCCAGGTCTGGATAGCAGAGACAGGGATGTGTAGCCGTGTCAGGGTAGGAGAATGTACTGTAGGTAGGTCAGTATATTGCTGTGGTTCGGGGTTGGAGAGCGGAGAATAGTCGTAGTCCGTAAGCCAAGGTCGTGGAGTGGAGAGAGCAGACGTCCAATAACGCGCCAAAGTCAAGGGATGTAGAAGAGACAGGTCAGGTACAGGCAGAGGTCACAATGGAGATCAAGACAGTTTCAGATACAAGCAAGCTCAGTCTGCAATGAGCACGGTGCATAAACTAGGAAATATGCTCAGCAACAAGACAGAGGACTGAGTGGATATAAGTAGGGAGATGAACCAATGAGGAGGAGGCAGGAGGGAGTGTATTAGCATTATGTAGAGAGCTGATAAGAAGCAGTTACCTTAGATCCAGGAGTAACACAGCTGAGGATGGTCCTGTCATTGCTTCTCAGATGCACGTGCAGGGGGGGGGAGTTCGCGGTGCGAGACGGGTGCGCCGACGCCAAGGTTGTGTTCCTTGCAGGAGTTGCGAGCGCACGTCCGGGAGGAATGGCCGACTCCGGCTGATCGGCAGGAAGTGCCATGCGCGATCCTGAAAGTTCCCCTTCTCTTTAGGGGAGACCTCCAGGCGACCCCGGGATGGCTTTGACGGATATCTTCGGTGGAAGCCTTGAATCAACCTGGGAACATGTACCTGCTCTAAAGGAATCCATTCCCGCTCTTCTGGGCCGAATCCCCTCCAATGCACGAGATAATGGAGTCTCCCCCTTGATAGCCTAAAGTTGAGGATGGCCTGAACCTCGAACACCTGTTGGCTGTCCACTAAGATGGGACGAGGTGTTATGTCCTGAGCGGAAGGTTGGGGATCTGGTACGAAAGCTTTCAAGAGAGAAACATGGAATACCGAAGGAATCCTCATTGTCGGGGGTAGCTTTAGCCGGTAGGCGACTGGGTTGACATTTTCTAGAATGAAAAAAGGTCCGATAAATTTAGGCGCCAGTTTCAGTGAGGCTACTTTGAGGTGAATATTCTTTGTAGATAGCCAGACTCTCTGTCCCGGAAAGTAGGTGGGAGTCTCCCGGCAATAACGATCAGGCTGTCTCTTTTGTAGAAATATGGCGTGTCAAATTTCTTTGAATCCTCTCCCAAGACTTCTGGAGGGATTGGATCCTATCTTCTGCGGTGGGAGCCCCGGAACTGGGAACTGAGGACGGAAGAGTGAAGGGATGAAAAACATAATTGATAAAGAAAGGGGATTGTTGGGTACTAACAAATCTACGTAAGTACCAGCACTCACTGTCTAATGGCTAAATGATGAAAACAATTGTAATGCAGAAAATATATTTAATAATAAAACAAACCAGAAATAAATCAAATGTGTTTGCAGAAACCAGTGTCACAATGGGCATGTCACAAAGTGAGGGGTGGGGGGGGGGGGGGGGGAAGGAAAAGGGGAAAAAAACATGAAACACAAGTAAACTACACAAAAAACGGAGAACGGAACGTATGCTAGGGGGTGACGTTTTGAGGGACTTCCTCTTCATCTGGCCCTTTCCCCCTGGTCCCAAAGGGTCTCAGAGGTACTTCCCTAAGCCTTCCTTCCCCTATCACTGGTCAAATCGGACACCCCTGAAAATAGATAGCCATCATGCAGTGTAGGCTAAATACAGCTTATAGCAGGGCAGCAAGAATCCACTATAGTCAATGCCAGTAGTTCAAGTACCACAGGACACTGCTGGCAATAATACAGTAAAGGCTGAACACAGCTTGCAAAATAGCACCAGGAGTCCACAAAAGTCAATGTAAATAGTTAATGAGAATAGCAAATGAAATCAGTAATCAAACCCTCTGTGGCAATCAGTGTGCTGTCTATCGCCCCACTTTCCCCTTAGATTGTTGGGTAGATTCGTTGCGCAAGTTGTTACATAGTTACATATATACATAGTAGATGAGATTGAAAAAAGACATACGTCCATCAAGTTCAACCTATGCTAAATTTAGACAACAGATACTTTATCCTATATCTATACTTACTTATTGATCCAGAGGAAGGCAAACAAAAAAAACCATTAAGGGGAAAAATAAATTCCTTCCTGACGCCAAGAATTGGCAATCAGATTAATCCCTGGATCAACATTCTTCCCATGTTTACTTATTTGGTATATCCCTGTATACCTTTCCTTTTTAAAAAGATGTCCAACCTTTTTTTGAACAAATTTATGGTATCTGCCATCACAGTGTCCATGGGTAATGAATTCCACATTTTAACTGCCCTTACTGTAAAGAACTCTTTCCTTTTGTTGCTGGTGAAATCTCCTTTCCTCCAAACTAAAGGGATGCTGCGAGTCCTTTGTACTGCACTTGGGATGAATAGTTAATTTAAAAGCTCCTTGTACTGTCCCTGAATATATTTGCATATAGTTATCATATCCCCTCTTAGACGCCTCTTTTCTAATATAAATAAATCTAAAGCTAAATAAAGCTAAGCCTGCTGTCTCCAAGCACTCCTAAATCCTTCTCCATCAAAGATTCCCCCAATTTATCCCCATTTAATGTGTGTCGCCTGTTTATTCTTGCATCCTAAATGCATAACCTTACATTTATCTTTATTAAACCTCATCTGCCATTTACCTGCCCACGTTTCCAGTCTCTCCAAGTCCTTCTGGAGAGAAATTACATTCTGCTCTGATTTTATTACCTTACACAATTTAGTATCACCAGCAAAGATGGAGACTTTGCTCTCGATGCCAACCTCAAGGTCATTAATAAACAAGTTAAAAAGCAGGGGTCCTAGTACCGATCCCTGAGGTACACCACTCACGACTTTAGCCCAAACTGAAAAAGTTCCATTTATGACAACCCTGTTGTCTATCCTTCAACCTGTTTTCAATCCAGGTGCATATATTATTACTGAGTCCAATTTTCTTTATTTTGTTCACGAACCTCTTGTGTGGAACCGTATCAAAAGCTTTTGCAAAATCTAAGTGGACCACATCAACTGCATTACCCTGGTCTAAATTCCTACTTATCTCCTCAAAGAAACAAATAAGGTTAGTTTGGCATTATCTATCCTTCATAAATCAATGCTGACTATTACTAATGATTTGTTTTCCATTAGGTATTCCTGAATATTATCCTGTATTAAACCTTCAAGTAGTTTTCCCACTAATGAAGTCAGGCTTACAGGTCTGTAATTCCCTGGATGTGATATAACACCCTTTTTAAATATAGGCATCACATCTGCTTTACGCCAATCTTGTGTTACTGAGCCTGTGGAAATTGAGTCCTTGAATATTAAATATAATGGTTTGGCTATTACTGAATTTATGAAGATATGAAGCAGCGGATAAACTGCTCAAGAGATTGGTTCATTCTCTCCATTTGTCCGGTGGTCTGTGGGTTTTAGCCTGAGGAAAAATTTGATTTGATGCCTAGTTTCAGGCAGAAAGCCCTCCGGAACTTGGAGACGAACTGTGAACCCCACGGGGTCTGAGATGATGACCTGCGGTGTTCCGTGAAGTCTGAAGATGCCCTTTATGAATATTTTGGACAGTCTGGCTGCGCAGGGTAGACCCCTAAGTGAGATAAAATGTGCTTGTTTCTAGAAGCGATTCACTACCACAAGAATAGTCTCCATCCCCCTGGATTTGTGCAGCTCTACAATGAAATTCATTGACAGGTGGGTCAAAGGGCGCTACGGAATAGGAAGGGGCTGAAGAAGAGCTGGAGGTCTGTTGCGGGGCGTGTTGTTCTGTGCGCAGATGACACAAAGTACTTAATGTCTTTTCGCATACCTGGCCACCCGAAGGTGCGTTCCAAGAAGTCGATTGTCCTCCTTGTACCTGGGTGACCCACTGTCTTAGATGAGTGACCCCACTACAATACTTGTCTGCGGGAGGAGTGAACAGGCATTCCTCTGAAACCCTTAGACCCTCAGGAATGCTGCTCAGGAATGGCCGTGCAATGAAGACGTTAGCTGAAAAGATACAGACTGGAGGAAGGATAGTCTCCTGGTGATCCTCCAAATTATCCTCCACTAGGAATTGCCAAGAAAGTGCCTCAGCTTTTACATTCTTGGAACCGAGAATGTAAGATATGATAAAATTGAAGTGGGTAAAAAACAAGGACTATCGTACCTGTCGAGACCCCAAGTGACGCGCACCTTCAATATAGAGTAAATTCTTCTGGTCGGTCAGGATGGTGATGGGAGTCTTAAAGTAGGTGTCTCCATTCCTCCAATGCCATCTTTATAACAAGGAGTTCCCGATTTCCCACATCTTAGTTCCTCAAAGCGGCAGAGAATTTTTAGAGAAAATATGCGCACGGATGAAGCGTGGTCTGAGGCTCTCTCCTCTGAGAAATTACTGCCCCTGCTCCGACATCTGAAGCATCTACTTCGAGGGTCAAGGGTAGTACCAGTATTGGTGCGGAGATGAAGGCTTTCTTTAGCTTTTCATAAGCTCCGATGGCTCCGGGAGACCACAGGGCCAGATCAGCCCCCTTTTGGGTCAAGGCCGTAATGGGTGCTACCACTGAAGAAAAACCCTTGATAAACCTCCGATAGTATTTAGCGAATCCGAGGAATCTCTGCACAGCCTTGAGGGATAGCGGACGTGGCCAGTTTATGATTGCCTTGACTTTGTCCGTATCCTTTTAAGTCGATTTCCAGAAAAAAAGAGCACTACTTACATCTGGGTACAAGAATCAGATTGCAAGAGAGTGTGTCCCAATAATAAAATATTTAATGGATCATCGGCAGCAAATTACATGACGGGGCAACCCATGGCCCCCACCAACGCGTTTCCAGCACACAGCTCTTTATCAAGGTGCATAATAAACAGTACTCACAGGGTTCTTTAAGTACCCGCCGTTCGCGCTATCCACGCCTCCCCGTTCACTTCCTGAAACAGTCTGAAGCGACACGGAGAGGTGACGTCAGCGCGCACTCGCGTGCACCACAACAAACAAAACTTTATTGTAACTAAATATAAAAAACACACAGAACCCATTAACATAGGAACCCAGAGAGTGAAAAAGATACACAGTAACTTGTTGTAACCATACAGACTACTAACTAACATAATAAAATCCAAATTACTACAGAAATTCAGAGTATGTTAAAAATAAATGCATATGAATGAAAGCATCCTTTTCTGAGCGAAATATACGAACCCTTCTCTATTCTTCATATAGAGACATTGCATAGTTGTACATAAATGCCCCTGTAAATACTGTTGTATATGTAATTGATGCATTACCTTAAGAAGTGAAGATTACCTTTTGATCATTTGTATTTGTCATCCAATGAGAAAATAATCACATAGTATTAAGCCAACAATAGAAGTACACAAATTACATAATGCTAATGGACATCTTATAATTGTGTAGGCTAAGCCCATGGATGTACTCTATAGAACAGTATCTTATCATTTCTGAAAAATAAATAATACTATAGAAACCAGCCATGGACTCCATGTCGACTAAACTTTATACTTAGAGACAAATACATAAAAAGGAAGAAGTTGGAAACCTCATAATACCCAATCAAATAATAGGCTAAAGATATATATATATATATATATATATATATATATATATATATATATATATATATATATATATATATATATATATATATATATATATATATATTAAAGTGACAGAAATTATAGACAGCGCCCTTCACACACTACACCTAAATTGCTGCAGCCCTGATAGATGTGGCAAGAAATTGCACCAGGCAAATATGCCCAATAAACAGTGGTGTGAAAATAACTAAATGTATTCTGGCAGGAAAAACTAAAAGTGACTATTAGATAAAAACACAAAAGCAAAAAAGAAGTGTGCATAACATATAAAAATAAAAATAAAAAAAAGGTAAAAATAAGGTAAGGTAAGTAAGGTAAAAATAAAAATAAAAAAAAGCAATAAAAAGGTATTGCCAATTGATGTGGGTAAAAATGAGGATCCCCTGATGAAATCCGCAGAGTCGGAAGAAACGCGTAGGGATATCTGGCTGTGAGCCTACAGTGACAGGGCAGCACCCTGCACCAGTGTGAGGAGGCAAGGACTTGCCTGAAGAGTTTTTTCCGGTTTCAAGTGTGAGAAGAAAGGCTAAATGGCGGCTGCATGTGGAGATTGAGTGCTCACAAACACTAAGGATTACTCCCCTGGAGACAGCAGCTGACAGCAACATCCTTTTTGGAGCCAATACTGACACTCACACACAAAGAAGAGACCGAGGAGTCCTCAGTTGGTGCATGGGCAGGTCCCATAACATGCTTTATTTTATCAGACAAATTGTAAGTGTGCATTTGTCTTGTCCATGAGATATTAAAACTTTGTTCATCTGATTTTTACACAAGGATCGGCGCTTCTTTTCTCTTTTTCTCTATATATATATATATATATATATATATATATATATATATATATATTATATATATATATATATACGCATGGAGTAATAATGGGAGATATCTCAGTAAATACACATGTACAGTACCTACCATCACACACATGAAAATACAGGCTCAATGACGAGACAAGGGCATATAGTACAATCTATGGAAAATATTGATTTATCACAGTTATCCACAGCTAACTTACATTGAAAGTGATTCATCTCAATGTAAGAATGGGCCCAGATCCCAATCAAAGTTTAAGCCATGTGGTATCTTAGTTTTAAGCGTAAAGATCCAATATAACTCTCGTTTTTCCAATAGCTCTGTCCTATTACCACCTCTAATTGGTTTGGGCACATGTTCTATTCCCATATATGTAAAGCTATCAACATTCCAAAATTTACAATTAGTGAAATGTTCTGCTACCGGATGTGTGAGTTCACCGATCCTAATGATACTGAGATGTTCTCTAATACTGTACGTGCCTTTAGTGCCCTTGTGGTACGGCCGACATATTGTTTACCACATCCACAGCCTAAAAGATAGACTGTGAATGTGGTATTACAATTGATGAAGGAAGTGATAGGAAACCTCTGTCCTGTATTGAAGGACATAAATGTGGTACCTGGATTCATATGTGAACAAGAAATACAATGTAAACATTTGAAACTGTCTTTGGGTAAATTGGCACCTATGGAACTTCTCTTTGATGCAAAAAGACTAGCAGAGACATGATTGGCAATCGTCTTTGCTTTCTTGAAAACAAAGCAGGGGCCATCCGCATATACTTGTTTGAGCAAGGGATCTGCTAAAAAAATCCCCCAATGTTTTTTTACAATATTTTTGATAGAATTTGCCTGTGTACTGTATTGGGTAATGAACATAGGGTTTTTTACATCCCAACTTCGATTTGGCTTTTGCCTTTGCTTATCCAACAGATCCATCCTACTCATACATGTCTCTTCTGCGACCTCCTGAGATCCAAGGTTAAATAGTCTCTTGCCTCAAATCTTTTGAAAAGTTCATTTGATTGTTTTGATTTGATTTGTTTTGCCCTCAAAAAAGTGTTACGTAAGTTGATCTTCCTATATACATCAGAACTAATAATCATGTTAATATCAATGAATTAAAGTAAATCTAAGTATTGTATATGGTGAAAATCATAAGTGCAAGTGAATTTTAAATTTAGATTGTTATTGTTTAGATAGTCTATAAATAATAACAGTGAATCCACATCTCCATCCCAAATAAAAAATAAGGTAATCTACAGTATATACCGCCTATAAAAAGTGATAAATTGTTGATAGGGGTTTCCATCTCCAAACACGTGGACCGACTCCCACCATCCTAGAAACATGTTGGCGTAAGAAGGGGCAAAACTGGTGCCAATGGTAGTACCACGTGTTTGCAGATAGAAAGCTCCATCAAATAAAAAGTAATCGTGAGTTAATAAAAAGTGAATACAAACCAGAATGAAAGTACGCTGTGTAAGTGAGAGAGATGAGTGTTCCAAATACAACCTCACAGCTGCCATCCCATGATGGTGTGCAATAAGGGTATACAGAGAAGTCACATCTAGCGTGACCCAGATGTAACCTCTCTGCCAATTCACAGATGATAGTTGATCAAGCAGATCACTGCTGTCTCTAATATATGAGGGCATAGACCTAACAAAGTCTTGTAGGTAATGATCAACATATCTAGAGACACCATCTCCCAAAGATACAATTCTAGAAACTATTGGTCTCCCAGGGGGGAAGACCAAAGTTTTATGGACCTTGAGGAGATGGTGAATGACACGTATGATGGGGTGCGGTTCATAGAGAAATTCCCACTCCTTTTGATCAAGGACCCCTAAATGGTCGATGCATATATGTCTGGACATTAATTTGTGAGGATTCTTACTACAGTGCATGTGTATTCCCTTCCAGCTATTCGAAATATAGTGGACTAGTGGTGTTTGATTGAGTTATTGGTCACATAATATTGATACCCATGGACAATACTCTGGATACTTGTTATAGTACCATATTTACTTGCGTATACAAGCCTTCTTATCTATAGATGGAGCATCATACAGCTGTTCATACTGTTTGTCTGGATCCATGGCAAGTACTGTGTTGGATATGATGTATCCCAGGAAGGTAGTTGAGGACTGGTGAAACTGGCACTTCTCCAGTTTGGCAAAGAGGTGATTAGCTTGTAGTGTTAGGAGAACATGTTTCACATGTTCCGGGTATTCAGAAGAATGTTTGGGAAAAATCAGGATATCGTCCATCCCTGAAGATCTCATTTACAAAATCTTGGAACACCGCAGTTGTGTTGCAAAGACCGAAGGGCATTGCCAAATATTCATAGTGCCCGTCCCGAGTGTTGAAGGCCATCTTCCACTAGTCCCCCTGACGGATTATTATCAAATTGTATGCTCCCGGCAAATCTAGTTTAGTGATGATGGTTACCCCTTGGAGCCTATCGAACAGTTCTGAGATCAAGGGCAGAGGGTAACGGTTTTTAGCCGTTATTTTGTTGAGACCCCGGTAATACATAGCCTGAGCAACCCATCCTAATTTTTTACGAAAAAGAACCCTGCACTAGCGGGTGAGGAAGACTTCCGGATGAAGATTTTCTTGAATGTACTGCCTCATGGCCTTGGTCTCCGGGAGCGACAAAGGATAGAAAAGCACCCTCTGGGAAGAGTAGTGTAACGACGGGGTTGCTAGCCTGGTAATAAAGGAGTTACCCCCCAGCTGGCAACCTCTACCATCGTCAAGGAGACGAGGGGTTAATGTAATTATGTGTGATGATCTGTATACATTCCCCTGCTTCATCACAATATGTGTTTCCCCTTGTTTCATATGTTCCTGCCTATTCAGTGTTTGCACCAAGCACATACACGGGAATCAGGTCGGGAGGGCAAGAGTTAACTGTGTCTGAGTGTTTATGGACCTTTGTTCCCTTCTGTCTCCGGTTCGGTGGGGCGTAGAGAGCTGGAATTTGGCCACCATGCAGTCACCCCTCTGACATGATTGCATGGCAATTTTCAGCCCTCTCGGACTAACTGAACGGGGGGAGTTTAAGCGTATAAGTTACGGTCGCCGCCATTGGCTACCATGGAGGGAAAAAGGGTGCTCGGTTTACAAAATGTTTAAAACCTGATATTCCTATCTCCGGTTCGGTGATAGCTGGAGGGCTGGAATTTGGCCACCGGGTAGTCACACCTCCGGCATGGTTGCGTGGCCATTTCCAGCCCTCTCAGGCTAACCGAACGGAGTATGGTTAACTGTATAAAGTGTGGTTGCTGCCATTGACTCCAATGGCAGAGAAATGTGGTTTGTGTAACATGAGGTACTAAAACCCAATATTGCTATCTCCGGTTAAGTTCCTAGAAGGCTGAAATTTGGCCACCATGCAGTCACCCCTCCGGCATGATTGCATGCCAATTTTCAGCCCTCTCAGATTAACCGAACAAAATATTTTTATATTGTGACAAACGCCCATCTTTTGTAGCGCTGACGTCTGTCTGGGTTCTTCCCGACACAGTCTTCTAGGGTTAATTATACAACAAACAGGATCATGCAAAGTATTATATTGCTTAACTCAGGCTTCTGCCTGCTTTATTTTCATTCAAGTAAGGGACTGCAGCTTTAACATGTGTAGGCAAGAGGCACTCAGACATTTTCATTCAGTGGTTCACTTATATCAGTGTCATAGCACTTCACACAGTGTCACTTTTAAGAAATAAAAAAAACAAATCATATAAAGAAATCCTATCCCTTTCAGGGAACTAACTACACGTCAGAATCAGCCTCTAACTGCGAACTAACTGGGCCAACTAATCTGGTTCCCCAGCTTAAAACAATGCCCTCTCATTTAGGGTCACTAGATACAGCACAGTCTTTTAGCAACAGCAATAAACATTTGTTTTGTCTTATCTGTTCGTGGTGGGAACACGGTCCCAAGTGTCCAGGCAAATCCTCTGGTACTGTGATACATGGAGGGGCCATCCACCCCGAACTGGATTCTGGGGAGCAGTGATACCCCCAGCCTCCAGGCTCTAAGGAGAGAGAGTCAAATGCAAACCTCTCTGTTCTAAATACCTGTGCATGTGATTAGAAGAGCAGGTGAGGGAGAACTAGAGCCATTGTAATCTGTGGTCTGGATTTTCCATCCAGCTGCCTGAGTTAATGGGAAGTTGTGGAACGGATCATTTTTAACTATTCCTGCACTTTCTGACCTAAAATGGGGCAGAAAGCTGCCTAACATCTTTGGACTATGTCACATATCCCCCTCCCCAGCTCACACCTACTGGGGTGAGCGGCCATGGACCTCACTGGGGTGAGCGTCCTACCTGAAATACTTGAGCTAACTCCTCAGTACAATATTAAGCATTCACATGACACGAATATGAACTTTTTCCACGGCAATTATGGACAATAGGTTTCGTCATAAGAGACTATACTTGGCAAACATATTTTGTTGCTCTCTATTAGGGAACTATTTTGAAAAATAAGTGTCTAGCACACATTCTTACAACCCAGGATATGCTAAATATATTCACAAAACCAGACAATTTCTATTACCTCCCTGGGTTTTTCTACTCTACAAAATGAACCTCATTATATATTTACCAACCGAAAAGGGCATTTGTTTCTATATTGTAAGCTACCAAATTTTTTTTTCTTTTCTTATACTACAGCCTTGTAATCTTAAGGGCCATCAACCCTGTATAGTAATTTGTAGTTTAGCTACATTTTTAACACAGAGAACCAATATAACATTGTAATATTGACAAAATGCTTATTCTAGAGGCCTAATATAGCATAACTACACTAGCTTATTTGCAAAGTTAAGTGACATAGTCCACTCATATAACATAAAAATCGGTCATTCCCAAACATTTTTCCTTTTTTTTTTTTTCTTGACTACCAGTCCATTACATCTTTTGACTTCATTTCAACACCCGCTGCAACCTGCAATTTACTGGACTGTTTCTTTATCTTCTGACGGAACTCTGGGGCTGGATAGTCTTTGTCTTTATATTGTGGCCCAGAGTGGTGAGATCCGGAAAAATTCAAGGCCAGTGTTGACCTTTGACGCTTTTGCTTTGCAACCTTTGAACCTTTATGGTACTTCTTACTGCCATGTATTTTCTCACGACCATCACTCTCAGAGATTTGGGATTTTCCCTTTGGGGCAATTATATGGTACTTAGAAGATGAAGCACTGATTACCTGGAGCACCTTCATATTGATGGTGCTCTCACTAACTCCGGCTGTACCCTGTGGCATTTTACCTTTGCAGTCGGCAGGCATGTAGTCTTGGGCCTCTCTTTCCTGAGGCCTACATTTATTCAGGCGGAAGTACCGCTGGATAACCAGTGACGCATTTCTCAAGGTTTGATAGCGAATCCTGTTCTGTGTCATCCTAGTCAGGCTGAATTTTTATAGTTGCTCCTTTCATAATGAGGAATCTGTTTCGTACCATGCGGGAATGGTAGAATGATTGAAGAACACAGGCTGCTTTATTCCGGCGATTGAACTGACAAATTTTCATCCCTCTGTAGGCAGCCTGTAGGATGATAGTTGCGGCGCGTTTACACTGATAATTTTCTCTTTCCCTTCTTCCTTGGATAAGAGCTTTCCAGTGCTTCTGAATTAGTCTAATGCTTTTCTCCTTTTTCAAAACGTTTAGTTCCTCCACGAGAGAATTCTGTTTTGTGCATACATGTCGCAATTCTGTTCTCAGAGCGTCCATTTCTTCCTGGTGCTGGCTCTGAGTGTGCATCAATGCATTCTGTAGTGCTTCCTGGACTTCTAATTTTTCCTGAGTCAACTGTTTCTTTACTTTTTCTGCTTGGTCAGTCAAATCTGAATTTTCCAATTTCAGAGTCCCATTTTCTTGCTTTACAGTCTCTAACTCACTTAGGGCAATCTCATGGGTTTGCTTCAACATTCCCAGCTCTGTGTTCAGACCGTGGCCCTCCAGGCGTGAGTTTTGCACCTCTGTGCTGAGCGCGTGAACCTCTTGTAGAGCCTTCCCGTATTTCTGTTTTAGGATAGCAATCAATTTGTCAGAATTAATCTGTTTTTCATCCATGCTGGCAATTACGGTGTTGGCCTTTTCCAGACTAGTCATCACCTCTTCCAGCTCACTCCGTAAGAGAGACTCTGTTTTCTTCAAAGCCTCGTACTCTTGTAAAGCTGGGAGTATACACCTCTGTAACTCGGCGTTCGCTTCTTGCACCTTCTTCCAACATTCTCGCTCCTTCACCATATCCTGCCACAGGACTTCATAATCATGGCGGGCAGCTTGGAGTGCAGAAACCAAAGCCTCTTTATCCTGGTTCAAGGATTCAGCTTCCCTTTGCTCCTCCTTTTCCTTTGCCACTGTTCCCGTGACAATTCTGCCAGTCACTCCGGTCTGCAGCACATCTCGGCGCCTTTCTGGCGCATGTCCTGACAGCGCAGGTTCAAGTGGCTCGGTCACTTCCCCTGTGACTTGAGGAACAGTTTTCTTTTTCTTCTTCTTTCTTTTTGCTTTATTAGCTCCAGAGATATCAGTGGTACTGGGCACACACTCACTGGTATCCGCTTCCACATCTTGCTTGCACTCATAGGGCGTTGCTTGCTTTTGCAGCTGTTTGTCTTTGAAAATTTTGGGACACACATCTTCCATGTGACCTACTTCACGACAGGCCCAGCATACTAAATTCATCTGTGGGTACGGCTCTCCTCCCTGGGCCACATACGAGTCGTCGTCATCATCATCGTATGGCCTGAAGGGACACTGTTTTTCAAGATTACGTGCATTGCAAAACAAACATTTCACGTTGGCCATTTTAGAAACCCGGCAGGGACAATTTGCTAGCTGCAATTTTACTCACTTAAGCAAATTACATACAGCACTTGCTTGCTGCAAATTTACTCACTTCAGCAAAAGGCATTAGCTTTACAAACAGCACTTGCTAGATGCAAATTTTTTTTTTTTTCTTCAGCAAAACATTTTGGTTTTCTGTTTGGGTTCAGGGTGCTATTGCATCCACACCTCGCACATTCTCTGTGTATGCTAGAAGCACAACTGATATACACAGTGGGACAGACTTCACTCATAGCATCTGTACTTTAGTTCAGCTGGGCGGCCATTTTAAAGCCCCGCATTTATTTGCAAACCCACAGACTTTTTAGTGTCGACCCGCATTCTCCACCATATGTGACAAACGCCCCTCTTTTGTAGCGCTGACGTCTGTCTGGGTTCTTCCCGACACAGTCTTCTAGGGTTAATTATACAACAAACAGGATCATGCAAAGTATTATATTGCTTAACTCAGGCTTCTGCCTACTTTATTTTCATCCAAGTAAGGTACTGCAGCTTTAACATGTGTAGGTTAGAGGCACTCAGACATTTTCATTCAGTGATTCACTTATATCAGTGTCATAGAACTTCACACAGTGTCTCTTTTAAGAAATAAAAACCAAATCATATAAAGAAATCCTATCCCTTTCAGGGAACTAACTACACATCATAATCAGCCTCTAACTGCGAACTAACTGGGCCAACTAACCTGGTTCCCCAGCTTAAAACAATGCCCTCTCATTTAGGGTCACTAGATACAGCACAGTCTTTTAGCAACAGCATTAAACATTTGTTTTGTCTTATCTGTTCGTGGTGGGAACATGGTCCCAAGTGTCCAGGCAAATCCTCTGGTACTGTGATACTTGGAGGGGCCTTCCACCCCGAACTGGATTCCGGGGAGCAGAGATACCCCCAGCCTCCAGGCTCTAAGGAGAGAGAGTGAATAAAAAACCTCTCTGCTCTAAATACCTGTGCATGTGATTAGAAGAGCAGGTGAGGGAGAACTAGAGCCATTGTAATCTGTGGTCTGGATTTTCCATCCAGCTTCCTCAGTTAATGGGAAGCTGTGGAACGGATCATTTTTAACTATTCCTGCACTTTCTGACCTAAAATGGGGCAGAAAGCTGCCTAACATCTTTGGACTATGTCACAATATGTATAAATTGTTATAGGCTTACTGTATTTCTTTGCCTACTGTAAAGCCCGCAAAAGTTACTGGCCCATAAGGTATGCTATTGGCCAGAGGGCACCTGCCTGTCTGAGGAGCAAGCTCCGAACAAAGGCTCCCTCACCCAGATTAAGTATGAAGGGTGGAGAAAGAGCAGGACATGGCTATTCACGTTAAGTGCCATACTGCACACCTCTGGTCAGAGTTCCCCGGTCCAGAATCCCAAATGGCAGACTTTGAGACGCCAACTTTTTAGTGTGGGGTTCGGGAAATGGGACTCTGACTGAAGAGATGTGTGCATGTGCCAACCACCTGGTGGCAGGTACCCTCCTGCTTCCCACGTTAGCTGGCAAGAGGTAATTGGGTCCAGGTAATTGTTATCCAATACCTGAGTCCCAATGTTAAGGGATAGAGCCCAAATCCCATATAAACGATTGCAAGCTCTATGCCCGGGGTCTTCGTTTTGTATCCTGTTGCCTGATGAACTGTTAGCCTGTGTCCTGGGCTATTTCATCTGTCCCTTTCCCAAGTAAGTGATATTCTGTTTGTTATTTGCTCAAAACTGTATGGCCACCTGTCTTCTAAAGAATAAAATCTCTTTATTATATCACAGTCTCATTCAATTCATCCCAAATTATAAAGTGTATATTATAATCCTGAAGCTACCGTGACAAGTAGCACCAGACAGAAGGTCTATAGGACAGTCGTAGGGATGATTGGGTGGTAGTTCCTCGGCCTGCCCTTTATTGAAGACGTCCCGGGACTCTTTGTACATCTCAGCTGATTTTCTGGTTCAGGCAGTAGCACTTCAGCTGGACTTTTAGTAGAAGGCAGGCACTTCCCTTGACACTGGGTGTTCCACCGGATCAGCAAGACTCCTGACCAATCAATTATAGGGTTATGTTGTTGGAGCCAAGGCAGTCCCAGCATTATGTCCACGGAGGGTGTGTGAATGACACCCAATTGTATGCTCTCGGAAAGGACTCCAACGGCTTGCAGGGAAAGGGGTAGAGTTTGTAGAATGATGAAGGCGGGTTGGAGTGGGCGGCCATCGATTGTGTCGAGACCTACGGGGTGATCCTTCTCTGTTAGGGGTATCTTGTTTCTCTCTGCAAATCCCTGGTCAATAAAGTTGCCCCCTGACCCAGAGTCTAGGAAGCCCATGTGGCAGTCCGAAAGCTATCACCGCAAAGTGTGATGGGGATGTAGACTCTGGATGGAAGTTTGGGAGGAGGAGAAAAGATGGTTCCGAATGTAAACCTCCCAGCTTTCACTGGGCGGTGGCATTTCCTTGCTTCACAGGGCATGTAGCAACTAAGTTTCCACCATTGCCACAGTACAGACATAGTCCGGAGCGGTGTCGACGCTGTCTCTCACCATTGGTCAAGCGGGTGAGTCCCAGTTGCATGGGTTCGTCCATGACTGCAAGTGGAAGATTTCCGCTTGTAACCGTCTGAGAAAAGAATGCAGGAGTACTTCATTGGAGCCTTCTCCATCCTTCTCTCCTGGAGACGTTGGTCCACATGGATGCAGAGGGCCACCAGGGCTTCCAATGCCGTGGGACATTCTAATGCTGCCAGCTCATCTTTAAGGTTCTCGGACAGCCCTTGCCAGAATGCTGTCGTCAAGGCCTCGTCATTCCAACCGGTCTCGGCTGCGATGGTACGAAACTCGAGAGCGCAGCGGGCCACGGTACTATACCCCTGTTAGATATTTAAAAGGCTAGAGGCTGCCGTTACCTTCCTCTCGGGTGTGTCGAAGACCCTTCGGAACTCAGCGGTAAACCGGTCGAAATCAGAGCTCAAATCCGGTCTCTGCTCCCAAATCGGTGAGTCGCATGCCAAGGCATCGTCCGTCAGAAGAGAGCTAATGTAAGCCACCTTAGAGCGTGGGGAAGGAAAATGTACAGGTAAAAGTTCAAAGTGAATAGCGCACTGGTTGAGGAACCCTCGACATCCCATATGGTCATCCCCAGAGCGGGTAGGGGTAGGCAACTTGGGTTGACTCATACTTGGGGTTATGGGAACAGCGACTGAAGCCTTTGCCACAGGTGCAGTAGTGATAGGGAAAGGTCGGGTCTCGAGGCAAAGGCACGCGCATTCCTCGGCCGAGAGACCTGACCCTGCGCAAGGGGGGTAGAGACCCGAGAGACCGGTCCAAGGAGAGGCAGAATATAGCGCGGCCAAGGTTGCGGCACAAAGCACAAGGTATTATTACCATCAGGCCTACGGATCGAATTGCAGGGGAAGAGAGGAGGGATAAAGGGGGGAATAGGAGAACAAGGGAGGAGAGGGTAACGGCAAGAGGGGATAGCAGAGGGTAGAGAAGGATGGGTAGGGAAGGGGGGAGAGCGAAGGGAGGGAGGGTTAGACGAGGTGCCGGGGGGAGGGGGAAGAAGCGTTAAGGATCCGGGAGAACACTGAAGGGTTAGAGGGTAGAAAGGGAGGGGGGAAGCAAAATACAATGAAAAAAATAGATAGTCTAACAAAATCGTACGGGGTTAGCGCGGCAGGTTAGTTATCACACATACACTGACGACACACTTTATTCGAGCTTGGCTAGTCCCACGAATTCGGGTATACCCGGGTGTATTGAGGTTTGTGACTGTTTTCTGCCCGAGTACATTGAGTTATTTTCCAAGCAGGGATTGAAGCATTTTATTCCCGCTGGCTGCAATACTGCACAGTATATATATATAAACTGCATTACAATGCATGAATTTATGCCATCTGGTAGACACGCGAAGCATTGCAGCCTATTAAATCCTAATCATTATCATTTAACAGATCAGCCGCCCATCAGCCAGGCATGAACCCAGGCTGGGAAGGCAAATGCAACGGGGCTTGTCAGAGGTTAGGAGTGGCGCATTCCAGGTATCTGCCAGGTACATACCGGGTATTTGCTCGAATAAAGTGTGTCGGTGCAGTAGGGATATATGTTTGGAAATAGGACATACAGCTACGAGTTTTACTCATTTTTACAGTTTTACAGTTCTAAGGTTTTACAGGATAGCTGGGTGTAAGGAGCATGTAATTGCAGGTAACATTGGAGTATTTAGTTTTGCATACTATAATGATCCATAGCGCAGGGGGCTGGGCAGTTGCCCCGCTCTCCTGACAGTAAGCATGGGCCTAGACCGCACTGACCGGGGAACACCTAGGTCGGTGGGGAAAGTCCCGGGGAATGTGGACTTCCTACAGAACTGGAACCTTGCTTGGAGGAATTGTGAGTTGGATGCAAGGGCACGGGGTCCCCGGGCGCATGAGCTCGGACCTGCAAGGTCTAGCATGAGCTCAGAACAGTTGTTGTTTATGATGTTTATTATGATGTCTGTACTATATGTCGTGTTGTCTTCCTGGTATGTACTTGTGAGTGTCTTCCCCTCCCCTCCTGTCCCGACCCCCCACATGGACCGATCACTGGACCAAATGGAGCTACGCAGCCCAGCAGCAACTCTACCACCGTCCGGCATCGTCACACGTACCTGTGCACAGAATGGGGTAAGCAGACCTATCCACAAATCACAATGTCTGTAAACTGGTTATCTCAAAATGTAGAAGGCTTTAACAGCACGCAGAAGTGGAGAGTAGCCTTCTCCGAATACAAGAAAAAAAGGATAGATGTCCTGTTTCTGCAGGAAACTCATTTTAGAGCCAGACACAACCCCAGGTTTTTAGACGCCCAGTACAGACAGTTTTATCTAGCATCAGCAAGAGAGAAAAAAAAAGGGGTCGCGATACTTCTGCATAATAGTTTCCCATTCAAAATAGATACAATTAAAAGAGATGTAGAAGGCAGATATCTCATTCTGGTAGGGACAATACAAAATAGTAGTTTGACCTTGGCCTCGGTCTATGCCCCGTGCGAGAATGACCCAGGGTTCTTTAGATCCTTCTTTGCACTCCTAAATAGAGTCGCAGAGGGCAGCATAGTGCTCGCAGGGGACCTTAATAAACGATTAGATCCACACATGGACAGAACACCGACGAGACATAGAGACAGAGCGGAAGGGGTCACAGCACTCCGACAGGGGATCAGAGAGAATCAACTGGTGGACATTTGGAGGGAACAACACCATGGGGAGCGGAGTTACACATTCTACTCAAACCCACACGACATTTACAGCAGGATCGATTATTTTTTGGTGTCAGCTAGATTGGTCCCCCAGATCACCTACTCAGGGATCCATAATATTTCATGGTCAGATCACGCACCATTTGAGCTGAGGTGCTCCCAGATCAAACTGGCCAGCCCGGGAGCAAATTGGAAACTAAATGAGTCTTTACTCAAGATCCCAGAGACCGCGCAACAGATTAAAGATGAGATCTCACAATTCTTTAAAAATAACACAGGCAGTGTGGAGTCCCAAGTCACCTTGTGGGAGGCTCACAAGGCCACTATGCGTGGGGTCCTGATAAATATAGCTGCGGGTAAGAAAAAAGTAAGGGAAGCTAAAACAAAGATGCTAAGGGAGAAGCTCCATGAGCTCTCAATACAGCATACCCAATCCGGTAGGGCCGACACATTGAAGGAGTTGAAGGACGTAAGAATAGAACTTAACCTCCTCCTCACCTCCCAGGCTGAGAAAGCACTGAGTTGGACAAAGAGGAATTTTTTTGAAAAATCGAACAAGCCAGATACCATGCTAGCTAGGAAAATTCGCAATAAACAACACAACTACACAATCCATGCGATTAAGACTAGAACGGGAGAGCTAACAGCCAATCCCAAACACATAGTCGAGGAGTTTAGAGCTTACTACGCAAAGTTATACGATGGCCAGAAGGTACGCTATAACGCTAAAACAAGTAAGGCTTTAGGCGAATTTTTAGCCAAAGCGGATCTACCAAAATTAACAAGGTTGGAGCGGGAGTTCCTTGGAACGGAGTTTACAGAGGAGGAACTACAAGAAGTAGTTACTAACCTTAAACCTGCAAAAGCCCAGGCCCCGATGGATTCTCTAACTTGTACTATAAAAAATATATAGGAATCATGTCCCCGCACTTGCTGAGGATGTTCAACAATATTCTAACAGGGGGCTCCTTCTCGAACATGATGTTGCAGGCGTCCATCTCAGTGATTCATAAGCAGGGCAAAGATCCCACCAATTGTCCAAGCTATCGGCCAATATCGCTGATTAACTCAGATATTAAAATTTATTCCAAATTACTGGCCAATAGATTGAGCTCAATTCTGCCTAGGCTGATTCACCCAGATCAGGTTGGCTTCATAGCAGTTAGGCAAGCGGCCAATAACACTAGACGAATAATCGATATTATAGACTATATAAATGCCAACAAGATCCAAGGGATAATTGTAAGCTTAGACGCAGAAAAAGCCTTTGACAGAATTGATTGGCCCTACCTGGATGCCACGCTTGCAGCATTTGGAATGGGGGACACGGTAGCATGGGCAATAAAAGCGCTGTACACTAATCCAACAGCGCGGGTAATCCACCAAGGGTATCCGTCAGACTTGCTGCAAATTAAAAGTGGTACAAGGCAGGGCTGCCCACTTTTGCCTCTGTTGTTCGCCCTATGCATGGAACCACTAGCAAACCATATTCGCAGTAATAAAGACATCACAGGAATCCGAATCCAATCTCAGGAGTACAAAACCGCGTTATACGCGGACGATGTTATCCTGACATTGTCAAAGCCACTGGTCTCCCTACCCAACCTCTTCGACCTCCTGGATAAATTCAATTCGGTCTCAGGGTTCAAGATCAATCAAATAAAATCAGAGGCACTGAACCTGAACCTCCCTAAAACTACCGAAAAACTAATAGAGATTAACTTCAATCTAAATTGGCAACCCAAGATGATTAAATATCTGGGAGTGAATCTCACTAAGGAGGTTAAACTACTATATAAGGCAAACTACCCCAAACTCTTACAATCTTTGAGAAGGGAGCTGAAGGAGTGGGCGACATACGGTATCTCCTGGGTTGGAAGAGTTTATAGCGTTAAAATGAACCTTCTGCCCAGACTCTTATATCTTTTCCAGACACTCCCCATACCCATAGATAGAACGGACATGAGGGCCTTAAAAACCCAGATCTTTAAATTTATCTGGAATAACAAGAAAGCCAGGATACCAGCAGCAATATTGATGAAACCCAAAACAGCAGGCGGACTGGCGGTACCTTGCTTGTTCTCATACTATAAAGCAACACAATTGAGCCAAATTGTCCAATGGCACATAGATCCGAAACGGCGTAGATGGGTGGAGCTGGAGGGCGAGCTGTGTGCCCCATTGGACATTCAGAACCTGATTTGGTATCCAAAGTCTAGACTAAAGAAAATCCCGAGACCACTCTCCTCAATGACCACGTCACTCTCAGTTTGGGAGGCCACCAAATTTAAATGTGCCTTAACCACGCGGAACTTGCTGATGACACCACTATTCAGCAACCCAGATTTTGCTCCGGGGCTGGACAAGGGACACTTTATACTCTGGAAGCAGAGTGGGTACGGGAGGTTAAGGGATCTGGAGGGCATAAGCACTATTCAAACATTCACGCAAATTCAGGCTGACAAATGCATCCCCAACACAGAATTTTTTAGATACCTCCAGATCCGGGCATTTTACACCAAACACAAGAATCGTCCTAAAAGAATGACGAATTTCGAATCGCTCTGTGCACGTGGGCACAACACCTCAGGACTTACATCTAGACTATATAGAGAAGTAATCGATCCTGGGGTTGGCCCAAGCCACGTCTTGACTACATGACCCAATGGGAGAGGGACTTGGGGGAGACATTAGAGGACAAGGACTGGACAGACATACTTGAGGTGACATCCAAATCTTCGATTTGTACGACGTTGAAGGAGAACTCATATAAGGTATTAATGAGGTGGTATCTCACTCCAGTTAGGTTGGTGAAATTTGTCACGGGTTACTCCCCCTTTTGCCCTAGACAATGTGGAGAGCCCGGAGACCTGGTGCACATGCTGTGGTCTTGCCCTCGTCTGCGCCCAACATGGGAACAGGTTCAGAGTTGGCTGGAGAGGATCTTGGGCCTCGAAATTCCTCTAGATCCCTGGCTATTTCTCCTAAATAGGCCACTAGAGGGCCTGTCGAGAGCAGGAAACAAATTGGTCGCACATTTCGCGATGGCGGTGAGGTGTGAGACGGCAGCATTGTGGAAGCAAAATACAACTCCATCGTTAGAAAAGATTCGGAACAGAATTTGGTTCGTCTGCCAGATCGAGAAATTGACAAGTTTGGTCAATGACACTGGCTCAAATTTTCAAAAAGTCTGGTCCCCTTGGCTGGCACAAACTGACATAGTAGGGGGGAGCAATGCCACCATTTGGCTATAATAGAGGTAGGTGAGTACTCCTATAACACGTTCCAGAAGTTAGGGCAGTAGGTAAGAGTCCCATACACAAAATATTGAGTTGATGTGGAGAGAAACGCCCAACACAGGGTTGCACGGTACGAGCCGAACGGTCTAACGAGAGGCCAGAAGATGAGGAAGGAGAGTCAACCACCTTACCCACCCTCCCCTACCCCACCTTTGCCCCCCTGCTGTGTTACCCCCCCCCTCATATGTCTCCCCTACTGTGCCTCACCCCTCCCCCCCTGAATCTACGTTCAATGTGTATTAATATGAGCTAGTATATGCGGCAGCTTGAGCTAATTGGGGTCAAACAATGTTTTCACACTGCTGTATACTTGGAAAATTAGGAAAATATAAAGTTGAAAAAAAAAAACATAACCTCAATCTTCTCCAGTTGTCGACCCACCTCAGCGGGGTCCAGGTTTGTTGGGCTGAGCATAATGTCACGGATGCTCACTAGAACCTGGACTAGACCACAGGGCCAAGGTGAGGATGTGTATATACCGCCACCCTACAACCAGGTCCGAATAGCAGAGTCAGGGATGTGTAGCCGGATCAGGGTAGGAGAGTGTAGATAGGTTAGAGTACTTGCCATGGTTTGGGGTTGGAGAGAGAAGAATAGTCGTAGTCCGTAAGTCAAGGTCGTGGGGTGGAGAGAGCAGAAGTTCAATAACATGCCGAAGTCAAGGGATGTAGAAGAGACAGGTCAGGTACAGGCAGGGGTCACAACGGAGATCAAGACAGGTTCAGATACAAGCAAGCTCAGGCTGCAATGAGCACGGTGCATAAACTAGGATCTATGCTCAGCAACAAGACAGAAGACTGGGTGGATATAAGTAGGGAGATGAAACAAGGAGGAGGAGACAGGAGGGAGTTTATTAGCAGTAAGTAGAGAGCTGATAGGAAACAGTTACCTTAGATCCAGGAGTAACACAGCTGGGGATGGTCCTGTCATTACTTCATAGATGATGTGCATGCGCAGAGAGCGCCGCCGCAAGGTTGTGTTTTTTGCTGGAGTTGCGGGCGCGTGTCCGGGAGGAACGGCCGACTTGCGTGTGTGTGCACGAAGTGGGGAGTCAGCACGCCCGTCCGGCTGATCGGCAGGACGCGCCATGCGCGATCCTGACTGTATTCAGGTGAAGATTGTCAAAGTAATATTGTGCTTTTGTGTGTCTTGTTTGCCTTGTGCACATATTCTGCAGGCATCTGTAGTTATTAATATCCTTGATAGTGCTATTTACTTTGTAGCTTTTCCACAAGGCATCCCTAAGATAGTAGAGCGCTATAAGGTGGGTTGTAACCCATGGAAGGTGGGCCCCGATACTCTTAAACTACATAGTGGATATGGGTATCACAGAGTTTTAAGAACTCAGATTGGAAATAGTCGAGCGCAAAATCGGGGTCGGGAATTATGTTGATTCGGTACTGTTACGCCGGGGCTGCCCGCAGACCAGACCCGTCCCTTCTACTGAGGTGAGGAACGTATATGGGCACGCACCCGCAGCAAAAGGAGCGTGTCCGGAGTGTGGTATTAGGCATTGCCAGCCAGGTGATGTTTAGCTTGCAATACTTGATGGTACCGGAGAAAGAGTGCCGTCGTCATTGCCGTTTAGCCAAGGTCAGGGATTGGAGAATTCCGGAAGGTCGTTGTCCAAGCAGGGGTCGAGAGCCAGAGAAGAACGTCCGCCAAGCCAAGTCGTAACCTGAGAGAATAAGAGAGAGAATGCCAAAGTAGTAATCCTAGTGGAAACTATGTCGAGCAATGAATGAGTGGGAGGACAGGCATTATAAAGTGCGGCTGACCAATCAGAGGTGGAGGCAGACCTGGAGGAGTGCGTGGAGCTATCCTGGATAGGTCCACTTGATTGGCAGGCAGGTGAGGACTCTTATTCTGGCAGGAGGTCCTATTAGTTTGCTGGGGGCGTGGTTTCACTGCTAGAGCAGTGAATAAATTATCATCACCCGGCGCGCGCTGTACACGCGCGCGGCCGGGACACATGGCAGCCGCAGGCACGGGAGACCGCCGTGGACGGCGAGGGACCTCCAGGACAGCAGGAGGTAAGTGACGCCATCGAGGAGCACGTACCACGGCAGCGGGGGTTAACGAAGGTGAGGAGGGGCCAGGGCACGGGCGCCGGGATCCCAAACTCCTCACAGGTACCATGGGCAGTTTATAAAATCAGCCAGAAACTGCTGTGGATTAAAGTTTCTGAATGTTCTTGCGAGGAGAACTTTAGAGCTTTATGGGGTGGTCTGATTTTTCTTACACAGTATACTATTGCATGGTCACTGAAAATGTCATTTATGATGCAGAGGATTGGATTCTGCTGGGACTAGAGAATAGAATCCAGTCTAGCAAGGAATGGTTGTGAAATTTCAGGTTTGACTGTGTGGGTTGGGAAATTAGTTGCATTGGGTTAAGTGACTTGAGTTGTATCTGGATTTTGTGGTTTTTAGGGTCAAGCGAATTGTAGTTGAAATCCCCAAGAACTAACAGCTCACTATTCTTGTTCAGAGAGGAAATTGAGCCAATAAACTGGGTGATATCAGTCAGGGATTGTAGTGGGGCTTTAAGGGGGCGGTAGCCAGCAATAAGAACAGGCTTAGAAAAGGGAGGCAGATTCTGTCAACTAGGGTTTCAAAAGAGGGTGGGCTTGGGGGGCAATTTAGCAGTGCAAATTGTAAGGTGTCTGCAATATAAAATACCACCCCTCCTGCTCTCTTTGACCTGTCTTTCCTATAAATTGAGTATCCCTGAATGGTGATAATTGCATCAAGGGTTTTAGGAATTAGCCATGTTTCTGTGAGAATTATGAATTTGGGTTATAGATAGGGTAGCGAACCTCTGGAGATCTTAGAGTTAAGGATAGATCGGATTTCGTATTCAGGTTGTCCTTGAACCATGAGGGGAGTGGTGGAACCAACGGAACTGAACAGGCATTCTGTACCACCGGTTTTAGCAGCGAAACGTGAAAAACAGATGGAATCTTCATAGAAGGTGGAAGAACAGGACGATATGCCACGGGATTGATCTTTTCGGAAATTGCAAAGGGTCCAAGAAATCTCGGTGCGAACTTCATCAAGGGTACCTTCAGCCTGATGTTCCTGGATGACAACCAGACCTTGTCGCCAGGTTTAAGGTCCAGAGCAGGTCTGCAATGATGATCTGCCTGATGTTTTTTGCCTACTGACCGCCTACCTGATGTTGACCTGAATCTTTCTCCATAGATCCTGTAAGCCCTTGATTCTGTCATCCGCGGCTGAGACCCCTGATGAGGGTAGAACAAGAGGAAGAGTTGAGGGATTGAAG
Source organism: Ascaphus truei (assembly GCF_040206685.1). Lineage (NCBI taxonomy): Eukaryota > Metazoa > Chordata > Amphibia > Anura > Ascaphidae > Ascaphus > Ascaphus truei. The sequence continues at coordinate 286,599,477 of NC_134484.1, read as the reverse complement.
CCGTTGTTCACGAAGAACGGTGACTCCAAAGTAGAGCTGCTACGTGCATTATTGTGGGCGAATTCTGCCCAAGGTAAGAGATCCGCCCAGTCGTCTTGAGAATCCGAGGTAAAGCATTGAAGATACTGTTCCAGGGACGGGTTGGTCCTCTCCGTTGGAGCATTGGTCTGTGGGTGGTTTCCCGATGAGAAATGGAGGGCGATACCTAGCTGATTTCAAAATGAGCGCCAGAAACGAGAAATGAATTGAGATCCTCTATCAGAAACTATCTCCAAGGGTTCACCGTGTAGCCGGAAGATCTCCCTGATAAAGATGTCGGCTAATCTGGGAGAGTTGGGCAGACCCTTAAGTGGTATGAAGTGGGCCTGCTTCGAAAAATGGTCTACTACTACGAGAATGGTGTCCATCCCCTTGGAAGTAGGCAAGTCAACGATGAAATCCATCAACAGATGTGTCCATGGCCGATCCGGAACAGGTAGAGGTTGAAGGAGACCTGCACGAGGTATCCTGGGGTTTTTAGTCCTGGCACACGTAGGGCACGCAGCTACAAAGTCTTTTATGTCTTTTTGCATACTTGGCCACCAAAAGGTACCAGATATGAGGTCCAAGGTCCTCTTGGTTCTGGGATGGCCTGCAGATTTAGATGAATGACTCCATTCCAGAACCTTCTTACGGTATGGTGGTGACGTAAAGAGACGGTCCTGAGGAGGCTTAATGCCAGAAGGGATGTGGCTTTGTTTGCGGACAATCTCTTTCAGTGCTCCAAATGAAGTGGCCGAGAGAATATATTTGGGCGGTGAAATGGGTTTTTGCTGATCTTCAGACTTTTCCTCCAGGTAGAATTGTTGAGAATGAGCGTCAGCCTTAATATTCTTGGACCCAGGAAGGTTGGAAATTATGAAATTAAAACTAGAGAAGAACAGTGACCATCTGGCTTGACAGGCTCCCAGGCGACGTGCACATACAATATAAAGCAAATTCTTATGATCCATGAGGATCTTCCGTGCCCTCAAGTAGATGTCTCCATTCTTCGAGAGCTAGCTTCATGGCTAGAAGTTCCCAGTTCCCGACGTCGTAGTTGCATTGGGCCGGAGAATTTTTTTTCGAAAAAAAATGCACAAGGATGCAACCTGGACAGAGCATTATTTCTTTGGGACAGAACGGCACCTACACCCACATCAGAGGCGTTGACCCCAAAGGTAAAAGGAAGCTTGGCATCAGGGTGAATGAGAATGGGGGCAGACACAAAAGCTCTTTTGAGACGATCGAAAGACTGGAGAGCAGCAGTAGACAAAGAAGCAGGGTCCGCTCCCTTCTTGGTTAATTCAGTAATTGGGGCCACAAGGGAAGAAACATTTTGGATAAATCTCCGATAATAGTTTGAAAAACCAAGGAAGTGTTGTACAACCTTCAGGGTGGTAGGTTGTGGCCACTCTAGGACGGCTTTGACCTTGGCGGGATCCATGGTAAGTCCAGAATCGGAAATGATGTTCCCTAGAAATGTTATGGATGTTTGATGAAAATGAAATTTTTCCAGTTTGGCAAAAAGTTTGTTCTGGCGTAAGCGAAGGAGAAACTGTTTCACGTGAGAGATGTGTTCCTGTCTAGATTTGGAGAAAATCAAAATGTCATCAAGATAAACGATTACAAATGAGTTGAGGAGATCTCTGAAAATTTCATTTACGAAGTCCTGAAACATGGCTGGGGCATTGCACAGACCAAATGGCATGACCAAGTACTCATAATGACCGTCTCTAGTGTTGAAGGCCGTCTTCCATTCATCACCATGGCGGATCCTAACCAAATTATAAGTACCATGTAGGTCCAACTTCGAAAAGATGTTAGCTCCTTGTAATCGATCAAACAGTTCATTGATAAGGTGCAAGGGGTAACGTTTTTTCATGGTAATTTTATTAAGGGACCGATAGTCTATGCAAGGGCGTAGGGATCCATCCTTCTTTTTCACAAAGAAAAACTCTGCGCCCGCAGGGGAGGTGGACTTCCTGATAAAGCCCTTCTGTAAGTTTTCCTCAATATATTCTTTCATAGCTTTGGTTTCTGGCATAGACAGCGGATAAGAAGTCCCTCTGGAGGGTGTAGTGCCTGGAAGCAGATCGATGGGACAATCGAACGGGAGGTGAGGAGGCAGGACCTCCGATCGGACCGTGTCGGAGACGTCCTGAAACTCAGCGTACTCGTCTGGCAATTGTACCTTCTCTTTCTCCTTCTCCTCGGACATGTTGGTACCCCTGATACTACTTGTCTCCAGAATGCAGTTCTTATGGTAAAATGTCCCCCATTGGATGGGTTCTTTGTTGAGCCAATCAACCCGAGGGTTGTGATTCTGTAGCCAGGGTAGCCCAAGGATCACGCTGATAACAGGAGTATGAATCACATTCAATTGAATCTTTTCCAGGTGTGTGTCTTGCACCCTGAGTTGTAGCACCCCTGTCTCCAGAGATATAAATGCCGGTTGCAGAGGTCTTCCATCAATAGCTTCAAGGGCAATGGGCTTCTTCTTCTGCCGGATAGGAACCTGATGGCGTTCCGCAAAAGCTTGATCTATGAAGTTGCCTCCGGCACCTGAGTTGATGAAAGCAAGTGTAGATACTTGAAAGCCCTCCCAAAGAGTGTAATGGGGACAAGAATGCAAGACGGGTTATCAGTAGAGATAGGGGATAGAAAAAGGGTTCCCAATGAGACTCCCCTAGGTCTCATGGGAACCTTGCGTTTCCCGACTTTTGGGGACAAAAATAGGTCAAGTGTCCTGAAACCCTGCAGTAAAGTCATAGGCCAGCAGTCTTGCGGCATAACTTCTCAGATTTGGAAAGGCTGGTACCACCTAATTGCATAGGTTCTGACGTATCTGGGGTTGAGGTCTCAATAGAGCTCACCTGATCAGGATTGATCCATGCTGGAATAGTACGATGGTGAACCTTCTCAGAACGTCTCTCCAGGAGGCGGCGATCCACCTTGACACACACGGCGATGAGCTCCTCCAAATTGGTGGGACGGTTGTAGACAGCCAGTTCATCCTTCAAGGTCTCCAATAAACCTTGCCAAAAGGCTGCAGCCAGGGCTACGTCGTTCCAGCCGGACGGCAGAAAGAATTTCCTGCCTTTGCATTTAAAACACCACTGAAATACAGTATGTTTATAAATGTATGTTCTGCATATGTAGCAAATAAAAAAAATTCACATGTATGTTCATGGTACATGTGTAACTAACTGCACTCCAAAAATTAGAGTGCTAGCTCTTTCCTAGTGCAAGTAATCCACTTAATTGAATGGGCTCTGTGATGTGGTTTGCGGTTTTACCTATAATTGATCTGGGTTACAAGCCGGCATACAATGTATCCGTGTTGGCTTTTGATCGGTAACCGCAGACACACGCCAACAATTCAGCTTAAGTGGATAACGAGACCGCTGGATACATTTTGACAAGACGGCACTTCAGCTAGACCGCAAACCACGTATCCAATTGACTTTGCGATTTTAGAGGTCTACGGCTTAGGAAGTGATACCCGTCTTAAAAGCAGCCCCTTTTTCACAGGCACACTTCTTCACTTAGCGCTTGGTTCAGCGCTAGAAGCTCCCCATTGTGTCACAAATACAGTTAGCATTCATTCATTTAACTGCAGCTAGCTTCAGAGTTGCAAAATAGGGACAATAAAGGTAGTGTAGAGGAAAACATAGGATGATGGTTGCAATACAGTTTAACCCCTTCTGTCCCAACACGGTTTAGGGTTAACCCGCCGGGCATATCTGGTTAACCCTCTTACCGCCACAATCCCTTCGTTTACAGGTGCATCATTTTAATACTAGTTTCATTGTTATTTTTTTTCATAGTTTCTATTCAGAATGTATTATTGAATGTTTAATGCAGCTTCGCTATGCAGTTTTTATACAGGTAAATGTGCTGTTGCAGTAAAGCTACAGGTATAGTCCTACTTTTTACACCGTGCCACAGTAGACGTCCAATTACTAACTGTGAGCAGTCGCAAACACAATGGTCAACGCATTTGTGCTTAACTGCAAATACACAAGTTCCATGGTGAAAATGTTCCTTCTGCCTGTGGTGATGTGGTTTCCTCTACCAAGATAGCTGACAAAGCAGGACGTGTTCTCTTAACAGGAAGTTAGCCCCCTCTTAGAAACTGGCAATTGTCTGCTCCTGATGTCTTGGCTTATAAATGATCACCTGGGTGATCAGTTCTTGGCCCGTAGAAAGTATCTTGATACTGTGTATGCAGCTGGGGAACCTTTCGACCGACTTCCCGTTTATGACCTCAGCTTGGTGTCCGACCCTTGCTTCGGCCATAACCCTTCACGCTCAGCTCTTCCGGACCCATGCTAATCACCTGACTATGTTGGACCAGAAGCTGGACACCATCACTGCTGCCCTGCAGACCCTTTGTCGTTATTTCAGTTCACCCAATTCAGCTCCTGCTTCTACTCCATCTTCAGTTCCTAGTGCTGAAGCTGCTCCTATACCTGTAGTCTTGAAGAAGCCCAAAATTCCTAATCCGGTCTGTTTTGGAGGTCTCTATTTGGAGGTTTCCATAACCAGTGTTAAATACAGTTTGATATACAACCTTAATCATTCTCTAGTCATCGCTCCTGGTTTGCATTCAATATCCCCAACCGTATGGCCTCCCCTGAAGCAGCTCTCCTCCGAATCCAGCTGTATTACTGCATTGTGAGCCAGTATGCTGTCAAATATATGACCGTGGCCCCATAAACTGACTGGAATGAAGGAACTCAATCTGCGTTTTGTCAAGGTTTGATGGAGAAGCTAAAAGATGAGCTGACCTGCAGGAATATTTCCCCTGATCTAGAAGGTCTGATCTCTCTCTGCATTTCCCTTGATCTCCGTATGCAAGCAAGGAAGCAGGAGTGAAAGCGCTATCACAAGCACCCTATCTGCTTGCCACCTCGTTTCCACATACCTTTGAGGGAGCCTGTGGTAAACATTGAGGAATCCATGCATTTGGGGAATATGAGCCTTACCAAAGAGGAGTAATGGTGTCGACACACTACTGTGTTGTGTCTCTACTGTGGACAGAAAGGTCACCTAGCACGGACTTGCCCATAAAAACTTGGAAACCTGAGCACTTTAACAATTTAGGAGGAACTCCTTTGGGCATATCCACCATCACCCATCCCCCTTCCTGTCATCTGATGATTCCTTTTCGTCCACATTGCATGTCCACTCAAGTCTTTGTGGATTAGGCTGCCAGCATATTTATTGACCAGGCTTTTGTCATCCACACGGTAATTCTGCTCCCGAAGAAGCCGATGCCCCTTCCTATTGTGACTATCGATTGAAGACCATTGGAATCCAGAATATTTTCTCAGGAGACGACTCAAGTCGTGGCTATGGTCTGTGTCCTGCATCATGAACTTCTTCAGCTAGATGTTATCCAGTCCCCAGCTAATGATGTTGTTCTGGACCTCCCCTGGTCAAGTACCCACAATCCACAGATCAACTGGATTTTGGGACAGGTCATAGCCTGGGGCCCCTTTTATCATTCAAAGTGTCTTCCTCTTTTTCGTCCTGTGGGGAGCCTCCGTCTCCCAGAGCAATAAACTTTGTGGTCTTCCAGCATGTTATTTCCGATTTCAGGAATGTCTTTGATAAGAAGCTTGCAGACGAGCTACCTCCTCATTGTTCCTTCAATTATTCGATTGATCTGTACTCTGGCATGACTCTTACCCATGGTTGCACATACCCTCTGTACGAGCTTGAGACTAAAGCTAAGAAGGTGTACTTAGTGGAAAATTTAAGTTAAGGATTCATTTGAAAGTCCAACTCGCCTTCTGGTGGGAATTTCTTCTATGTAGCCAAGAACGACAGTTGTTTTCGACCATGTATAGATTACAGGTGTCTCATGTACAGATTACAGGTGTCTGAACAAGACCACCATTAAAACCCGGTATCCACTTCCATTGATTAGTGATTTCTTCAATCGTCTTCGAAACTTAACAGTCTTCACCAAACTCTATATAATGGGGGCTGTAGGCGGACGCTCACAGAGGTATGCAAGGGTGTCTGGTTATAGTGAAATTAAATAAGGCTTTTATCACGCCTGTTTCCTTAACATCAGGAAACCATCCAAAGCTTCTATTCACTTGGGAGTATTTCTAGTGAAATACTACTGTATGCAGTCCACACTCCCTTTAGATAAGCATGTCTCCCAGTCCCAAACATATAGCATGAAATAAGCAGATATATAAAGTCTCATAAATGAAAGACTTATCTGTTCCTTGTGGTTTGGAGGGAAAATCTTCTCTGTTCCTGCGTTGCTACCTTTCCTCAGGTTTTGTCAGCATTCAGGTTTAGAAGTTTCCCCTGTGTCTTGAAAGCAGATCTGCTGTTTCTTCTGGCAGGGCTGAAGACAAGTTGTGAGAGTCAAGGACAATCTCTGCTCTGTCTCCAAGTTCAGCTCAGGTGTGAGCTAAGGAGTCTCTCTTCCTGTCTCAAAAGACAGGCTTTTCTAAGCAATCTAATCAGGCAGGTGGTGTTTGTTAATTGACTACCAGCAGTTAACCACCACACTGCTGGATTAGAGGCACATTACCTGAACAGGGATAACTCCACTGTTACAGGGGCTTACAATCTGATATGTATAGAATAAGGGGATGAGTGGAAAACAGCATTCAATACACGCGACGGGCACTATGGGTACCTAGTGATACCCTTTCGCTTTTGCAGTGTACCAGTTCTTTATCAATGAGATCTTCAGGGATGTGTTACACTCTTCCATCATTGTCTACCTCTGAGAACACTAAGGATGACAGAGGACTCAGGCAGGAAAATAAAGGGGAAAGGTATAGATAGAGCAGAGTCAAAAGCAATCCAGAATCATTCACAATTTATCAGGCAATGTAACTTGAGGAGTTAGGCAAAGCAAAGTCCAGTACAGATCCAAGGTCATACACAATAGAGCCGGTAAGGTACTTCAGGGGTTAGGCAAATAAAGACCACTATAGATCCAATGTTATACACAATAGAGCATTCAAGGTACTTGAGGGGTTAGGCAAGGCAAAGTCCAGGGGAGATTCGAGGTCATACTCATGGGAATCAGGCAGAATACTTAGCTGGTAGCAGACAGACACATGAACAGAGTGAAGATAAAAGTTGCAACACACGGAGCATAGGGGCTTAATCAGGAAGTGGGAGGGTCCTGCATTGCATTGCCTTTAGGAGTTGTTGTTTTCTCCTTTGTCTTAAACCTGAAATACTGCAACCAGAAGAAACTCCCATGAAATCAGGTTTTCTAAACACTGCAATCCTGGCTAATCTCCACCGCACAGGTTTGACAGTATGTCCCCTCCTTGAGGCAATTCATGATGGCCTAGGACCAGGGCAATGGGGAAAGCGTAGATTGAATTGTTTTATTAGTCTGGGTTCGTGAATGGCCCCGAATCGAGCTGCCAGTTTAGCTGGGCATCCCTGCAAAGGGAAGTGTTTGGTAGATAACTATACAGAGTCTCCTACATTAAATGCACGGGAGGGATTTCAATGACGATCAGCAAATTTCTTTTGATCTTGTTTTGCTTTCTAAAGTATTTGAGGAATCTGGCTATCTACCTTTCCTAGCTCTGTCACAAGATGTGTAGCAGCTGGTACTGGGGTGGAGAAACAATGACCTGGATATTTTTTTGGATGATAGACATACAGCCGCGGCCCCTTTTATTTGAACACTTCTCGGATATTTTCCGGTGACTTTTTCTGAATGCCACGCACTTCGCCGCGTTCATGCGGTGTTCATGCGACATTCGTGCCGTATTCATGTCGCAATCATGCCGGCGTCACCCGTGCTTGATCTGTTTAATGGGAATGGTTCGGATTTAATTGGTTGCAATCCTTCGCGTATCCGCCAGGTGGCAGATATTCATGAATTGTAATTAATTCTAACGTACTGTATGCGTATGCGCTTCAGTAATGTGTCGACTTACAGGTGTTTAAAAAATACCACAGTGGTCCTTTGTGAATTGACCTTGGTACTGAAGAAGTTGTACAACGCTGTATCTATTTATTGTAGGCGTTTCATATTAAAAACTAAATGCAAAGTGTCTGGTGTTCTATTCCATTGTACAGAGAGGTCCAGAGATGAGTATACCACTGCAGTCCGTGTTCAAAAAGCCCAACATAACGTGCACTTATTTAATATGGTCAGCAATTAGTTCAGCAGATGATAAGATGGCCACAGTTGGTCAAATGTATCAATATTTTATCGAAAATTATGACTTTTACAAATTTTCACCAGATGCTCATGTGTGGAAGCGTGCAATAAAGAAAAAGTTATGTATCGATCTGCGTTTTTTTTGTATTGCTCCTGCACCCGGAGTTACAGGAGGAGGGTATTGGTGTGTTGCCCCTGATTTTTCCAGTATCTTTGATCATGGAGCGTTCAAAAGGCGAAAGGTCATGGTAAAACGAAATAAGAATCGTCCCAGGCAAGCAATGCGCCAGCCCCAGTGCCAGCACCGGCTTCTAATAACGGTCTGACCGTCTGTGAAAACCTGCTGACTGGCAACCCTTGCTACAGTATCTGCCCCCGCCTGGATACCTGCAGCCTGAGCAGGATTTCACGTACAGATACCAGCAAGCTTGCATGTACCAAAGCGATTTCCAGCTTCATCAGCTGTCAACTACAGGTGTAGCAGGCCTGCTGTCACCTGCCAACTACGTGTATAATCAAGACTACGGGATTGGCAGTGGCTAGGCGCCAACTGAATGGCAATGTCTATGGTGGGTACAGCTGCCGTATGTAATTCTTTTTTTACCATATCAATATCAATGCACAGTAAAGCGATTCTCCTGTAATCAATCGCTTTGCTTATGGTTATTTAGTTATTTTAGTCACAATTCGCCAAAATGTAGTCCAGCAATATCATTGGCTGAGCAGCTTCTACAGTAGATACTGAACAATTGGTGGACAGCTAGGCGCATGCGCATTGGAAGCTTGTTGAAACGCATATGTGTCTCATCACATCTAGGCGCATGCGTGTATGTGAACAAGAGACGCCCCCGAGAAAATTATTGTTGGGACTGACCGAGGGGACTGCGGGAACTTCTTTAGGGAACAGACTAATTTGAACCTGCCATTACAGTAATACTTGTATTTTTCTTCCTCAGAAAAGAAACGTTATCATCACGCTGAGAACGGCAAATGGAGGGATTTCGATGGATATCGCTTTTTGTAACGATGCTTGCACACTGCTGAATCTGAATCAGTGCCAGTTTTATTGATTAGGATAGAATTACTATGAGCTTTATAGAAAACCTGAAACAGTATGCTGTTTTTTTCATAATGTATACAATACTTTTTTACATACTGTACTGTATAATAAACCCCGAAAATAAAAAGTATGCATTTATTCTGTACATGTATTACAGTTCAGTATGTGTGTTCTAATAATATTAATACTAATAATGCGTTTTAATACTGTTTTGATGTAATGCGCATGCCTACAGTATACAGTACAATACTGTACAGTATGCCTCATGTCTCATTGAAACACAAAAGAGACACAATGAAACAATTACAATTTAAAACAAGCAGCATTTTTTTTATTGGTGGAGTAAGTAAAAAAAAAGCTGTGTGTGCTGTGCACGCGCATAGTAAGTGAAACTTCTTTGACTTTTGTCACAGAAATTGTATTTGTGTTGGTGATGTTTTAATTAAAAATCAAAATACAATTTCATTGACAAAACGCAAATAAATTTGACTTAGAATGCGCGTGCTCGGCACACATCCCCTGTATTAGCTATTTGCACTAACTGTGAATTCCTCATATGTGCGTGTGACTGACTGAGAGTGTGCGTGACTGAGAGTGTGCGTGACTGAGAGTGTGCGTGACTGAGTGTGCGTGACTGAGTGTGCGTGACTGAGAGTGTGCGTGACTGAGTGTGCGTGACTGAGAGTGCGCGCGTGGCTGAGAGTGCGAGCGTGGCTGAGAGTGCGCGCGTGGCTGAGTGCGCGTGCGTGGCAGAGTGCGCGCGCGTGGCAGAGTGCGCGCGCGTGGCAGAGTGCACGCGCGTGGCAGAGTGCGCGCGCGTGGCAGAGTGCGCGCGCGTGGCAGAGTGCGCGCGCGTGGCAGAGTGCGCGCGCGTGGCAGAGTGCGCGCGCGTGGCAGAGTGCGCGCGCGTGACTGAGTGCGCGCGCGTGACTTTGTGTGTGCGTGTCTGTGTGTGACAGTGTGTGTCTGAGTGCTCGTGTGTGTGACAGTGTGTGTCTGAGTGCTCGTGTGTGTGACATTGTGTGTCTGAGTGCTCGTGTGTGTGACAGTGTGTGTCTGAGTGCTCGTGTGTGTGACAGTGTGTGTCTGAGTGCTCGTGTGTGTGACAGTGTGTGTCTGAGTGCTCGTGTGTGTGACAGTGTATGTACCTCCCGCATGAAGCTCCTCTCCTAGGCGGCCGTGACCAGCAGGCGGCCGGACGGCTAGTCTGCACATCCCTCCGGAGCAGCCTCCTGAAGGGAGTCCACGGCTGCAGAGACCACAGGAGCCCCTCGGGCTCTACCCCACAGAAGCTGCCGCCCTGCAGGGACGGGGAGAGGCTCAGCTCCAGCTCCCCGCCCCGGTACCGGCCCAGGGAGGTGAAGGTCTCCCCGCCCTCACCAGTCACCTCCTGCCCGGAGCTCAGGCCTGAGACTGACCCGCAGCGGCTCATCCCACAGGCAGCGGCCAGGGGAGGCCTGCAGGGACACGGGCATGCACCGGGAGGAGAGGCCACAGGAGATCAGGGCCTGGAGCAGTGTGGGCTGCAGTGTCCCTATGAGAGCCCTGGCGTCACCATGACTACCGCGGGCGCGGGGAACAGCGCATGCGCGGCGTTACAGTGTGCGTGTGTTAATGTGTTACACAGGGTTTGTGACACAGGGGGTGTGGGTGGGTGGTCTGCGCTCCGTATCCTTTTATTCAAAATTTAATGTGCGCGTGGGGGTAACGGCGCCGCTGCCAGACGCTTCTGCGCATGCATGGCGTCCGACAGGGTTGCCATGACTACTGCGCATGCGCGGCGCGGGCTGCGCAGAGGTTGACGGAAGCTGAACAGCTTGCTGCCTGTACGCGAGTGAGCCCAGCGGGGGGAGCTCTGTCTGAGTCTCCCGCCCGGTGGCAGGGGAGTCTCCCGTCCGGCGGCAGAGGAGTGTCCAGCCCCGCGGCAGAGGAGTGTCCAGCCCGTGTATCCTGTGGCAGCAAGCCCACCTGCGGAGGTATGTGTATGTATTTATGTGTGTTTGTTTGTGTCAGTGTGTTTGAGTGTGTTTGCTCCGGGGGCAGGGGGACTTGCAGGGTGACAGAGGAGTGTCCAGCCCCGCGGCAGAGGAGTCTCCCGCCCCGCGGCAGAGGAGTCTCCCGCCCCGCGGCAGAGGAGTCTCCCGCCCGGCGGCAGAGGAGAGTCCAGCCCCGCGGCAGAGGAGTCTCCCGCCCCGCGGCAGAGGAGTCTCCCGCCCCGCGGCAGAGGAGTCTCCCGCCCGGCGGCAGAGGAGTGTCCAGCCCCGCGGCAGAGGACTCTCCAGCCCGTGTATCCTGTGGCAGCAAGCCCACCTGCGGAGTTATGTGTATGTAATTATGTGTGTTTGTTTGTGTCAGTGTGTTTGAGTGTTTGCTCCGGGGGCAGGGGGACTTGGTTATCGTCGGGTTATCATCTTGAGCATAGCCTGTAGCGCATCACTCCCATTCCCCTGCCCTAGTGCTTCTGACATAAGAGGAGGAATAACAGCGGTGGGACCGGAGCAGCTTCAGACAGCTGACGGAGTTCCCCCACCAGCGCCTGACGTCACTGGGACGTATAATAGCGTTAGGAGCGGCGCCGGCGGCTATTGCCGCCGCCGCTGCATATGTCTGCGGCCGTGTGGGGGGAGCGGGGGCCATTAGGAGCGGGGGCCGCATCTGATTTGTGGAGCGGGTGTGATGTCAGTGTTGGGGTCGGGCTGAGCCAGAACACAGCCCGACCTCAACTGCCAGCACTGACGTCACATCCGTTTCATTTCTGTCTCCACAATTCTTTTTTGCCCCAGTTTGAATGAGGTGCCACTAAGGAAGTTTCACTTCAAAAACATTCATGTGTACTGTAAGTAAAAACATTTAAGAATACAATTTAAAACAAGCAGCATTTTTTTATTGGTGGAGTAAGTAAAAAAACATTCATGGTGTACTGTAAGTAAAAAACAAAATAAATGCTGCACACCATAAACTGAAAAGTCTAACTGATACTTGCTGTTACCAGTGCTACTGATCCAGGGAGGTCCCTGTGAAAGACAGACTCCAAAGTCAGCACATCCGGGTCTTCGTCGTCTTCAGATGACATCATCTGTAGGCTGTCCCACCTCCCAGAGAGTCCTATGAACTCCACATCAGGGGATCTCGGTATCCCATCAACGACGCATGCACGAGCGCTCATCACGGTCCATCAGTCCTCTCGTTGACGTCATCACGTCATAACGCGATCTCCGATTGGTCCCTCTGGGGACCCGGATGTGCGCCTGCAAGCGCAATGCAGTATGGACAGAGACACTACACTGGGGAGTTACCGGATGCTTTTAAGTATTTTCACCTGGTTTGGGGACTATATATGTTGGACATTTCATTGTTTATGTTATCTTCACTTGAGAAAGACCACTTTTTGATGGTTGAAACGTTGTGCATTTGATTCAATAAATTCTTCAAATCCGTAGAGCCCTGAACCCTCCGTTTTTTGCTTTTTTTTGTACTGTAAGTAAAAACATTTAAGAATACAATTTAAAACAAGCAGCATTTTTTTTTATTAAAGTACAGCAAGTGAAAACATTTAAGAATACAATTTAAAATAAGCAGCAGTACAGTTACAGCAAGTGAAAACATTTACAGGTATATGGTGTACAGTAAGTAAAAAAATTGACAGTATGAATACAATCCAATCACGCAGCGAATTTGATCCCCAGCAGATCGTCCTTCCAGGGACGATGCCTTGTATGCCGCAAAATGCCATTTATGCAGTCTCTCACGATTTTCATTAAATGATCGCTAATTGAAAAATAGTGCCGCAATTCCTCCACAATAGTCTTTCTTAAATTTTCAGGAAGAGCCTTTTTGACGCGATTCCCTTCGTAATTTACATTGTGGGCCCACCTGCAGGACACCGCGTAGGGCATGTGGTGCTTGAAAACGTACATGGCATGTTTCTGGGCTACACCACCACTTGAAAACCTATACTTCTCCGTGATTGGCTGGGACAGGTCGCGCAAGATGATGTCGGGCACCGTCTCGATGCGAGCGGGTGTGCTTCTGGGAGCGGGTGTGCTTCTGGGAGCAGGTGTGCTTGTGGCTGAGGGCGAGGGTAGGTTGTCTGGGAGGATCTTTCCTCCCGTCTTGGTCACCTTGTCAGTGTTGTCTCCTGGCGTGGTCTTAACGGGGTTCTCATGTCATCCTCGTCAATGGCATACATAAACACATATTCTTCTGATGGAGGGGGTGCGCTTGGTGATGGAAGGTTGAAGGTTTAGCTGTACTGTCGTTCAAAGAAATATTTTCATCAGGTCTTCGTAATGTTTTGATCCCCACACCCACACCCCCAAATAAATTAAAATCACATAAATAAAGCATGTGCAGGACTAGTGTCGCATTAAAAAGCTAGAGTGCCGATTGAATATCAGAATATCAAGAATTTTTATGCAGGGACTTGTCTGAAATCGAAACAAAAAAAAACACAAAAAAAAAATTCAGACTTTAACTTCTAAATGAATGTCAAGATACACACGCATGCGTATTAATAATCAGCAAGGTTCCAAAGAGGCGCAGGCATGTGACACCAGGCTCGGGATGATTAAAAACACAAAGCCAACCATTAGAACATGAATGGTCTGTGTCGATAAGAAGTTGAAATCAAATCCTTGAGCCTTGTGTGTGTGTGTGCGTGGGAGGGGGGTAAAGCTGCATGAAGGTTTAGCTGTACTGTCGTTCAAAGAAATATTTTCAACAGGTCATTGTAATGTTTTGATACCCACACCCACACCCCCAAATAAATTAAAATCACATAAATAAAGCATGTGCATGACTAGTGTCGCATTAAAAAGCTAGAGTGCCGATTGAATATCAGAATATCAAGAGTTTTTATGCAGGCACTTGTCTGGAATCAAAACAAAAAAAAAACACACCCAAAAAAATTCAGACTTGAACTTCTAAATGAATGTGAAGTTACACACGCATGCGCATAAATGTGACACCTGGCTCTGTACGTTATACACGCAGGAATGTGATGACAGGTTCGGGAAGATTGAAGCCAGAAAGCCATAAATTCCAAGGAATGGTGTGGGAGATGTGTACTGTAGATAAGAAGTAGATAAGAAGTTGAAATAGTACTTTTTCATTGTGTGTGCGCGGGGGCGAGAGGGAGAGCGCTGTATGCGCCGAAAATGTGATACTGTAACACACCTATGCGTTTCATTTTACAATTACAGTACAGTACTGTGCGTGCACACAGACTTGCAGAGAATGTAAGGCTGTACTGTACGTTGAATTGCTAGTAGACTTTTAAGACAACAGCTCGCGAACGCCCACCTGTCGCGTCTTGTCAGAGGGACGCGGCTTCGGCCGCATTAGGATAAAGGTGGCCGCAGCTGTATGTGCAGAAAAGCAGACTCTCCTGTAAAGTTTCCAATGATAAAGGCAATTTTAGCCCTGTCCGTGGCATAAATCAAAGGTTTAAATCAAAATTGTAAATGTCATTGTTTAAAAAAAAATTAAATTAAATGTAAAACCTTTTTGGATCCCCGTTGAATCTTTCCTGGTAATGGTTGATGCATGGCAGTTTCAGCTGGAGCCACGGGATCAGCTGATTTTTTAAAAGGTTAGCGGTTTGCACAGTGCACCGACCTCCATCCGTAATGTGTATATCGAGTTTGCAAACCCATTCCGCAACTGGTGACCGCAAACTTGCAACACAAGGAGCATAAGACTTCCAGACCTTTAAATAGGGCTTAACCAGAAAGTGGGATTGTCCTGCATTGCAACGCCTCTGGAAGTTGTAGTTTTCTCCTTTTATCCTAAATCTGGTGGACACTTGCAATATTGCAGACAGAACAAACTCCCATGAAGGCAGGTTTTCTTAACACTGCAAACGCCAACGCACAGGTCTGACACTACCGTGATGATATCCTCATCTATTCGAAGACCCTTGAACAACATTGTCAGTATGTGAGAATGTGCCTTCAACATCTCCAGGAGAATAATATTTTTGCTAAACTCTAAAAATGTGAATTTGAGTACTCTAAGCTTTCCTTTCTCAGATATGTGATCTCCACTCAAAAGCTGGAAATGGACCCTGCCAAAGTCTCTGCCATTTTGGATTGGCCTTTGCCCAGGGGACTGAAGTCCATCCAGAGGTTTCTTGGATTTTCCAACTATTATAGATGATTTTTCTAAGATTGTCGCACCCATTACAGCCATGACAAAAAAGGGGCGGATCACGTGAATTGGTGCCACCGGCTTAATACTCAACAGGCAAGATGGGCACTCTTCTTTAGCCTTATCTCATAGTTACATAGTAGATGAGGTTGAAAAAAGACGTCTGTCCATCAAGTTCAACCTATGCTAAATTTAGACAACAGATACTTTATCCCATATCTATACTTACTTATTGATCCAGAGGAAGGCAAACAAAAAACCCAGATATCCAATGATATCTCATAAGGGGAAAATAAATTCCTTCCTTACTCCAAGAATTGGCAATCAGATTAATCCCTGGATCAGCATCCTTCCCATGTATACTTATTTGGTATATCCCTGTATACCTTTCCTTTCTAAAAAGATGTCCAATTTTTTGGAACAAATCTATTGTATCTGCCATCACCGTCTCCATGGGTAATGAATGCCACATTTGAATTGCCCTTACTGTAAAGAACCCTTTCCTTTGTTGCTGGTGAAATCTCCTTTTCTCCAACCTAAAGGGATGCCCCGAGTCCTTTGTACTGCCCGTGGGATGAATAGTTCTTTTGAAAGCTCCTTGTATTGTCCCCGAGTGTATTTGTATATACAGTAGTTATCATATCCCCTCCTAGACACCTCTTTTCTAATGTAAATAAATCTATTTTAGCTAGCCTTTCCTCATAAGTTAGATGTTCATCCCCATTATTAATTTGGTGGATCTTCTCTGCACTCTCTCTAGTTCCATAATGTCTTTTCTAAGGAGTGGTGCCCAAAATTGTACTCCATATTCAATGTGTGGTCTTACTAATGCTTTGTAAAGGGGCATACTTATGTTTACTTCCCTTCCGTCCATTACCCGTTTAATGCAAGATAAGATCTTGTTTGCCATTGTAGCTAATGCATGACTTTGGGCACTATTGCTAAGCCTGCTGTCTTTTATTACTAAGTCCAATTTTCTTTATTTTGTATACCAACCTCTTGTGTGAAACCGTATCAAAAGCCTTTGCAAAATCTAAATAGACCACATCAACTGCATTACCCTGGTCTGAATTCCTACTTACCTCCTCAAAGAAACAAATAAGGTTAGTTTGGCATGATCTATCTTTCATAAATCCATGCTGACTACTACTAATAATTTTTTTTCCATTAGGTATTCCTGAATATTATCCCGTATTAAACCTTCAAGTAGTTTCCCCACTATTTAAGTCAGGCTTACAGGTCTGTAATTCCCCAGTTGTGATCTAGCTCCCTTTTTAAATATAGGCACCACATCTGCTTTACGCCAATCTTGTGGTACTGTAAGGGATCGGGGGACACGTTCCCCACAGCGTGTTCCCCCCGCTCCGGCTCCCAGCACCGCCGCACACGCCGTGCACCCTGCCCGCCGGGTCCTTACCTCCTCCGGTCGGGCGCCACTCCACTCATCTGCGGCACACACCGTTTCTGCCTACACGCTGCTGGGTCGTGCACGCAGGAGCCTTACAGGGCATGCGCGCCTGGCACCATCCCCCGCCTGCCGCAGGACCCTAGGGTACTCTCCACCACTCCCCTGGCTGGCCCCTCCTGGTACCTGAGCCTATCTCTGGGCCTGCTTGACTATACCTCCGCTCCACCTCTACCCCCTATTGGTCCACCCAGATATATTACCCCAGTCTGCCCTCTCCTTCCTCACTCTGCATAGTTTTGTGTGGCTCTTGCTGTTTGAAGTTCTATGCCTGGCTCTCTTCTGTGTTTCAGCTCTCCCTCCTGTACCAACCCTCCCGTATACTACCTTTGGACTTGATCTCGGCTTCCGTTTGTACGTACTTCCGTACGTGTGCCTCTCTACTCCCCGGACCTGGCTTTGGACTCGATTACGCTGTTTTCTCCTATCCTCAACCCACGGCTTTTTGGACTTCACTACTCAGACCTCTGGCACCCCGGACTCGGCAAGTATCTGGCTAACCCTCTCTCACCAGACCCGGCAACACTCCCTATCACACTTCGGGCATGCCCTCACTGCTGTGGGTGCGTGTTATACCCTTGCCCACCTCAGTACTGGGGACTGTTCTGGTCTGCGGGCAGTACACCGTTACATTATGCAGAGCCCACCAAATGCAGACCCCCCTGAGGTGGGCCAAGGTGTGACCATGGAGCACTGGCAATTTCTGAGCAACCAAATATCCTCCGTGGCTCAGCAGCTTTCTAACCTCTCCCTTCGGGAACCACCGGCAGCACCTCCTCCCCCCGCTCAGGTAGCTGCGGGCACTTTGGAACCACATATTCCCCCGCCTAACCGGTACGCCGGAGATCCACTCACTTGCCGGGGATTCCTAAATCAATGCGACGTCCAGTTCGAGATGTCTCCATCCCGGTTTCCCACGGACCGCTCAAAGGTAGCCTATATCTACGCCCTGCTGACGGATGACGCTCTAGCTTGGGCCTCGTCTCTCTGGGAACTCAGACCTGAAGAAACCCAAGATTTTCCTAGATTCCGGCAAGAATTCCAGCAGGTCTTTGATACCCCGGCGCATAAGGAGACCGCCGCTTCATCCCTGTTTCATCTTTCCCAGGGTCTCAGGTCGGCAGCAAGATACGCATTGGAGTTACGTACTGGAAGGGCTTGGCCGAACCACTCAAGGACGTGGTAGCTCAATCTCGTCCCTCTTCGCTGGAGGATTTCATCGCCCATAGCATTCGAGTGGACCAACGCCTCCAGGAGAGACGCCAGGAACTTCAGCGTCCGCGGTTCATGTTGCCCACTGAAGCCTCTCCTAGACCTCTCCCCTGGCCCTTCCGGCATTGGATGCCCCAGAGCCAATGCAAATTGGCAGTCAACAGCTCCGGTCCGCCGAAAGAACTCGCCGCAGAAATTAAGGTCTCTGTTTTTACTGCGGCCCCCCGGATCATCAAGTACGTCACTGCCGCCTGAGACTGGGAAACGAGATCGCCCAGTGAGGTTTGTGGGGCTCTCCCTGGGTACCATCTCTTCTTGCCCCTCTCTCCCTGAAGAATTTCCTAAGAGAATTCTGTTGCCTATAATCCTCGAGGGTCCCAACGTCTGGGTGTCAGCCGCAGCATTCATCGACTCCGGGTCTGGTGGTAACTTTCTGGATCATGATTAGGCACTCAACAACCGGATTCCTTTAAGCAAGAAGAGGGTACCCATTGGCCTTGAGGCAATAGATGGCCGTCCCCCCCAGCCAGCGTTCATCACCTTGGAGACTGTTCCCCTCACACTTTCCACCGCGGATAGTCACACTGAGGTTATGATCATTGACGTCTTTCACTCACCCACAGTCCATTAGAAAAGAGGCGTCTAAGAGGGGATATGATAACTATATACAAATATATTCGGGGACAATACAAGGAGCTTTCAAAAGAACTATTCATCCCAAGGGCAGTACAAAGGACTCGGGGGCATCCCTTAAGGTTGGAGGAAAGGAGATTTCACCAGCAACAAAGGAAAGGGTTCTTTACAGTAGGGGCAGTTAAAATGTGGAATTCATTACCCATGGAGACTGTGATGGCAGATACAATAGATTTGTTCAAAAAAAGAATGGACATCTTTTTAGATAGGAAAGGTATACAGGGATGTATCAAATAAGTATACATGGGAAGCATGTTGATCCAGGGATTAATCCGATTGCCAATTCTTGGAGTCAGGAAGGAATTTATTTTCCCCCTTATGAGATATCATTTGATGATATGACGCTGGGGTTTTTTGTTTGCCTTCCTCTGGATCAACAAGTAAGTATAGATATATGATAAAGTATCTGTTGTCTAAATTTAGCATAGGTTGAACTTGGTGGACGAGCGTCTTTTTTCATCCTCATCTACTATGTAACTATGTAACTATGAAACAAGTGGAATACAGAACACCTTCTGGCCCTCAATCCTGGATGTGAACGACATTGGAAAGGTGGACATTTTCTATCCCAGACCACACATCTCAGCACTTAACTATTGCTGCCATGCCGCTGCTACTCTTTATATTTGCTCTGGCCTCTCTTCTTTTCAAAATATGCAGTTCTTTCTACCAGCCCTATGTCTCCAACTCTATTCATATATCTCCATCTCTCCTTTCTTCATGCTTCTCAGTTCACAGCTTGTGTGTACTGATTGATCTGTGTGGTTGATTGAAGTGCTGGTTGGTTAAAGTGTATGCAGTTAGAACCAGAAGCAGTTTGAACAAGGAAGCCGTTACACAAGGTATAGTTATTGAAGTACAGTTTACTGTTCATACTTCTAAACTTCATAGTTGCTAGAATGAGCAGGATTGAAAATGCCACTCAATGCACATCTTGCTACATGTATGTCTACTTGGAGCAGCTGTTCCAAGGAGCATACCGCTGTGAGAGGTGTGAGCGGGTGGTCTCTTTAGAATCAGAGATTGCTGATCTGAAGAGGCAACTTGCAATATTGAGGGACATGGGCAATCTTGAAAGGGAATTAGAGCTCACTGAGCAGGCCCTTGCTTCGACTAGTGGTGCAGATGGTGGTGCTTTTAGTGAGGAGCAGGTAGGTAGCTTAGTTGATGTTAGTGAGGAGCAGGTAGGTAGCTGGATGACAGAAGGGGAAGCAGGGGCAATAGGGAGAGGTAGGTCGTTTCTGAGCTGACACATCCCAATAGATTTGCCATGTTGAGTGAAGATATTGGGAATGTTGGGGCAGAAATGGCAAGGCTGGGGGAGACTAATTCCTCTAGCAGCCAGGGGAATAGTTCTTCCAGCACAGTGGGGACTCAGGATGCTCAGATGCAAAGAAAGATTGTGGTGGTAGGGGACTCCATTTTTAGGAAGGTAGATAGGGCAATCTGTTGCCGTGACCGCATGAACCGAACAGTTTGTTGTCTCCCGGGTGCTCGGGTTCGGCACATTGCGGATTGGGTAGACAGATTGTTGGGGGGGCTGGGACTGACCCGGCGGTCTTGGTACATGTTGGCACCAATGACAAAGTTAGAGAAAGATGGAGGGTCCTAAAAAATGATTACAGGGATCTAGGCCAAAAGCTTAAGGCAAGGACCTCCAAGGTAGTATTTTCTGAAATACTACCAGTGCCATGCGCTACCTCAGGGAGACAGTCAGAGATCAGGGAGGTTAATGCATGGCTAAGAAAGTGGTGTAGGAAGGAGGGGTTTGGGTTTTTCGAGCACTGGGACTCCTTTTCTGAGAGGTGCCATCTATATTCTAGGGACGGATTGCACCTCAATGAAGAGGGATCTTCTGTGCTAGGGGGGAGAATGCTTAAAAGGTTGGAGGAGATTTTAAACTAGGATGGAGGGGGGAGGGGAATGAAACAGATAATGAACTAAATGGAATAGATGAGGATACAAGGTGGTATGGAGGTAGAATGGGGGCAAGTGCAAGTTTGACAAGCAGTGAGATACCCATAGTAAATAGAGATAATACTAGAAAACTTCTAAAGACTAAACCAAGTGGGAGCAGAAAGGAAGGAGCAGATAAGATAATAGTACAGGCTGAAAAAAAACTTAAATGCATGCTTGCTAATGCAAGAAGCCTGACAGATAAAATGGGGGAGCTTGAATTAATAGCTACAAGGGAGCAGTATGATATCATAGGCATTACTGAAACATGGTGGGATGAAATTCATGACTGGACAGTTAATTTAAAGGGGTATTCTCTTTTTCACAAGGATCGAACAAATAGAAGGGGAGGTGGAGTATGTCTATATGTTAAACCAGATCTAAAACCTATTATAAGGGATGATGTCTATGACGTGAATGATGAAAATGTAGAGACCTTGGGGATAGAAATTAGCAGTGGAGGTAAAAGTATAAAGAAAATGTTTGTGGGAATATGCTATAAACCACCAAATATCTGTGAGATAGAGGAAGCTAAAATACATTTGCAAATGGAGAAGGCATCAAAACTGGGTCATGTTTGCATAATGGGGGATTTTAATTATCCAGACAGACTGGGGCAATGAGATTAGCGTTACAACAAAAGGAAACAGGTTTTTGGGGGTGCTTAAAGATAATTATATGACCCAAATTATTGAGGAACCAACCAGGAGAGGGGCAGTTCTGGATTTGGTCATATCAAACAATGTAGAAGTAATAAAAAATATTCAAGTCCTGGAACATTTGGGTAACAGTGATCATAACATGGTCTCATTTGAAATAAATGATCAAAAAACAGATTACTTGGGTTCAACAAAGACTTTAAACTCTGGAAAGGCAGATTTTAATAAACTGAGGTCTAATCTAGTAGTAATACAATAGGATGCTGTTTTTGCAGGGAAAAATGTAGAAGATAAATGGGCAGTCTTTAAAACATGGTTAGAAAAGCACACTTATTAGTGTATACCCTTGGGTAATAAGTATAAAAGAAATAAGTCAAAACCAATGTGGCTAAATAAACAGGTAGGGGAGGAAATGGACAAGAAGAGGAAGGCGTTTAGATTCTTTAAGTCAGAAGGGACAGAGACATCGTATCAGAATTCAAAAGAAAACTTATCAAAATGTGGCGCTCTAAATAATCAAATGTTTACCAGTGGTAATAGTGTAAAAAATAAAAATAATAATACACAGTGATACTTATACAAACATATAGGAAGATGCAGCTGTAACCCAGTTGAGGTTTGCTCGGTCAATCCTCGTGGTGTATGGTAGCGATGAAGTCTCCGGGAAGCGCAATATATGTAAAGAAAAATAAATAGTGATAGTGCAATATTGTAAAAATTAAACTCAGAAAATGATGAATCGGCTCTCTATTATATACTCACAAACGTGAGAGGTTTTGCAGGCACATAAAGGTATCTTTTAGGGATGCTCTTAGTTGTCACTCAATCACCAGGAGATGCAGAAATCAATATTTCCCCGAATAGATAGACTCCCAGGGACCTTGTTTAAAAGATACAACTGGACATAGTGCAGACCGTATATATAGTTTATAGATTATAGATGGATCAAATTACACTCACATGGTTTCAGATACAAGCAAGCATTTAGATCTCAATGGATCTCTCTGGCCGAGTGGATGGTATCTCCGCTTCCCCTCTCTCGTGGCGTGCGTTCCACCGGTGCGTTCCAATCAACCGGAAGTGATGTCATCCGCTGCGTCCACTTCCTGGGGTTCCGGCCGGCTCAGGGAAAAAGCGTCACTCTACGCGTTTCACCACATAGGTTTCATCAGGAGTGACGTTTTAGTGATTGGGAGATATATATATACCCTAATCTGGGTTCTCATTGGTCAATAGTGCACCTGATTCTATTTGAGTTAATCGTGTGGACTTAAAGCTATAATGAGACTGGAACATTTCTGTATTGCACATGTTTGAAAGTCATAGATTAACAATTCTACAGTGCAAATAGCAAGTTTTTATACAATCAATCATAAAATACACATCCTTTATACAATCAGTTTAAAATGCATAGGTTTATTTAATAAAATCCTCAATACAAGATTGGCAATAAAAAATCCATAAAATAGTTTTAAAATGAATCTAAATATAAAAACGCAGTATTAAAAAATACTAAAATTGCTATACAATGTTAAAAACAGGTAATAGAAAGGGAATGATGTCCCTACACTGGGGGAATATCGGTGGAAAGTACATAGCATTAATCATTTGAGCAAAGGCAATTTCTAAAATGAAAGCAAAAACAAAGTGTTAGTTCATTATAAAATCACAAAAAAGGTTTAAGATCAAAATCTAAATTCAAACCGGATGGGGACATAGTTTTTAATTCGAACATCCAGAAATATTCTCTTTTAATCAGTGCTGTGTGTCTATTCCCTCCTCTCCAATGGGGCATAACTTGCTCGATTGCTTTAAATTTTAACCCCTTAGGGTCCGCATTATGTGCCATCAGGAAGTGGTTTGGAACACTATGGGTTGTCATTCTCTTTTTTATGTTCCCTATGTGTTCCAAAATGCGTGTTTTCAGGGGTCTTATAGTTTTCCCTATATATTGTAGACCACACTCGCATTCAATCAAATAGATAACAAAGTTAGACCTACAGTTTAAATGCTGTTTTATACTATATACCTTCTTTGTGATGTTAGACTGGAAGGTATTAGTAGTCTTACAACTGTAATGGCAAGCAGTACAAAATTTGCAATCAAAGAACCCTTTCGGTGGTTCTAACCACGTGGGGTTTCTAGTAATTGAGGAACCCCTCAAAGCGCTGGGTGCTACAAATTTCTTTACATTTGGTGCTTTCCTATACACCATTTGAACTTTATCAGGTAAAGAAGTGCCTACAGTATGATGGGATCATTTTTTAAGATGGACCAGTGATTGTTCAGTATGTTATTTATTTTATGTGCATCCCTATTGTATTGGGTAATAAAGGGTACCTTTAAATTATCGTTCCCACTAGTTTTTACCCTAGGGGTTAACATAGACTCTCTTGACACATGTCTTGTTTTATCCAATGCTTTTTGAATAATATTGGGTTTGTAATTCCGCTCTGAAAACTTTCTGGACAATACAGTTGATTGTTCTTCATACACATCATTGTCGGTGCAGTTTCGTTTAAGTCTGCAGTATTGGCCATATGGGATATTGTTAATCCATTTATTAAGATGGCAACTTGACTGCAGGATGTAGTTGTTCGCATCTACATCTTTGAAGAAATTTTTTGTTTTTATAACGTTATTTTCTATGTATATTGTTAAGTCCAGAAAGTTTACAGTGGTTTTACTAGCAATGGAGGTGAATCTAAGATTTAGTTCGTTATTATTAAGATACACAAGGAATGCATCTAGATCCTCCAATGTGCCCTTCCAAACAAAGACAATATCATCAATGAACCTCCGCCATGTGACCAAATTTGCGCCCAGACCTATCCAAGACCATATATACAGATCTTCCCACATGGCCATAAGTAGGTTGGCATAGCTGGGGGCAAATTTGGTCCCCATGGCGGTTCCACATAATTGCAAGAAAAACTCATCACAGAACCAAAATAAATTTTTTGTTAAGACAAATTGGCTACATCTGATGAGGAATTCTATCTGCACCTCAGGGATTTTCCCATCTTTCTCCAGGAACATTTTCACCGCCTTGCAACCATCCTCGTGTTTTATAGATGTATACAAAGCTGTTACATCGGTGGTGACCAATATGTAGTTATCCTGCCATTCTATGTCCCCAAGGGCCCTGATTACATCACTGGTATCTTTTAGATAAGATTTTTGTTGTTTCACAATATCCTGTAAATAGCTGTCAATAAATTCTGACAGGTTTGCCGTTAATGACCCAATACCAGATATTATTGGTCTCCCTGGGGGGTGTGTAATATTTTTGTGTATTTTTGGTAGGAAGTAGAAGACCGGGAACACTGGATCTTCCACGTATATGAACTGAAATTCATGTTCCTCCAGAATTCCCAGTCTTCTACCATCCTCCAATAGGGCTTGAAGTTCCTTTTTATAGAGTGTTGTAGGATTGGACTTCAATTTCTGATATGTTAATCTATCACCCAGTATTTTGTTGGATTCTAGCATATAATATTCATGATCCATAATTACAACACCCCCCCCCCTTATCTGCGGGTTTAATCACAATTGTTTTATCTGTTGTGAGTTCTTCTAACGCTATTCTCTCTTCCTTAGTCAGGTTATTATGCTGCCTGCCTTTGTTATTGCATAGGGTTTCCAGATCCTTTGTTACTAATTGAAAGAATACCTCAAGATGATTTCCCTTAGCAAATTTGGGAAAAAATTGGGATTGAGGTTTAAATTTCGAATAAATAAAGTCCGGATTGCTCGTATTAGGGATTATTGAATTAGTATTTTTATTTTCCCAATTCCTGGTCTCCACATCTTTATTCATAAAAAATCTTTTCAAAGTTAATGTTCGTAAAAATGTATGTGTGTCTACATAAAGACCACATTTATTTGGTCCAATAGTGGGAGCAAATGTAAGTCCCTTGCTAATCACTTTATTTTCACAATCTGATAAAAAAATTTTACTTAAGTTAAAAATGTTTTTTGTATTTACTGTATTTTTCTTGCCTTTCCGTAGTCTCCCACCTCGTCTCCCTCTGACATGCGCCTTTTGTTTCTTTGAACAAGACCTGGTTTCGGGGTCGTTAGGGGGTGAAATGGTTCCTGGTTTCCCAAGAATTCATACACCCCCCTTGTGCCAAAAAAGAGGGAGAGGGTGACTCAGTTGGTTGGCCCATTTTTGATTTTTCCTTCCCAGAGGATTCTATAATATCCTTAATCTCTAGGTGTTTAGTTTTCTCTTTGGATTTCCCTCCAGTGGGTGGATGTTTAGTTTCGCTTTTCTTAACTACTACCTGTGGTAAGAAACCTGCATGGTTTTTGGGATAGTACTCTACAAATCTCCCTCTATATGAGGTGTCCATAGTGGAAGTAGTTATGGGATTTTTATCCCCAGGTGGATCAGGACTAGTTGGTGATTTTTTGCCATTTTTTGAACCTTTGTTCCAGGTCCTCTCAATTCCTTTGGCATAATCATCCTGATCCCTTCTGAATTTTTGTAGTTTAATTTCAATAACTTCCTTTTTTAAATTATCAATATTTTTTTGTATTTTTTGGTCTCGCTCATTATAGTCTTTAATGTTTTCTAGAGATCCTAGTTCTAAACGTAGATCTTCTATTTCCTTATCCAATTTCTTTAAATGCTTTTCTTGCTGTGACATGATAATTTTTATTAAATTGAAAGAACATTCGTCTTGTGCACTATTACATTTCATTAAAAAATCCTCGTCACTTAAGTCCATAGACGGATTTTTTTGAACCCTCAGGCCTCTTGGGATTATTTTATATTCTACGTATTTCTTTAGAAACAGTAAATCTATCCATTTTTTAGTATCTTTATCATTGTACGTTCTAATTTAATGCAGGTAGCATTGATCTGCTCTTGGTCCTCTTTAAATGAAAGATTGGCATCATTAAAATATGTGTCTAGGTTTAGATGTCTATTGTGCCTATTTTGAAATATATTAGAACTTGTCATCAGGTCTAATAATTATATGCAATACGAAAATCTGAATTAAATAGGTGCAGCCTTGATAATATAGAGAAAGTGCATACAAAAGAAAACTTATCAAAATGTGGCGCTCTAAATAATCAAATGTTTACCAGTGGTAATAGTGTAAAAAATAAAAATAATAATACACAGTGATACTTATACAAACATATAGGAAGATGCAGCTGTAACCCAGTTGAGGTTTGCTCGGTCAATCCTCGTGGTGTATGGTAGCGATGAAGTCTCCGGGAAGCGCAATATATGTAAAGAAAAATAAATAGTGATAGTGCAATATTGTAAAAATTAAACTCAGAAAATGATGAATCGGCTCTCTATTATATACTCACAAACGTGAGAGGTTTTGCAGGCACATAAAGGTATCTTTTAGGGACGCTCTTAGTTGTCACTCAATCACCAGGAGATGCAGAAATCAATATTTCCCCGAATAGATAGACTCCCAGGGACCTTGTTTAAAAGATACAACTGGACATAGTGCAGACCGTATATATAGTTTATAGATTATAGATGGATCAAATTACACTCACATGGTTTCAGATACAAGCAAGCATTTAGATCTCAATGGATCTCTCTGGCCGGGTGGATGGTATCTCCGCTTCCCCGCTCTCGTGGCGTGCGTTCCACCGGTGCGTTCCAATCAACCGGAAGTGATGTCATCCGCTGCATCCACTTCCTGGGGTTCCGGCCGGCTCAGGGAAAAAGCGTCACTCTACGCGTTTCACCACATAGGTTTCATCAGGAGTGACGTTTTAGTGATTGGGAGATATATATATACCCTAATCTGGGTTCTCATTGGTCAATAGTGCACCTGATTCTATTTGAGTTAATCGTGTGGACTTAAAGCTATAATGAGACTGGAACATTTCTGTATTGCACATGTTTGAAAGTCATAGATTAACAATTCTACAGTGCAAATAGCAAGTTTTTATACAATCAATCATAAAATACACATCCTTTATACAATCAGTTTAAAATGCATAGGTTTATTTAATAAAATCCTCAATACAAGATTGGCAATAAAAAATCCATAAAATAGTTTTAAAATGAATCTAAATATAAAAACGCAGTATTAAAAAATACTAAAATTGCTGTACAATGTTAAAAACAGGTAATAGAAAGGGAATGATGTCCCTACACTGGGGGAATATGGGTGGAAAGTACATAGCATTAATCATTTGAGCAAAGGCAATTTCTAAAATGAAAGCAAAAACAAAGTGTTAGTTCATTATAAAATCACAAAAAAGGTTTAAGATCAAAATCTAAATTCAAACCGGATGGGGACATAGTTTTTAATTCGAACATCCAGAAAGATTCTCTTTTAATCAGTGCTGTGTGTCTATTCCCTCCTCTCCAATGGGGCATAACTTGTTCGATTGCTTTAAATTTTAACCCCTTAGGGTCCGCATTATGTGCCATCAGGAAGTGGTTTGGAACACTATGGGTTGTCATTCTCTTTTTTATGTTCCCTATGTGTTCCAAAATGCGTGTTTTCAGGGGTCTTATAGTTTTCCCTATATATTGTAGACCACACTAGCATTCAATCAAATAGATAACAAAGTTAGACCTACAGTTTAAATGCTGTTTTATACTATATACCTTCTTTGTGATGTTAGACTGGAAGGTATTAGTAGTCTTACAACTGTAATGGCAAGCAGTACAAAATTTGCAATCAAAGAACCCTTTCGGTGGTTCTAACCACGTGGGGTTTCTAGTAATTGAGGAACCCCTCAAAGCGCTGGGTGCTACAAATTTCTTTACATTTGGTGCTTTCCTATACACCATTTGAACTTTATCAGGTAAAGAAGTGCCTATGATGGGATCATTTTTTAAGATGGACCAGTGATTGTTCAGTATGTTATTTATTTTATGTGCATCCCTATTGTATTGGGTAATAAAGGGTACCTTTAAATTATCGTTCCCACTAGTTTTTACCCTAGGGGTTAACATAGACTCTCTTGACACATGTCTTGTTTTATCCAATGCTTTTTGAATAATATTGGGTTTGTAATTCCGCTCTGAAAACTTTCTGGACAATACAGTTGATTGTTCTTCATACACATCATTGTCGGTGCAGTTTCGTTTAAGTCTGCAGTATTGGCCATATGGGATATTGTTAATCCATTTATTAAGATGGCAACTTGACTGCAGGATGTAGTTGTTCGCATCTACATCTTTGAAGAAATTTTTTGTTTTTATAACGTTTATTTTCTATGTATATTGTTAAGTCCAGAAAGTTTACAGTGGTTTTACTAGCAATGGAGGTGAATCTAAGATTTAGTTCATTATTATTAAGATACACAAGGAATGCATCTAGATCCTCCAATGTGCCCTTCCAAACAAAGACAATATCATCAATGAACCTCCGCCATGTGACCAAATTTGCGCCCAGACCTATCCAAGACCATATATACAGATCTTCCCACATGGCCATAAGTAGGTTGGCATAGCAGGGGGCAAATTTGGTCCCCATGGCGGTTCCACATAATTGCAGGAAAAACTCATCACAGAACCAAAAGAAATTTTTTGTTAAGACAAATTGGATACATCTGATGAGGAATTCTATCTGCACCTCAGGGATTTTCCCATCTTTCTCCAGAAACATTTTCACCGCCTTGCAACCATCCTCGTGTTTTATAGATGTATACAAAGCTGTTACATCGGTGGTGACCAATATATAGTTATCCTGCCATTCTATGTCCCCAAGGGCCCTGATTACATCACTGGTATCTTTTAGATAAGATTTTTGTTTCACAATATCCTGTAAATAGCTGTCAATAAATTCTGACAGGTTTGCCATTAATGACCCAATACCAGATATTATTGGTCTCATTGGGGGGTGTGTAATATTTTTGTGTATTTTTGGTAGGAAGTAGAAGACCGGGAACACTGGATCTTCCACGTATAGGTACTGAAATTCATGTTCCTCCAGAATTCCCAGTCTTCTACCATCCTCCAATAGGGCTTTAAGTTCCTTTTTATAGAGTGTTGTAGGATTGGACTTCAATTTCTGATATGTTAATCTATCACCCAGTATTTTGTTGGATTCTAGCATATAATATTCATGATCCATAATTACAACCCCCCCCCCTTATCTGCTGGTTTATTATGCTGCCTGCCTTTGTTATTGCATAGGGTTTCCAGATCCTTTGTTACTAATTGAAAGAATACCTAAAATCCCTTAGCAAATTTGGGAAAAAATTGTGATTGAGGTTTAAATTTCGAATGAATAAAGTCTGGAGTGCTCGTATTAGGGATTATTGAATTAGTATTTTTATTTTCCCAATTCCTGGTCTCCACATCTTTATTCATAAAAAATCTTTTCAAAGTTAATGTTCGTAAAAATTTATGTGTGTCTACATAAAGACCAAATTTATTTGGTCCAATAGTGGGAGCAAATGTAAGTCCCTTGCTAATCACTTTATTTTCTCAATCTGATAAAAAAATGTTACTTAAGTTAAAAATGTTTTTTGTATTTACTGTATTTTTCTTGCCTTTCCGTAGTCTCCCCCCTCGTCTCCCTCTGACATGCGCCTTTTGTTTCTTTGAACAAGACCTGGTTTCGGGGTCGTTAGGGGGTGAAATGGGTTCCTGGTTTCCCAAGAATTCATACACCACCTTGTGCCAAAAAAGAGGGAGAGGGTGACTCAGTTGGTTGGCCCATTTTTGATTTTTCCTTCCCAGAGGATTCTATAATATCCTTAATCTCTAGGTGTTTAGTTTTCTCTTTGGATTTCCCTCCAGTGGGTGGATGTTTAGTTTCGCTTTTCTTAACTACTACCTGTGGTAAGAAACCTGCATGGTTTTTGGGATAGTACTCTACAAATCTCCCTCTATATGAGGTGTCCATAGTGGAAGTAGTTATGGGATTTTTATCCCCAGGGGGATCAGGACTAGTTGGCCATTTTGCCATTTTTTGAACCTTTGTTCCACGTCCTCTCTTGCTATTTGCACTGTAGAATTGTTAATCTATGACTTTCAAACATGTGCAATACAGAAATGTTCCAGTCTCATTATAGCTTTAAGTCCATACGATTAACTCAAATAGAATCAGGTGAACTATTGACCAATGAGAACCCAGATTAGGGTATATATATCTCTCCCAATCACTAAAACGTCACTCCTGATGAAACCTATGTGGTGAAACGCGTAGAGTGATGCTTTTTCCCTGAGCCGGCCGGAACCCCAGGAAGTGGACGCAGCGGATGACATCACTTCCGGTTGATTGGAACGCACCGGTGGAACGCACGCCACGAGAGAGGGGAAGCGGAGATACCATCCACCCGGCCAGAGAGATCCATTGAGATCTAAATGCTTGCTTGTATCTGAAACCATGTGAGTGTAATTTGATCCATCTATAATCTATAAACTATATATACGGTCTGCACTATGTCCAGTTGTATCTTTTAAACAAGGTCCCTGGGAGTCTATCTATTCGGGGAAATATTGATTTCTGCATCTCCTGGTGATTGAGTGACAACTAAGAGCGCCCCTAAAAGATACCTTTATGTGCCTGCAAAACCTCTCACGTTTGTGAGTATATAATAGAGAGCCGATTCATCATTTTCTGAGTTTAATTTTTACAATATTGCACTATCACTATTTATTTTTCTTTACATATATTGCGCTTCCCGGAGACTTCATCGCTATCGTATCAGAATTAAAAGGAATGTAACAAAAATTACAAAAGGGCAATTAAATTAGCAAAAATGGAAAATGAAAAAAGGACTGCAATAGAAAGTAAGGTCAACCCTAAAAAGTTCTTTAAGTACCTTAATAACAAAAAAATGAGAAAAGAAAATATAGGGCCCTTTCAGTGTGAGATGGGTAGGCAGATTATTGGAGATAAGGAAAAAGCAGAGGTATTAAACAAATACTTTGCCTCTGTGTTTACCAGGGAAGAATCAAGTTCAATAGTAGCGCCGCAGGAGGAAGCCACAACCTCCATATTAATGACCAATTGGTTAACTGAGGAAGAAGTTCATAAGCGACTTGAAAAAATTAAAGTAAATAAGGCACCTGGCCCCGATGGCATACATCCAAGAGTTCTCAAGGAGTTAAGCTCAGTAATAGCAAAACCATTATATTTAATATTCAAGGACTCCATTTCCACAGGCTCAGTACCACAAGATTGGCATAAAGCAGATGTGGTGCCTATATTTAAAAAGGGAGCTAGATCACACCCGGGGAATTACAGACCTGTAAGCCTGACTTCAATAGTAGGGAAACTACTTGAAGGTTTAATACGGGATAATATTCAGGAATACCTAATGGAAAACAAAATTATTAGTAATAGTCAGCATGGATTTATGAAGGATAGATCTTGCCAAACTAACCTTATTTGTTTCTTTGAGGAGGTAAGTAGGAATTTAGACCAGGGTAATGCAGTTGATGTGGTCTACTTAGATTTTGCAAAGGATTTTGATACGGTTTCACACAACAGGTTGGTGTACAAAATAAAGAAAATTGGACTCAGTAATAATATATGCACCTGGATTGAAAACTGGTTAAATGACAGACAACAGAGGGTTGTCATAAATGGAACTTTTTCAGGTTGGGCTAAAGTCGTGAGTGGAGTACCTCAAGGATCGGTACTGGGACCCCTGCTTTTTAACTTGTTTATTAAGGACCTTGAGGTTGGGATCGAGAGCAAAGTCTCCATCTTTGCTGATGATACTAAATTGTGTAAGGTGATAGAATCAGAGCAGGATGTAATTTCTCTTCAGAAGGACTTGGAGAGACTGGAAATGTGGGCAGGTAAATTGCAAATGAGGTTTAATACAGATAAATGTAAGGTTATGCATTTGGGATGCAAGAATAAAAAGGCGACTTACAAATTAAATGGAGATATATTGTGGGAATCCTTGATGGAGAAGGATTTAGGAGTGCTTGTTGACAGCAGGCTTAGCAATAGTGCCCAATGTCATGCAGTAGCTGCAAAGGCAAATAAGATCTTATCTTGCATCAAACGGCAATGGATGGAAGGGAAGTAAACATAATTATGCCCCTTTACAAAGCATTAGTAAGACCACACCTTGAATATGGAGTACAATTTTGGGCACCAATCCTAAGAAAAGACATTATGGAACTAGAGAGTGTGCAGAGAAGAGCCACCAAATTAATAAAGGGGATGGACATTCTAACTTATGAGGAGAGGCTAGCTAAATTAGATTTATTTATATTAGAAAAGAGGCGTCTAAGAGGGGATATGCTAACTGTATACAAATATATTCGGGGACAATGCAAGGAGCTTTCAAAAGAACTATTAATCCCACGGGCAGTACAAAGGACTCGGGGCCATCCCTTAAGGTTGGAGGAAAGGAAATTTCACCAGCAACAAAGGAAAGGGTTCTTTACAGTAAGGGCAGTTAAAATGTGGAATTCATTACCCATGGAGACTGTGATGGCAGATACAATAGATTTGTTCAAAAAAAGGTTGGACATCTTTTTAGATGGGAAAGGTATACAGGGATATACCAAATAAGTATACATGGGAAGGATGTTGATCCAGGGATTAATCTGATTGCCAATTCTTGGAGTCAGGAAGGAATTAATTTTTCCCCTTAATGGGATTTTTTGTTTTCCTTCCTCTGGATCAATAAGTAAGTATAGATATAGAATAAAGTATCTGTTGTCTAAATTTAGCATAGGTTGAACTTGATGGACGTACATCTTTTTTCAACCTCATCTACTATGTAACTATGTAACTATGTAACATGAACTCCTTTCTTACCTGCGCCCTCTGACACTATCCAGATATTCCCCCTGCACTAAAACACACCCTACAAATCCTCCTCACACATTCTCTTTCTTTCCATGCTTCTCCTCCTTGCTTCTGGGGATATCTCTCCCAATCCTGGTCCCTGCCTTATTTCTAAGGCTCTCGCCCTCGCCTGTCTAATGCAACTTCTACTCCCTCTGGTGTCATCCCCTCCAACCTCATACCCATTCCCTGCCACCCTCCCTCCTCTCTTCCTTTCTCCTGTGCCCTTTGAAATGCTCGCTCCCTTTCTAACAAGTGCCTCTCTGTGCATGACTTCTTTCTCTCACGCTCTCTGCTTCTCTTTACTATAACTGAGACCTGGCTCACTCAGTCTGACTCTGCTCTGTAAGCTGCCCTCTCCTATGGTGGCCTTTCCTTCTCCCACACTCTGCGCCCTGATGGCAGGGGTGGAGGCGTGGGACTTCTCCTCTGTCTGCCATTACCAAACCCTTCCTATTCCTCCCTCGCTACTTTTCCCTCCTGTGAGGTGCAGACTGTCCAGATCTTCTCTCCCTGTCCATGTGGCGGTAATCTATCGCCCACCAACCTCTACTCATCCCCTTTCTCTCTCACTTTGAATCCTGGCTCTCTTTCTTTCTCTCCTCAGACTCCCCTGTTCTTCTCCTTGGAGGCTTCAACTGCCACATTGATGACCCCTCTCTCCCTTTCTCTCACTAACCTCTTCCTTTGGCCTTCAACAGTGGACTGCAGCTAGCACCCACAAGGATGGCCACTACCTAGACCTTGTTTTCACGAAAAACTTTTCTCTCTCTGATTTCTCCATTTCCCCCTTTCCTCTCTCTGAAAATCACCTCATCTAATTTTTTCTCTCTCTCTCGTTTCTCCCCATCTCCATCTCCATCTACCCCCTTTGATTCTGCTTTACACTCCTCCCTCTCCTCTCTCAGTTCTGCTACAGACCCTGACAACCTGGTCAGGAACTACAATTCTGCCTTATCCTCCTCTCTTGATATACATGCCCCGCTTTCTCTCTGCCGCCCTCGCCCTTCTAACCCCAGACCCTGGCTAAATTCCCACACACGCATGCTATGCTCCTCCATTCATTCCTCTGAATGCCTCTAGAGGAAATCTCACACTCTCGCAGACTTCCTTCACTACAAGTTTATGCTATTCTGTTTCAACTCTGCCGTCTCTCAGGCTAAACAAACCTACTTTACTTCACTAATCAACACACACAACACACACAAATCTAACCCAAGCCAACTCTTTTCTGTCTTGACTCTCTACTAAACCCCCCCCCCCCCCAGCTGCCTCTTCCTCCATTTCACCTCAGGACTTTGCTGACTATTTCAAGGAAAAGGTGGAATCCATTCATCAGAACACCCCCTCTGTTTCCTCCTCCCATCCTACACTGCTTCCTAACTCTCCTCCTGCCTTCCTTGACTTTTTTCCGCTGTCACAGAGGAGGATGTATCACTACTGATCTCTTCTTCTCCCTCAACCACTTGCCGTCTTGACCCCATTCCCTCCCGTCTCCTAAAACATCTTGTTCCTACTACAACCCCTATGCTCACAAACATTTTTAACACCTCCCTCTATTCTGGTACCTTTCCTTCCTCCTTCAAACATGCAACCATTATACCATTACTCAAAAACAGCAAGCTTGACCCTACCTGTCTTTCTAACTATCGACCTGTCTCCCTCCTGCCTTTTGCCTCCAAACTCCTTGAACGTCTTTATTCTCTCGCTTGCTCCACTTTCTCAACACCCATTCTCTCCTAGACCCTCTACAATCTGGCTTCCACACTGCTCACTCGACTGAAACAGCCCTCTCTAAAATAACTAATGACATCCATGCTGCCAAATACAGAGGTCATTACACTCTGCTCATATTACTCGACCTCTCTGCAGCATTTGACACCGTGGACCACCCTCTTCTCCTCCACATTCTCCATGCTCTTGGTATTCGTAACAAAGCTCTATCCTGGATCTCCTCTTACCTGTCCCATCGTACTTTCAGTGTCTCTTCTGCTAACACCTTCTCCTCCTCCATACACTACCGACACAGTTTATTGCACTGCGGCCAGTTCCGCAAGCCGGGAGATTTCCCGGCTTGCTAGTGGCCGCCCCTCGGCGTGCGCGCGGTCACGCGTCATCGGGAGCCTGCGCCCCCTGCACGCACGGGGAGCCCTGGTGTCCCGCGATGTGGGGGACGGCGGCAGGGGGTTCCGGGGGACCCGGCGGACCCGGCAGCGGGAGGGAGAGCACCCCGATCGGAGGGCGCTCTTCCGCTGCTTCGGCGCGCGCCCGGCACCCTCCGGCGCGCGCCAGTTTACTGCTGCGGCCGAGAACGGGCAAATGCTCGAATAAACTCGGCCGCAGCAGTAGATCTCTCTGTGGGGATGCCCCAGGGTTCTGTCCTTGGACCTCTTGTCTTTTCTCTGTACACACGTTCTCTAGGTGACCTAATCACATCCCTTGGGTATAAATATCACCTCTATGCTGACGACACACACATTTACTTTTCAACCCCTGACTTTACACCTGCTGTACAGACTAAAGTTTTGGAATGCCTCTCTGTGATATCATCCTAAATGGTCCTCCGCCGACTTAAACTTAACATGACAAAAACAGAGCTCCTCATACTTCCTCCCAAACCTGGCCTTACTACCTCCTTCCACATTACTGTTGGAAGTACCATCATTCATCAAGTAGCCCAAGCACACTGCCTAGGGGTCACACTTGACTCCTCTCTCACATTCTCCTCTCACATTCAAAACGTCTCTAAACGTCTATTTAGTTTTTCACACATAGCTTCTCCATTTTGGCTTTATTTTTGTTAAATAAATCATGACACGTGTAATTTGTCATGTGTTGTTGTTCATCTGAGGTTGTATTTACCTAATTTTAACACCTGCTAAGGAACAGATGATTGTTATTATGTCCTGATATGTAAAACCATAGAATTCAAAGAGGGGATACTTTCTTTTTCACTCAACTGTGTGTGTGTATATATATATATATATATATATATTGTGACAAACGCCCCTCTTTTGCAGCGCTGACGTCTGTCTGGGTTCTTCCCGACACAGTCTTCTAGGGTTAATTATACAACAAACAGGAACATGCAAAGTATTACGTTGCTTAACTCAGGCTTCTGCCTGCTTTATTTTCATCCAAGTAAGGTACTGCAGCTTTAACATGTGTAGGTTAGAGGCACTCAGACATTTTCATTCAGCGGTTCACTTATATCAGTGTCATAGCATTTCACACAGTGTCACTTTTAAGAAATAAAAAAAACAAATCATATAAAGAAATTCTATCCCTTTCAGGGATCTAACTACACATCAGAATCAGACTCTAACTGCTGCTGGGCCAACTAATCTGGTTCCCCAGCTTAAAACAATGCCCTCTCATTTAGGGTCACTAGATACAGCACAGTCTTTTAGCAACAGCAATAAACATTTGTTTTGTCTTATCTGTTCGTGGTGGGAACACGGTCCCAAGTGTCCAGGCAAATCCTCTGGTACTGTGATACTTGGAGGGGCCGTCCACCCCGAAACTGGATACAGGGGAGCAGCGATACCCCCAGCCTCCGGGCTCTAAGGAGAGAGACTGAAATGCAAACCTCTCTGCTCTAAATACCTGTGCAAGTGATTAGAAGAGCAGGTGAGGGAGAACTATTGTAATCTGTGGTCTGGATTTTCCATCCAGCAGCCTGAGTTAATGTGAAGCTGTGGAACGGATCATTTTTAACTATTCCTGCACTTTCTGACCTAAAATGGGGCAGAAAGCTGCCTAACATCTTTGGACTGTGTCACATATCCCCCTCCCCAGCTCACACCTACTGGGGTGAGCACCCATGGACCTCACTGGGGTGAGCGTCCTACCTGAAATACTTGAGCTAACTCCTCAGTACAATATTAAGCATTCACATGACCCGAATATGAACTTTTTTTTTTTTTTTTTCACGGCAATTATGGACAATAGTTTTCGTCATAAGAGACTATACTTGGCAAACATATTTTGTTGCTCTCTATTAGGGAACTACTGCTCCGACAAAGCTTATTCTAACAAAAGCCGCCGGTTGACCGGGACATACTCTGGCTGACGCTGAGAATAGACAGCGCGCCAGCCGCATCCCCTCCGTGCCCCCCCTCCAATCCGCGCGCATTTTTATGTCCCTTCCCGACCCCCTAGCTCCTCCAGCTGTGCCCCTCTGCTTCCCGCTCCCCCGCTTACCTCACTTCAAACCTTCAGGGGAGTCGGGGAAGCCGGGGAAGCCGGGCACGCACATGACTGTGACGTCACCATGACGTGCGAACGGGCCGCTGCTCCACGCTTCTCCACGCTGCCAGCACGCATCCTGCCATGCGGCTTTTGTTAGAATTAGCTGTGTCGGAGCAGTATTTTGAAAAATAAATGTCTAGCACACACTCTTATAACCCAGGATATGCTAAATATACTCACAAAACCAGACAGTTTCTATTACCTCCCTGGGTTTTTCTACTCTAGAATATGAACCTCATTATATATTTACCAACCAAAAAGGGCATTTTTTCCCTATATTGTAAGCTACCAATATATATATATATATATATATATATATATATATATATATATATATATATATATATATATATATATTTATTTTTTTTAATAAACTACAGCCTTGTAATCTTAAGGGCCATCAACCCTGTATATTAATTTGTAGTTTTACCTACATTTTCAAAGAAGAGAAAAAATAACATTGCAATATTTCAAAATGCTTATTCTAGAGGCCTAATATAGCATAACTACACTAGCTTATTTGCAAAGTTAAGTGACATAGGGCCTCATGCAGTAAGCGTTGATAAGGTATTTTTCGGCATTTTATAGCCAAAATTGTGTTTGAGATTCAGTAAGCGTCGATAAGTGCTTGATTTCGGCAGGTTTCGGCGCCGATAATTTTGTTATGGCCAGTCGGCTGCCGATAAGCCTGTTTTGGCCACTGATCGCCACTTTTTTAAATCGGCTGGATTCAAGAAAAAAAATCAGCTTATCGGGGCTGATCGGCACTACGAAATTGAGATGTTATGGCCAATTTCTCCCGCCAACTAAAGTTGGCAGTTTGGACGGGAGAACGATCGCTAAGGCTGCAGGAACGGCACTTAGAAAAAAAAAATCTTCTGTACATCAATGGAGTCAATGGAGCGGGGACGTATAACAGTATAGTACTGTTTACGTTTCATTGCTCACAATACAAACGTCATTTGCATTACAGTGTGGGGGGCATTCCCTGCATTGTGTCACAGCTGACGTGTATTATTTGCATAACATTCTACTTTTACATGTTTTCAGCATTTGCGGGTCACATTACTCATCATGTGATGGTGTGGCAAGGGAAAATACTATACTCAACTCTTAAAGGAGAACCTCACATCATATCACACATTTTACTGAACTGACCGACAATTATTTACATGATGTTACACATGTCACACATGTCACACATGTCACACATACACCGTATATTCATGTTCCTTTACATTACACAATGCTTGTAATGTGTCACGCATCTTTAAACGTTCATGTACATCTGTCTTCTCATGTTTACATCTAGTTTTGGGTACTCCCTATTTTCATGACGTCACTTATTGGACGCTCAATCACATTGCCTGTTTACATTGTAACCGTAGCATTACAAGCACTTCAACCTAACTTATACACACATGTACAGTAATTCATCATTGGGACACCTTGTAAACTCATTCTATAGCAACTATCCTCATTACAGAAATGCATGCATATGCACACGACTATTCATTGTTGGCAACATGTGACAATAACATGGCTAATTACACATGTTACACAAAACTTTTCCCACGTCAATCTCAGCCTTTTTGTCTAATTACATGACTGACTGTTGCGTTCACAAGTGTTACATGCATTGCACATTACACTATTTATTTGCAAGCAATCTTTGTACAAAGCTTCACGTCACATCATTGGCAAATATCATCATTCCCTGCAGAATACACACAACAAATACTTATAACAACAACTGCACACAGCTTGCCACAGAAGTACTTTATTATGTTAATGTAACACCTTGCATTTTACTATGTCACCTGACATCATCACATACCTATTTAAAGGACGCCCATTACCTGCTCATTCACAGCTACTCATTTCAAAATGTTGCGATTGTTTAGGAGACGCAGGAACATTCTTTTCTATGACATGCTTGATGATCAAGATAATGATATACTGCACCGACACACTTTATTCGAGCAAATACCCAGTATGTACCTGGCAGATACCTGGAATGCGCCGCTCCTCACCTCTGACAAGCCCCGATGTGTTTGCCTTCCCATCCTGGGTTCATGCCTGGCTGACGGGCGGCTGATCTATTAAATGATAATTATTAGGATTTAATAGGCTGCAATGCTTCGCGTGTCTACCAGATGGCATAAATTCATGAATTGTAATGCAGTATATATAAATATACTGTGCAGTATTGCAGTCAGCGGGAATAAAATGCTTCAATCCCTGCTTGGAAAATACCTCAATGCACTCGGGCAGAAAACAGTCACAAACCTCAATACACCCGGGTATACCCGAATTCGTGGGACTAGCCGAGCTCGAATAAAGTGTGTCGCCAGTGTAGGGCAAGGGAGGGACACACCGATGGACAGTGACAGGGACAGTCACGCGGATACGACAGGGACAGGGAGAGGGACAGGCCGAGGGACAGGTAGAGGGACAGGAGATCAGAGGAGAAGACAGAGGAGACAAGTTGTGCCTCGTCCGCGTCTGTACAGGGAGAGAACCCTGTTAGATGGGATGAGTGAGGAGGAGATTGTAAGTCGCTATCGTTTGAGTTCAGCAGCAATCTTATCTCTTTATGAGGAGATAAGGGGAGATTTAGATTTTTTCACAGCCAGAGGTCGTGCAGTCCCTGGGCTTGTTAAAATGCTGTGCTCATTACATTATCTTGCTTCCGCGTCATACCAGACAACTGTGGGCATAGTGGGCGGGGTCTCGCAATCTACATTCTCGCGGGCCTTTACCCAGTTTCTCTATGCACTCAATAGACGCGCTAGGAATTATATTAATTTTCCTACAGAGGCAACAG
Organism: Ascaphus truei; assembly: GCF_040206685.1. NCBI lineage: Eukaryota > Metazoa > Chordata > Amphibia > Anura > Ascaphidae > Ascaphus > Ascaphus truei. Next base: position 286,559,257 of record NC_134484.1, on the reverse strand, counting down.
AGTGGCTGGAAGTCAGGACTGGCTTTTATAATATAGCAGGGATACCATCTGTGCTGGGTGCAATCGATTGCACACATGTTGCTTTGATTGCACCTAGTCAGAGTGAGCATGTGTACCGCAATCGTAAGCACTACCATTCACTCAATGTACAGGTGGTATGTGATGCCACGATGAGGATAATGCATGTGGTACCCAAATTCCCTGGTTCCAGTCACGATTCCTCTATCCTGAGGAACTCTTCAGTCTTCCATGCGTTCGAAGAGGGACATTTTGAACATGGTTGGCTGCTGGGTGAGTACAGATTTACATGTTATAACACAAAACACATTTTTATTTAGGAATGTTGGCATTGTAGAATCTTATCACTAATGTAAGCTTATGTGTGCTCCATTCATTATAGGTGACTCGGGATACGGAATTAGGCCGTGGCTCTTGACTCCGGTGCTAAACCCTCAAACTGAAGCAGAGGAGAGGTACAATGCAGCCCATATCTCTACAAGATCTGTTATAGAGAGGACATTTGGCCTACTCAAGACCAGATTTAGGTGTCTGGACAGAACTGGTGGGGCTCTTCTATACAAGCCTCAAAAAGTGTCTGATATTATCCTTGCCTGTTGCATTTTGCACAATGTTGCACTCAGGCACAATGTACAATCAGACCTAGCTGAGCCTTTGGTAGACGAGCATCCCACCCATGTAGCTGCTGAAAATGAACAAACAGCCAGTGGTGGCCAGACACGCCAGAATCTCATCAATTCATTTTTTTCTTGTAAGTAAAAACAGATATGTTCCAAGTTCTACTTTTATAGTTAAATTATGTTATATTAACAATAATGTTTCTTTATATAACCTTCTGTTAGGACACAGATGAATATGGGTTGCACACCTTTCTTTTCTCTGCTGTGTGCACAAAGGGATGTGGCACCGGTATGTTATTGTTGCACAGGTTATATAATCCCTCTTCCATTGTACATTAGTTGTGTGTATGTGAATACAACTGGGGTAACAAAGCACTAATATTTTAGCATTGTGTTGTTCCTTATGCAAACACAATACCCATAGTATGCCCATACTCATTCATTCTTCTAGTATGCTTACATACAATGTTATTGGTGCAGTGTAACATGTACATCCATATGATGTGTACACCAGGCTGATTTACATTTTGAATGTGATTAAATATACATGGTGTTGCACATTTAACACCAAATACACACTTTGCTGTGTTGTTTACGGTACTGAAGATGGCATGTCAATGTTTGCAATTTATATATTGTTCCTTTGCATTATAGGTATATCTCCAGTATGACTGATCATGGTATGTATAGTTGCTGACATCTCTCATAACATGTGCCTACCTCAATCTTCCTATAATTATTTGAAGTAGAAACCCAACATATTGGTTTAAGCACAAATGTAGCATACATGTACTTTCTGTATCATGTATATGCATTTAGCTACTCTTGAGGTTTCATGTGCATTGTATTAGAAAGTTATTACTCCCATTTCATCACATTTTATGTATGTTTCCTTATAAATTCCATTAATGTAATATAGAGGTGTTTGGAGAAAAGGGGATAACTGTACTTATTTGTTTACTTACGGGAGATCATTCATCACGGATGAAATTGACTGATCATAACACTCCATGCATGAATGCCTGTAATCACAACAATGCGTACTACATCTTATATTTAGCAATGTAGGTGTTTATTAATGCTAGGAATTAATAGTCAACATTAATTTAAATTTGTGACATGTGTATGTATAAGTCACACGTGTGTGGATGTGTCCTACATGTACCAAGTGTAAAACTGTTAACAGAAAACACAATTTTGTCACAAATGTTACTGTCATTTAGCATTTCTAATTTCCCAATATGACAATGTTGGTAATATTTTTGGAATGTCAATCACGTCACTTCATCATTATCATGATGATAATTATCAAGTATTCTGAAAATTGTTACGTCAATCACGTGCACATTAGCATAGACACACTTTTTAAGACAACTGTTTGTGTCTGTATCAATTTGTGTAGGATCCATGTATAACACCGACAAATGATAACAGCAGCTTTATTATGGTAGCTTACTGCACCGACACACTTTATTCGAGCAAATACCCAGTATGTACCTGGCAGATACCTGGAATGCGCCGCTCCTCACCTCTGACAAGCCCCGTTGCGTTTGCCTTCCCAGCCTGGGTTCATGCCTGGCTGACGGGCGGCTGATCTGTTAAATGATAATGATTAGGATTTAATAGGCTGCAATGCTTCGCGTGTCTACCAGATGGCATAAATTCATGAATTGTAATGCAGTATATATATACACTGGCGACACAGTTTATCACACTGCGGCCAGATCCGCAAGCCGGGAGATTTCCCGGCTTGCTAGTGGCCGCCCCTCGGCGTGCCGCGCGTCATAGACGCGCGGTCACGCGTCTTCGGGAGCGTGCGCCCCCTGCACGCGCGTCCAGGGGCTCCCCGAGGGAGCCCTGGTGTCCCGCGATCGCGGGACAGCGGCAGGGGGTTCCGGGGGACCCGGCGGACCCGGCAGCGGTAGGGAGAGCGCCCCGATCGGAGGGCGCTCTTCCGCTGCTTCGGCGCGCGCCCGTCACTCTCGGGCGCGCGCCAGGCTACTGCTGCGGCACAGAACGGGCAAATGCTCGAATAAACTGTGCCGCAGCAGTATATACTGTGCATTATTGCAGCCAGCGGGAATAAAATGCTTCAATCCCTGCCTCGAAAATACCTCAATGCACTCGGGCAGAAAACAGTCACAAACCTCAATACACCCGGGTATACCCGAATTCGTGGGACTAGCCGAGCTCGAATAAAGTGTGTCGCCAGTGTATATCATCATATTGACTATACTATTTATTTTTATAACGTTTAATAAACACAGTAAACTATAGTTAGTTAGGTTAATGAAATATACACAGAAACGTAATTCATTACATGATGTTGATGTCATATTCAGAACATCATGCATTGTAGGGGACCACAACATCTGGCCAATAACATTATTTGCTACAGTCCCAAACCATTTTATCAACATACTCATGTAACAAGAGATTTTTAACAAGAAATGGCTAGTTGGTTGTAAGTGTCCTTTACATTGGGAGAAGGAGTGGCTCAGTGAGTAAAGACACACACTGGCACTGAGAGTTTGAAGCAGGGGAGTCTGGTTCAATTCCCGGTGTCGGCTCCTTGTGATCTTGGCCAAGTCACTTTATCTCCCTGTGCCTCAGGCGGCCAAAAAAAAATTGTAAGTTCCACGGGCCAGGGACCTCAGCCTGAAAAATGTGTCTGTAAAGCGCTGCGTACAACTAGCAGCGCTATACATGAACATGCTCATATTATAATTATTATTATTGTTACATAGTTTCGACAGCCATACGTTCCATTACACAATAGAATACACAAATGTGTTAGCAGAGTGGGAATGGTTGTTATATATAAAACACACCATGCCATAAAATGCTAGTAGTAATTAAAGAACACTCAATAAAAATGCATGAGGCACTCTTTTGCAACATCATTATGATAATTAAGTGCTTATGCAATATAGGCATAAGGGTATCACATTTTTAATTGTTTGTTAATAAGCGCTGCAAGCAATATAAAATTAGTTCCATATGTAGTATAGTAGTCGGTGGCTCCTCATCACAATCATCTCATATAAAGGTAGACTCTTCTGAAATCATACATTGATCCGATTGTATCTTCCCCGACATCTCTGAAATACAGCAAACACATGATGGTCAAAGATGGCACCTTACTATATATGTATCCGTGACAACGCGTTACACAGCTCTATATGATTGTGTACATACACAAGTCACTCACTTATATGTTAGAAGTACAAGTGTACATCAGTATGTAATGTTTCTTTAAATTTGTAGCAGGCATAACTATGTATATGAAGTGAACGTTGGCTGAATACTAAAATGTGCGCGCACATCTTAGTGTGCGCACGCACTTCACGCTTGGGTCGACTAACTGTTAGCGCATGCGCAAAACAATGCGTACGTTGTGCATTCAATACATGTTGAAAATACCAGTAAACATACAATCTTTATTTCAACTACAATGAAGACGAAACTACATTCGTTATGAACGAGTACATCTGTATTATTTTTAAACAGACGTGTTTCCACAGAAAGCACGTCCGATAACAAAATGCGCAAATGCAATACGTGTGACGTCATGTTAAGCCAGCGTGAAACGCACGCTAACACTACTCCCACTCAATTAACATTCGGCTAACGCCCAGTTGACGCCTACAAACAGTGATCCGCACGCATGACACACTGCAGTTACCGTTACTATAACAAAACATGACAGCCAATAGGCTTTGAGGCGCGCACGTCGCTTGGGGGCGGGACTTACATCCGTAATCCTTTTTAAGGACGCCTTGGCCCATGACAAGGGTCCCACGTCATACGTGGTGGACCCGGTTTTAAATGTTGTAGATGTTGCATGATAACCAAACAGGTATGTGTTAGAGTTATGGTAAAATGTTGCTAATATGTTTAAAGGGATAGGAAAGTACGTATATTTATTCCGTCAGCAATGTGTACTACTCTTTCAGGTTCTACTATATTGTATTAGGAAACAATTTCTTTGTGATCGCTACATGTTATGTAGTCTGCAATGTTACGCTGTATCCACGCATTGAAAGTGAAAATGGTGGTTACAAAAACCAACTCTTCGTCTGCCTGCAACTGGACGCTCCAGAAATGCAAGGGATTTTCATCCACGCTTGACCCAAACGCTGAATCCAGTATGACACACATCTCCTCCATGAAGCGCTCATAGGAATCGCCACTGCTTTCTTCAAACAATTGGTCCGGAGGTAGGTTCATTTCTTCGGGTACCCATTCCAATGCATTTTCAGCTGAAAGGCTTGCTACATAATCATAGTAGTTTTGTTCTAGTACAATGTGGATTTCAGGAATGGAGGGTGCAGATATTGCAGCAGGTATCGATTCACACGGAACAGTAGTAGCGGATCCATTGCTATTGGCATTAGGAATAAATATGCCTTTAAGCACAATATGTGTGCCCTCTTTGACGGTGAAATGTTTTTCCTTCGCAATCTTCCAGAAACCATACTTGTCTTCTAGCTTATCCTGTACACGTTCAAAACAGTCATTAGTTGATAAAGTGAATCTTACTGAGGAATTAAAATTGCGCGCATGCCCACGGTCTTGGTAGTAAGGATATTTTGCTCGAATCAAATCATAGATTTGGCGTGTGCTTGCTTTGTGTCCGCAAGTTGATAAAATTGCTTTTGATACCATGTATTTATACCCTAACTGCGGATTCTGATTTTTAACGAATTCAACAGCCATTGCAGATTAGCACAAAAGATGTGTGCAGGTATCTGTCCTTTGCTCATAAAAATGAAACTGCTCAATGGCTAACAAATTGCTGTGTTTCCTTTTCAAGGTCAACAAAAGTATAAACTTTTACTCCTCATTTCAAACGCCAATTGGATGTGTAGTTTTAATTGCTTGAACATTTGTGGTTTCTGATAGCCGCTTGTGGGACAAACATGTATCCTTTTTTTTATCTCGTTTCTGAAAACATTCCTACACTTTTAATTAAGTAACATTGAGTTTTCTTGAAAAATAACAAAGAGCACTGTGTGAAAATAGTGCTTAGACAGCCATATCAGGAAATACACATACCTGCAAAATGAAATGTTTCTTTCCCGCAGACATTTCTGTGTGTATTTGAAAGTCTGGTTAACTCCCTGTCTGCATGAGTTTAAATACGTGTGTATCTATATATATATATATATATATATATAAATATATCTCTCTCATAAATATATATATATAAAGTGTATATTGTACTATATGTATATTGTGTGTATATATATATAAATATATATATTGTGTGTATATATATATATATATATATAGTGTGTGTGTGTGTATATATATATATATATATATATATATATATATATATATATATATATATATATATATATATATATATATATATATATATAAAAAATATATATTGCAGGAGTACACACAACATATTGATGGCAGTAAGTAGGCCATGTATGAAACCTATTTAAATGGTGATAAACATGAGTGAATTAAGTAATAAACATTTGTTTGCACCCAATACTGTTAGAGGCTCACACTTAGTATAGTTCTCAAACATTAGGCCTGTATTATTAAAATACTGTGTTTTCACAAGGAAGCATGAAGTGTATGTTTTTTGTAAATACATCTATACCAGTTGAGATAGTACTATATATACATACACACACACACACACACACACACAGTGTGTGTGTGTGTGTGTGTGTGTGTGTGTGTGTGTGTGTGTGTGTGTGTGTGTGTGTGTGTGTGTGTGTGTGTGTGCATATATCCATACATACTACATATATATATTAGTATACATTCAGAGATGTTCTTGAAACAAGAACACATAAATGATTAAAGGACAACATTACAATGCCCAAGCAAGGCAAAGGTAAGTAATATTTAACACATAATCCTGCTGTACACGTACAAGAATGATGTTTGCAGTTAAATAGGTGTATTTTTAATTGCATGTGAATAATATGCACATGCAATGATTACATCAAGTAACACACCCAAATGCAATGTTTTGCTGCAAAGTCAATGCCAGCTTCTCTAAACTTAGCAACTGGCTCCTGGTGGACCATTACTGAAAACACGATTCATACATCAATATTAATAACACTAATCATTAATTTTGACTGGTAACATTTCCAAAACTTCACGTGTACAAGAACATACTTGAATGTTTGGAAACAACACAGTCTTCAGCATACATACAATATTAATTAGATAATCTGAAGTCAACAAAACAAGGCCAAAGACATATTTAGTGAATTATAACATTTATTTTTTTTGTTCCTTTTGAGAGCGAGTAACAGGCCTGCTTGTTGTCTCTTGGATTTTCCTTTTTCTTTTTGCAACAACTTTAGCCACAACAGAGCCACTTTGAGTGGCCTCTGGCACTTCACGGGCAGGGCTTGTGGCCAGTGACTCACCTACAGGGCTTGTGGCCAGTGACTCACCTACAGGGCTTGTGGCCAGTGACTCACCTACAGGGCTTGTGGCCAGTGACTCACCTACAGGGCTTTTGGGCAGTGACTCACCTACAGGGCTTTTGGGCAGTGACTCACCTACAGGGCTTTTGGGCAGTGACTGCTCACCTACAGGACTTTTGGGCAGTGACTCACCTACAGGGCTTTTGGGCAGTGACTGTTCACGGACAGGGCTTGTGCCCACTGACACATGTGAGCAAGTTGCTAGACACTGCACAAGTGATGGTTGTTCTGTTTCATGTGTGTCTTTTTTTGTTTTTGACCAAAAACTGGTCAGTAGTAACTGCTTGTGCTGTATTTTTTTTGTCGCCTCCTTTGTAGGTGTCATCTGCTGATTTTGTACAGATGGCAGCGGTAGGATGTCGTCAGGAACCTGCACAGCAATGTCTGCTACTTGACCGGTAACATTTGGACCTGGTGAATGAAGATCAGATGCATGTGGTGAAAACTGAGCAGCATGTACAGATCCTGCCTGTGAGGTGTTCAAGTTGAATTGTGGTACATTAGTCATTCTCAAGTAATTTGCTTGGGTTTGCTGAACAACTAATGCTTCGAATGAGGTGTTGATTTTTTGCAACTGTTTAGGCACTTCAATGAAGACTCTGTGGAGATGTGCCAATTGTGATACTGTTTCTTCCTGCAGTGCAATCATCCTTTCCAGCACTGTCATAAGGTCAGAATGGCGACGATTTTCTGCTTCCACAATTTTTCCCTCAGAAGCTACAATTGCATCGTATGTGGTAGTTGCTGGACGATTTGGCGGTAAAACAGTTTCAATTGGAACCTCTTCATGGTCACTTGCTTGTATTTGTGTGTCTATGGCGGCATCATCATCATCATAATCCTCATCATCATGTTCTACAAATAAATGTACACATTATTAAATGGCATGTTAATGTCTGCTGTGTTACTATGTAATTGTACTGTGTCATAAGTAACACCTAACATGTTTCCTTAAGTTTTATAACCTCGCATTAAAAACTACCTTGACTTACGAATAATGTTTGGACTCAGTATGAAATATGAATGAATGAAAACTTGCTCTAAACTCAGAACTCCTACATGATAGTTCACATCACTAACACAATACATGTTGCCTTACACTTCATTTTCACTGACACTAAGTAATCCTATTTAAAGAAGATGTGCAAAACAAATAATGAACATGACAAAATAACATATAGAAGTGCACATATTATATGGCCACCAACTGATACACTCACCTTCTACGTGTGTTGAGCTGCATGACACAGGTGAAGACACTTGCTCCATCTCAGGTGACACATGTCCTCCAGGGGCAACTATATATAACAATAACATTAGTTTTACATTTACATGTGTAAATATTGAACAAACACTTATTGTATGTTCTGTATTTATGAGTACCTAACAGCATCAGTTCCTTAACCGAAAATGTGTGTGTGAAAGTGAACATAAATAGTTGTAATAACACTGTACATGCCTGTGTACTTAGAACTTTTGAGTTCCCTAACATACAACATACTATGTTGCTGCACTAATGCGTGAGGATAAATAGATTAAATTTGTACATAAAAATCATATGTTGTGTAGTGATATCAGTATCATAATGTACATAACTATCATGAGATGACCATTCACAATGGTTATCATGAAGGTGGTCATATTGCAAAAAGTGTTGTTTTTGGTACAGGATATGTGTGGTACATTAATAGAATATGTGGCACACCTGAATGTGGCTGTCACTCAACAAGACAACACATGCAGTGTGTAATAATGTGTCGTTGATAGTAGTTCAACTATAGATATGAGTGAACTAATGTGTGACGTACGGTTTGATAACTAATGAGTTGTTGGGGCATTTAGTAGCTAGAGTTAAGCTTTCAAATGAGTGTGATTAACTTCAGTTGTGCTAGTCAGGTTGTAAGAACGGTATTCCCTTCCCCAAAAAGACTAATGAGCCACACCTTTCAATTACTTCAAACAGGTGAAAATGGTGTGAACTAAGTTGACCCTCAAATGAGCCTGTAATTTGTGTGTGTGCTGAACCCCACCCCCTCTGTTGAAGTGTATGCTGTGATGAGATATTAATTGCAGCTGCTTAAACACAATGGTAGAGGAGCTAAATAATCGTCTGCAGTGTTTAAGTTATGAACAGAATGACATACCATATTCTACATGTGCCTCATTATGCTGTCTGTATATGACATAAAGCAAAAATGGACCTTTTCATAAACAACTATAGATGTGTTAGTGCAAGTGATGTTTGTAGGCCGTTGCATGCAATATATTTGATGCATGTTTAAAAAGATGCAGTAATGTCGTGTTTGTAGGAGTAAAATAAATAAAATACACAATAATATTATACATATTTATGTTCTGTACCTGTAGGTAGTAATAATTTCTCATTATCATGTGTTACACATGTGTGCTACCCTGTTGTTCCCCATCTTCGCCCACCATAAATTGCTTCCAATGCAGCAAAGCATTGTGGGAATTCACATGCAAATGAGCACGCAATGCAACGTGGTATTTTAGTTACTGCTTTTAGTAGGACTACAACAGATATGTCTAATTAGACACACACACACACACATATATATATATATATATATATATATATATATATATATATATATATATATATATATATATATATATATATATATATATGAGAGACAGAGAGAAACAGACATATACATATATAGATGTAGGTATGTTTATATTGGGAAGACACTATAAAAAGCTGCGTAAATATGCAAAATAACTGTAAACAACGACACGCCTAGTACAGTAATATTTCTCACCTGGTGGAAATTGTGAGGGATAAATTCCAATATCACGGTCACCAGGCAATCCCTCCACGACGACGGGAAGTAATTTTGCCCGAAGCAGCTCCTCCAGACGTTGTGGTGTGGGCCCACCTCCAGTGCCAGTAGCATGCACGCGTTGGTCTTGTATTTTCTTTTTCAAGTTTGACCTAATATCATCAAATCTTTTCCGACAATGATACTTGTCCCTGACAGTATTCCCACACGCATTGACACCAATGACTATTGTGTCCCACATTTCTTTTCTGCTTGATGAACTTGTCCGCCCTTGAAAAACATATAAAATATATGAGGTTAATTAATAATAATACAAGCACCAGTTTCCTACACTGCTAGCTGTTCCAAGAGATAGCAAACATGCTGTTTTAGGTGTAATATGTGAAGCACATGAGCATTCACTACTAAACCTATACATGTAAGCAAGCTTGCATTCATATTGTATGCAGTTATGGCAAATTGACCGCCTGTGTTTAGTTGTCCTTGTAACGCATGATAAAAAGCTGTGTTTCCACACTAATTAACATAGAAAGATATTGTGAACCCATATTTGCATATGAACAAAACTCAGATGATCTAGGATCACATGTATTTGAATAATAAATGTAAAGGTACACTTACCTAGTAAATGTCCATATATACTGTCATAGTGCTCCAGAATCCCAGTGACAAGAGCTCTATTTTCCTGGTCATTGAAGCGAGGATTACGTGGCTTCTCCACACGTTTCTTCCGAGCAGGTTTAGGGTCAGAGCTTGGCTGGTGCTGACTGGACTCTCCTTCTTCCAATGGAAGAGCCTCCAGAAGCTGCCCAGCAGCAAGCACGCCACCACCAGACACCCCATCAGCAACTGCGCCACCAGCAGCACTCACAGCACCAGCACTCCCACTCCTAGCACCAGCACTCACACTCCTAGCACCAGCACTCCCACTCCCAGCACCAGCACTCCCAGCAACAGCACTCCCACTCCCAGCAACAGCACTCCCACTCCCAGCAACAGCACTCCCACTCCCAGCAACAGCACTCCCACTCCCAGCAACAGCACTCCCACTCCCAGCACCAGCACTCCCACTCCCAGCACCAGCACTCCCACTCCCAGCAACACCACTCGCAGCACCAGCAACATCACTCCCCTGAACAGTACGTTCACTCCGACGCGTACTCGCACGAGTAGCACTCCCACTCCCACCAGCATCACTCTTCCCACGCTTTGCTGGCATACTTACAGCACTCACAAAAAACAGACAACAAATGTACAGGCAATCACACGAAACACTTCCACATATAAAACAAGACAAAGATGTAAACAAAACAACAAAGGACAAAGCTTTCCCAATACACAACAAGTCTCTCAGTCAATATGCAAATCTTCAATCACCAAGCTCTGTGCGTCTCTCTCTCTCTCACTCCCAACAACACAGAGAATGATTAGCAGTACACGTTGCCTTTAAATATGGCGCGCTATCCAATACATGCTTGTTTCGCCTGATTCAGCAAGATTTGTGATTGGGCAACCTAACAGCACCCCGCCACGCACGCCGATACACCTGTGTGTGATCGGCTAATCATCGTGAGAGTGGGCGGATTTGTTTTCGGCTTGATTTTGAATGTATTCGGCACTTACTGCATACGGAGAGGAAAAATCGCCAAGAACATGACTAATCGGTAAGCTTGCCGATTTCACATAATCGTCGCTTACTGCATGAGGCCCATAGTCCACTCATAACATAAAAATCGGTCATTCCCAAACATTTTTCCTTTTTTTTTTTTTTTTTTTTTGACTTCCAGTCCATAACACCCTCTGACTTTATTTCAACACCCGCTGCAGCCTGCAAATGACTGGACTGTTTCTTCAGCCACTGATGAGACACTCGGACTGGATTCTCCTTGGCTCCACACTATGGTCCAGAGTGGCGAGATCTGGAACTATTCAGGCGCAGCGTTGACCTTAGTCGCTTTTTCTTGTCAATCTTTGAACCTTCTAGGCTCTTCTTACTGAGATGTCTCCTCTCATCAGAAATCTTTGATTTCCCTTTTCGGGCCAATACCAGGCCTTTGGGTTTTGGAGACCTAATTGCCTCTGTATAAGCGTAGTCCATATTAACAGTGTCATCAGGATTTTTAATCAAGTTTGTGTTTTCAGGAACTGCCACCCACTTGGCTAAAACATCTTCTGTGGTGGCCTGGGTGTGTTCACTAGTTTGATAATCATCTGGGCAACATACATGAAATTGAGGATCTGGATTTTTGAATCCCAGATCAGGGAGAATATTCTCAGTATTCTCAGGAAGGTGCCCATCTGTTTCTGGAATAACAGCAGCACAATCAAAGTCAATTCTTTCTCCTTCCTCTTTGTTATCAGTGAGGGCATTGAGTTTACTTTCCCTGGTCTCCTTTTGTGACCGTGTCTCTTTTAGCCTTGGAATCTCTTTCTCCAACTTCATCTTGATAGCAAATCATAATATTGCAACAGCATTGAAGATACACGTATAGGAACGTACAGCTTGCTTGGTTAGGAGGTAGGATTGATAGCCAGACTGAACCACTTTAGCAGCTTCTCCCATGTCTTGGTAGAGTCTTTGTTGCTGTCCTTCTTTATTTCTTTTTCCACTTAGTGCGGCTGCTAATTCAACTTTTTTGGAGTTGAGTTGTGACTCCATGTCCGTCATCTGTTTCAGAGCAAGGTTTAACTCTGTTTCATTTTCTCTATTCTTGACCTGCAGCTGCAGGTGCTCCTTCCGGGTCTTGTCCAGCTCCAGCTGCAGCCGGGCCCCCTCATTTGCCGTGTGGTCCAGCTGCTTGTAGATATCGGCCATCTCGCTTTCATAGCGCAATGTCAGGCAGACCACCTGATGGACGGACACCTCCTCCCTCTTGGCGCACTGTATCTCGCGCTCAGCCATCTGCTTCTGCAGCTCTTCAACCTGATCCTGCCAGACCTCCCTCAGGGTCTTCACCTCTTCCTGGTGCTTGCTCTGGGTTTGCATCAGCGCCTCCATTTTTTTGGAGCTCTGCAGTTTGTGTTGCCTGGATCGCCGCTGATTCTGTATTCTGCAGTGCTTCCTGCATTTCTAACTTTTCCTGGATCAATTGCTTCTCCACTTTTCCTGCTTGGTGAAGCTTCTTATCACCTTCACTGATCTGGTCAGTCAAGTCTGAATTTTTCTGTGTCAGACTTACATTCTCTCTCTTTACAGTCTCTAGATTACTCAGGGTATTCTCATAGGTTTCCTTCAATGTACACAGCTCTGTGCTGCGAGCATAAACCTCATGGCGTGAGAGTTCCAGCTCTGCTTTAAGCGCGCTAGCCTCTTGCCGAGAAACCCCCAACTCTGTGATGAAGTTTTGCACATCTTTCTGGGACATCTCATAGCATAGTTTTCAGTCAGTTCTTGTTTTCTTTGATTCGCTTGGCTCTCTGCCTATGGTGGTAGCAGTAGCCTTTGTCATCTCAAGGCGTGTCGTCATTCCTGGGACGATTGCGCCAGGCACTATGGGCTTTTGTTCATCTTCGATCTGGTGTAAGGACATAGTCATTTGCTGCCACGGTTTAATTTGGAGACTTTGGGGTCCGGCGCTCCGGACGCTTGTCACTTCTGCAGCTTTCATCTGTAGGGGCGGTTCTCTTCCACGGTCGTGATCATAGTATGGCCTGAAGGGACACTGTTTTGTATGGTTACGTACATTACACAACAAACATTTCACGTCGGCAATTTTAGAAACCCGGCAGGGACAATTTGCTAGCTGCAATTTCACTCACTTCAGCAAGTTACATACAGCACTTTCTGGCTGCAAATCCACTCACTTCAGCAAAAGGCATTAGCTTTACAAACAGCACTTGCTAGATGCAATTTTTTTTCTTCTTCAGCAAAACATTTTGGTTTTCTGTTTGGGTTCAAGGTGCTATTGCATCCACACTTCGCACATTCTCTGTGTATGCTAGAAGCACAACTGATATACACAGTGGGACAGACTTCACTCATAGCATCTGTACTTTAGTTCAGCTGGGCGGCCATTTTAAAGCCCCGCATTTTTTGCAAACCCACAGACTTTTTAGTGTCGACCCGCATTCTCCACCATATGTGACAAACGCCCATCTTTTGTAGCGCTGACGTCTGTCTGGGTTCTTCCCGACACAGTCTTCTAGGGTTAATTATACAACAAACAGGAACATGCAAAGTATTACGTTGCTTAACTTAGGCTTCTGCCTGCTTTATTTTCATCCAAGTAAGGTACTGCAGCTTTAACATGTGTAGGTTAGAGGCACTCAGACATTTTCATTCAGCGGTTTTCATTCAGCGGTCACAGCATTTCACACAGTGTCACTTTTAAGAAATAAAAAACCCAAATCATATAAAGAAATCCTATCCCTTTCAGGGATCTAACTACACATCAGAATCAGCCTCTAACTGCTGATGGGTCAACTAACCTGGTTCCCCAGCTTAAAACAATGCCCCCTCATTTAGGGTCACTAGATACAGCACAGTCTTTTAGCAACAGCAATAAACAGAGCATGTGAGGGAGAACTAGACCCATTGTAATCTGTGGTCTGGATTTTCTATCCAGCAGCCTGAGTTAATGTGAAGCTGTGGAACGGATAATTTTTAACTATTCCTGCACTTTGTGACCTAAAATGGGGCAGACAGTATATATATATATATATATATATATATATATATATATACTAGCTGATATACCCGGTGTTGCCCGGGATTTAATTTTCCACTGGGTGGCTTGGTGAGTGTTGGAGGGAGGCAGTGACTGGGTGGGAGGGAGGGAGGCAGTGACTGGGTGGGAGGGAGGGAGGCAGTGACTGTGTGGGTGGGAGGGAGTGACTTGGATGGGAGGGAGGCAGTGACTAGGGAGGGAGGCAGCGACTTAGGGAGGCAGTGACTGTGTGGGTGGGAGGGAGGTAGTGACTGGGTGGTTGGGAGAGAGGCAGTGACTTAGGGAGGCAGTTACTGGGTGGGTGGGTGGGTGGGAGGTTGGGAGGCAGTGACTGGGTTGGTGGGACTGGGTTGGCAATGACTTTGGGAGCAAGGGACTGGGTGGGTGGGAGGCAGTGACTGGGTGGGTAGGTTGGAGGCAGTGACTGGGTGGGTGGGTGAGCCCTGACCTCTGTCCCAGCGGTCCCGCGGGGTGAGGAGAAGAGGCGGGTGGGTGAAGGGTGTGAGGCTGTGCTGGAGGATGTGAGGCGGCGCGCTCATGTTGGTCCCCCCCCCCCTTACCTCTGTCCGCGGTGCTCTGAAAAGCAGTGAATGAATTAGCTTAGCGTTAAGAGCCGGGTGGGCGGGTGGGTGTAGGGTGTGAGGCTGTGGTCCCAGCGGTCCTGTGGGGTGAGCCCTCACCTCTGTCCCGGCGGTTCAGCGGGATGAGGAGAAGAGGTGGGTGAGTGGAGGGTGTGAGTGTGCGGGAGGGTGTGAGGCAGTGCGCTCACATCGGTCACCTGCTCGTTACCCCCCCCTCACCCCCCCATGCTCCAAAAATGTTCCCGGGCAGTAGAGTGCGGTGATTGACTTAGTTTACCTTGGTCCCCAGCGCGAAGGGCCTGTGGGTAGGCCGTTAGTGAGAGGCGCGCTCGGTGGGTGTGTGGAGGGGTGTGAGGCTGTGGTCCTGGTGGTCCCGCGGGGTGAGGAGAAGGGGTGGAGGGTGTAAGACTGTGGTGGAGGGTGTGAGGCGGTTGGAGGCGTGTGGGTCGCCACTGTCTCCTGTCTCAGAGGCGCATGCAGTGGGAGGGTGGTATTAGTCTCACGGCCTGCATAGCTCTGGCCGTGATGTCACCCCAGCCCGCAGGACAATGAGAGCGAGCAAGAGGCGTGGCAGACAAACAAGATTTTAGTTTTATATATATATATATATTTATTCATAATGGCGAAAAGCAGGGTTGAAGACCTGTCTAAGACATGTGAATGTGCTCACAAGTAATATATATTATATATATATAAGACGCAAGAGGTTGCACGGTTTTCATTTGCATGTCATTTCCCAGAAACATTTGCTGCATTAAAAGCACTGTATGCTGGGCTATAATGATGAAAGTCAGGGTTGCAGACCTATCTAAGACATGCAAATGAGCACACAGTAATATTTCCATTATATATATATATATATATATATATATATATATATAGTGGTTGACAAATCACCAAAAAATCTACTCGCCACACAAAAAAATCTACTTGCCACCTAGTACCAAACGTGTGCTGCTTGGGCCAATATTTACTCGCCCGGGGGTTAAATCCACTCGCCCGGGGCGAGCAAATGTATAGGTTTGTCGAACACTGTATATATATCTATCTATATATATATATATATATTTCCATTGTATATGGATAATACGAGATGGAACCTAGAAAAAAGTTGCCAAAAATTGTATTGGATTACTACTACCAAATATAATGCTTCAGATTATTATTATTTATAACTCACCCACATATTCAACAGTTTAGTATAGAAGGGGGATCAGAAGATGAATAACAATAAAATATCCTGTGTGTATGTATGTATATATATATATATATATATATATATATATATATATATATATATATAATACTGTATATATATATATATGATGAAGAACAGCAGGTGCGCAAATTTTATCAGGACATGGAAGGAAATAAAGACACCCAATGGTGCAGTATTGTCTGGTGCTGCTGAAGGACACTTTGTTGAGGACATTGAAAACGGAGGACTGCATTATCTAGCCCAGTGGATGCTGTATCGGCTGTGAAGCAGAAGCTGTTGCTATGTAAAGTGCTATGTTAAGTGCTGTTCGTTCAAATTGACCCAGGGTGGTCTAAATGCTCACCACAAAGTCACTTATGTAAGTGCATTACTTTATGTTTTTTTTAAATAAAAGCAATATTATACTATTTTTGCTTTTTCTTTTCTATATATGGATTTTCCCTCCCTTCTCATGGGATAATACCTGTGTAAACACAGAGTACCTGTTTGGAGAAAAGTTGGTAACTTATAACAACCACACTGCTTGATCATCACGTCTAATATGTGAGTGAAAAATCCTCATTAATACTCTATTTGTTGAACCAGACAATATTGCACTATTGGGTGTCTTTATTTCCTTCCATGTTCTGATGAAATTTGCGCACCTGCTGTTCTTCATCGTTTGCTGTTTGGATTGGGATTGAGTCCTGTTTCAGGAGCTGCACTTTCTAAGGATAGTATATATTTTATTTGTTTGTATTTTGTTAAAGTAGTGTTATTTGCGCTCAATTTTCTCTGTTAATTATATATGTGTGTCTATATATATATATATATATATATATATATATATATATATATATATATATACTGTATCAATACGTAGATTTTTGGTCTTTGAGCATACCCACTGTACAGTAGGTGCAAAAAGGAAACCTATTCTATGTTTATTTATGCATTTATTACTATTGTGCTGGGAAACACTGTAAAATTATTTAACAGTTGGTATTCTTAAATATATGTAAAGTTTGTTTAACTTCTGGTTTGCACAGGAACAGTTCATCAAACTTACTGACTCCTGTTGATTCAGAAGAGTTCCAGGTGGCACAGGATAATGAAATACACTTATTGACAACAGGAGAGCTTATGTAAGTAAAAGTTTTTATATTGTGCTTTTTGCTATTTTGGGCAATTCTATAATGAATGAAAAGCTTTGAAAGAGACTTAGGGACCTATTCTAGTAGCTTCGATAAAATTGCTGCCATCCCGAATGGTTTGACATGTTCCCACCGAACGGTTTGTCATTTGTGTTACCACGATATTTAGAAAGAATCAGAATGCATTACCGCAAGTCACTGTAACGTGTGCTCACTACAAATGAGACTAGAATGTGAGGCTGAGGTGGGGATGTATACAACCACCGCCCTACAACCGTTAGACCAGGGGCCTCATCCTCATAGGAAGTGATGATCGATGGGAAGCGCAAAACATGTGAAAACAAAAAATATATATCTAATAGTGCAATATTGTTGATAAAAAGTGAGATAAATCTTCTATAGGTCTATGATTATTATACTCACAAAAGTGAGAATCGATCTATACACGTAACGGTATCTTTAGATGTTGCCTCTTCAATTTTGAGGACAGGTTACCCAGCTTCAGCAATGGTGTAAGTGTTGATTCCTATAGAAGATTTATCTCACTTTTTATCAACAATATTGCTCTATTAGATATATATTGTTTGTTTTCACATGTTTTGCACTTCCCATCGATCATCACTTCCTCACTTGCCTGGGATTGAGAGAGCAATCCTGCCTTGGGTTACAGCTGCATCAAATGTTTGTTTGTATCACCACATTTATATTCACTTTGGTTACAAATTGTTAATATTGTGTTAACATATGTTTTAATTATAAATAGAGCGCCACTATTGAAATACATTTTCTTTACGCCTCATCCTCATACACTAAGCACGAAAAGCTGTTTTTCGCCATTTTTTCGGCAAAAATGCCTTGGCGATTCAATAAGTGCAGATAAGCTGCCAAAAACACAAAAAATCAGCAAATTTTTTTTTGCCGGAAAAAAGTTATCGGCAGCCGCATGGCGATAAGCCCCGATAAGCCACTTTTCGGCACTCGTCGCTACTTTTTGAAACCGGCTAAATTCTAGAAGCCCTGATCAGCTTTACGCAGCTGATCGCCACTCTAGAATTTAGATTTCCCCGCCAATCCGTCCCGCCAACTAAAGTTGGCAAGTTGCTAGGGAGAAGTATCGGCACGGGCGGCGGACGGCACTTAGAAAATATTTTGACCTTTTTCCTGCCTCAGATTGATGCCGGGGGTCTCCAGAGCTGATACCCATTAATACCAGTACCGGAGCCCCCGACATGCATCCGAGACAGAAAAAATGCATTTACAGCCCACTTCATTACTTTAGCGGCTAACCGCTAAGGCAATGAAGGGGTTAACCACCCGTGACAGGCTTATTGTGGGTAGCGGGGGTGAGTGAAGGGGGTATTTGGCCCTTGGTGGGTGTTTAGGCCTTGTGGGGGGGTTGCGGGTGGACTTAACCCCTTCATTACCTTAGCGGTTAATACCACTACGGTTATGAAGGGTTAACCCCTCCTGCTACCCACCCGCAAAGCCTAAACACCCACCATTGGGGCTAATACCCCCTTCACCCACCCTCGCTACCCCCAATAAAAAACCAACACACTACAGCCCCACAATAAACACACATATATACATATATACATAGTCAAATAGAACAGTTGGCACTCCTTGGGTGCTGATAGGCTGTAGGTGCTTGCCCCTTATGGATAATATAGACATATGTTACCATTCCAAGGTCTGGTAAATCAAGAGACAGCACTCAATTGTAGAAAACTTCACAAAGTGTATTGGTGAAAATAGTGGTACATCAAGAAACCCAACATTTCGGTCCTCCAAAATGGGACCTTCCTCAGTATTGTACTTGTACTTGTATCCCCCTGAGGAAGGTCCCATTTTGGAGGACAGAAACGTTGGGTTTCTTGATGTACCACTATTTTCACCAATACACTTTGTGAAGTTTTCTACAATTGAGTGCTCTCTCTTGCTTTACCAGACCTTGGAACGGTAACGTATGTCTACATATACATATATATATATATATATATATATATATATATATATATATATATATATATATATATATATATATATATATATACAGTAAACAAGACATATATATATATATATATATATATATATATATATATATATATATATATGCTGTGACCATGCAGCAAGCTTAAGCCTATAGGGAACCATGTTAAAAATGGTTATTGAGGCAAAAAGTGACACTGTGTGCTCATTTGCATGTCATTTCCCATAGTCCCTTGCTGCAGTGGAAGTGCTGTATGCTGGGTGATGATGGAGAAAGGCGGGGTTGCAGACCTGCCTAAGACATGCAGATGAGCATACAGTTGTATTTGCATATTTGCTTTCCTGTGGAGGGTTTTTGTCACTTTTTTTACTCACCATAACTTAACTCAGTATTATGGTATAGCCTATCCCATAGCCTCTTTTGCATACCCAGTTAAAATAAACTCCACACTGATGAGACCCATCAAGGTCGAAACAGCTGTCTGTGGGTGGTTTTCTGGGTATGCACCTTAGCCCTGGCTGTGCTCAAAGCTGTGACCATGCAGCAAGCTTAAGCCTATAGGGAACCATGTTAAAAATGGTTATTGAGGCAAAAAGTGACACTGTGTGCTCATTTGCATGTCATTTCCCATAGTCCCTTGCTGCAGTGGAAGTGCTGTATGCTGGGTGATGATGGGGAAAGGCGGGGTTGCAGACCTGCCTAAGACATGCAGATGAGCATACAGTTGTATTTGCATATATATATATATATATTAATATATATATATATATATATATATATATAACACCAACAACCCCTATACCCCCTAACATACAGTATATATATGTAATTTTGGGGATGCACAGCAATCATACTAGAGGGTGTCCCCGCAGGAGCCCGGGGGTCCCCGCTTGCCTGCAATACCAATTATGTGCCCCCCAAAAAAAAACATAAATACTTATAAATAAATACCCCCCCCCGCCCCCTAACACATAAAGTATAGTAATGGGTAAAATTACTATTATCCACAAATGGATAATAGTGCATTTGCCCAATTAAAATACATAAAGCAGAATAAATACAATAAATACATATTGCACTCACCCTTGCCCGGCTGCCATGATGAAGGCCATTTTCATCTTCATCACCGTCCATGCCCTCGGGTGCTGCAAAACATACAGAAGAATAAAAAGAGCCAATGTAATGTCCCCTGACCCCTTAATCACCGTAGTGGTTATTAACCACTATAGTAATTAAGGGGTTAACCCACCCTCACCCACCACTCACAGGGAGGCCTAAACACCCTCCCCACTACCAAACCGTGAGGCCTAACCACCCTCAACCACTGCCCACTCGGGAGGCCTACCCACCCTGGCTTGGGGACAATTCCCCCACCCCTGCTTCCCACAATAAACATCACTATATTTAATAAACCATAGATAACCCACCCACCCCCTGTGCCCCCCCCCATAATTACATGATTTATTCTTTTACATACAGGGTTAATAACCCAGGCCCACGGGAGTCCCCGGTGGCCCTGGAGGGTGTCCGCTGACCCCACAGGGTACCAGTACTCCAGGGTCTGGAGACCTACGGGTGGTCCCCGCCAGGTGCCGTGGTCCTCCAGGTGGTCCCCACGGGTCACCGTGGGCCCCAAATGGGGTCTCCCCGGGTGGGCCCACGGGTGTCTGGGTGTCCCCAGGTCAGCCCCATAGGTGTCTGAGGGTCCTCGGGTGGTTCCCACGGGGTTCTGAGGCCCTCAGCTGGTCCTTATGGGTCCGTGGGGCCCCCACAGCTGTGGGGACCCCGGTTCTTCCCCGCAGGTGTCCCCGTGGGTCCGCAGCCTGGTACCCGTGGGCATCCGGGGGAGTCCTCAGGTGGTCTCCAGAGGTCCCCTCAGACCTAAGGAACCAACCCTGTATGTAAAAATAAATAAACCTGTCATATACATTTAAATAAATACCCCCCCCCAACACATACAGTTCTGTAATGTGCAAAATAACTACTATCAGATATGGATAATAGATTATTTGCCCATTATTAAACACATAAAACAGCATCAATAAAGTAAATAAATAGAGTTCTACTTACCCCCTGGCAATGTGATGGGCGTCTGGTCATCAAACAGCCTCCGTTGACAAAAAAATACATACAGTAGCAAATACTTTCAAATGACAGTTAACCCCTTAATCACCTTAGCGGTTTTATATATATATATATATATATATATATATATATATATATATATATATATACACATATGGAGACCAGGGGATCCTGATAGCCAAAAAGAGACAGCACACTGCAGGTATGGTATCAAAAAAGTGTATTCAGTAACACAAGGCCGCCAACGTTTCGGTCCTCCCAACGGGACCTTCC
Organism: Ascaphus truei; assembly: GCF_040206685.1. NCBI lineage: Eukaryota > Metazoa > Chordata > Amphibia > Anura > Ascaphidae > Ascaphus > Ascaphus truei. The sequence goes on along the minus strand of NC_134484.1, from coordinate 286,537,397 downwards.
TCAGGGCAGTGGGGAGGACCGAAACGTTGGCGGCCTTGTGTTACTGAATACACTTTTTTGATACCATACCTGCAGTGTGCTGTCTCTTTTTGGCTATCAGGATCCCCTGGTCTCCATATGTCTACATACTCTCTATGGGGCAAGCATCTGCCTCCTGCAACAAAACCGTGAGTGCTAATCTCCATACCTGACTATATATATATATATATATATATATACACAAATAAATGGTTAAGGATTACACAAACATGCAGAATTAAAAACATGAAATCTCAATCTCAAAAACAGCACATTGCACCTGAAAATTAAACCAGCACATTGCATCTGAAAATAAAATGAGCACATTGCAAAATAAATTATATCTCATCTCCCAACCAAAAAGCACCTAGACAAATAAATATATAGCCAATGGCAATCAAACAATAAAATTTTAGTGTGTACATGATGCAATTAATCTGTGCATCATGTAACACTATGCCAAATCAATGTTCCAAATAAAATAAACAATAAACAATAAACAATTACCAACATGATATAATGCCATTCAAACAATCAAATTAAAACTAAGCAAGTAAACAAATATTTTAACCATCAATCAATTAATCAAATCAACAATCAATTACAATCAAATTCAAATCAATTACACAATTCACTATTCAATTCCTAAAAACCAAACCATTGTGAAAAAAATTCAACTTCAAATTAACCACCATCATACAAAATCTAACTACCAAAAATGAGGCAATATTAAAAAGCAAGCCCCTGAAATATATTATTGCAAAGACCATTAAACATGACATGTAACTAAATCAAATTAAATTACACACACCAATTTCTAAATAAAGCTGCAAAATACATTTTAAAAACATCAAAAGAACATAAATAAACATTTGCAAAACAATCAGTTATAATCCCTATATCTCTAGCCATATAGATATACATCCATCCATACAGGGGCAATAAATGAGCATAAAAAACAATTACATTACATCAAAAATTACAATACAACTATTCAGTGTCCCTGTATGTATGTATATCCATAGGGACATGCATAAATCCAGGGCCAATAAATGGACATAAAAAAAAAATGACATTAAAAAAAATTCAAAAACCTGTAACATAAAATACATTTCTTTTGTTTACTTACCATTAGATGGCCCACTCACCGATTCCCGGGCAACCGCATGCTCTCAAACAAACAATTCACAGGTAGCCATAAAATAAAAAGCCATTACAATCCAAGTGTGTGTCTTCTTTCTTCTATTTGTAATCCATACCGTCATGGGGGTCTTCATCTGTGTTCTTCTTTCTTCTTCCGGGGTCTTCCAGGGTCTTCTTACCTTCTTGCGCCACGCCCTTGTCCTCTTCTTGGGAGGGGAGGTCCTTCCTCCTCGGTGACTGGCTTAAAAATGAGACGACATAGGCTTTTATAGGCCTATGACGTCATATTTGTATCATATGGTTCCCACGGCCCTGATTGGGCCGTGAAAACCATGTGATTTTGCAAAAAAAAAAATATATTTGGTGACGTCATTGAAAGAAAATTACGCCAGCCAATCAGAATGGCTGTGCTTCATTTGCCTTTAAGATGACTTCAACAAAAGTAACATGGTACGGGAGCCAATCAAAGCGTGGGAACTAAATCCCAACTCTGATTGGCTGTAGTATATCATGTGACAAAGGCTTGGGGGAGAAAGGATGTGATCCGAAGATTGGACAACAATTGCCCCCCCTTTGTCGACATTTTTTATAACCAACGATTTGTTCGTAATATTCACTCTTCTTAAGTTTTTTCCCCTAAATGGACTGAATGTATAATCTTCCACCAAGATTCTAAGGTCCCTTTCCACCAGTTTCTCAAACGTGGTGATGAAGGGACCCCTAGAAGCATTTGGACAGAAGGTAGATTTTTTACGTAATGTTGTATGTTTTGTACCACAGAAATCTTTAGACCCAGGTATATTGGTAGTCACCGGATGGTCATTTTGTTCTCTCTCTAATCCCTGCATGTCGGACAATGCACAGTGTTCTCTGAATGTCCATGTGTTGTTTGATATTTGATAACTGTCTCCAGTAGAGGACTGGGATGACTGTGATGAAGCATCAACCATATTCCCCTTACTCTGTTCCCTTACATCGAAGAATTTATTGAGACATAGTTTACGCATAAAGCCCTGCAAATCAATAATTGTATCAAAAAGGACAAAGTTAAAAATACAGAGGTAAAAGGAAGGGTTCATAGTATAGTGTAGGACCTGCATTATTGGTTATACTTTGACGTTTGGTATGCAGGCTTATAACGCTTTGGCCAAAGGGTTTAACTAAATAACCAAGTAATTATTATTATTATTATTGAAGTATTTGAACTTTGTACCCCTGTCTTTTGTTGTATACATTTGCCACGCCCAGTAGCACTCTTTTTTGATATAAATATATATTCATGATGTGGTGGGTGTAGGAGTTTAAGATAGCTGGGAATGTGTGTCATTCATCCCAGGAAAGCAAGTATTTGTTCTAAAGCCCACTCTTCAGAACAAATTAATGGCTGCCTGGTTTGGACCGTACACGGATCTCAGAAAGATGAATGAGTGCAACTATGTATGTTGTACAGTTAGATGGAGAGACAGGAAGAACTAGTACAGGTAGAGATAGGGTCCCAGGTCAGCGCACAGCAGAAGGTACAGGTGAGAGCTATGCTAGAGCAGTAAAGGTTTCTGTTCACGGACAAGCCGGGCAGAACACATATCACCCCCGCATGGATGAGCTGTTAGATGAGCTCGCGGGGGAAGGTATCTGATCACCATGGATCTGAGCAAAGGTTATTGGCAGATCCCGCTGAACAAGGAGGCTAGGGAGAATTCAGCATTCATTACACCAACTGGCCTCTATGAATTCTTAGTGATGCCATTTGGGATGAAGAATGCCCTGGCTACCTTCCAACACCTTTTCAATAGGTTACTGGAAGGGATGCAGGGTTTCACACAGGCATACCTGGACGACATTGCAGTATTTGGCAGGACGTGGGATAGTCACCTAGTTCATGTAGCCGCAGTGCTAAGCAGAAATAGATAAAGCAGGGCTCACACTGAAACCCACCAAGTGTTTAGTAGGTATGGCAGAGGTTTTGTACCTAGGGCACAGGGTGGGCGGAGGGCACCTCAAACCTGAGCCAGCTAAGGTTGAGGCTATAGTGCAGTGGCCAGTCCCCAAGACTAAGAAGCAGGTTATGGCTTTTTTAGGCATTGCTGGGTACTTTAGGAAGTTTGTCCCACAGTACAGTGCCGTGGCTAAACTCTTGACAGAAGCGACACCCAGTTCTGGTAGCCTGATCTCCTGCCTGTGAAACAGCGTTTAAAGCACTCAAGAAAGCGCTGGCCAGTGCACCTATCCTGGCTGACCCTGACTATTCAAAGAAGTTTTTTTTGCAGACCGATACCTCTGCTTAAGGTATCGGTGCTGTACTCAGTCAAGTGGGGGAGGAGGGGGGAGAGCGTCCTGTGGTGTATCTGAGCAGAAAGTTGCTGCCCAGGGAAGTGGCTTATGCCACAATCGAAAAAGAGTGTTTGGCTATTGTGTGGGCTCTGAGAAAACTGCAGCCCTATTTGTATTGCCAGACATTCACGGTGATCACTGATCACAATCCCTTGAGTTGGCTACAAAGGGTGTCTGGGGAAAATGGCAAGCTCCTTCGCTGGAGTCTTGCCCTGGAAGAATTTAACTCTTCCATTCAGCATAAGAAAGGCAGTGAACATGGAAATGCCGATGGACTTTCACGCCAGGACAGTCCCAGTGAGCCAGCAACCTCAAGACGTGTCAGGCCAGTTAAACCGCCGGACGAGGCAGTCATTACAAAGCCTTCATCTTAAGGGTGGAGGTGTGACGTGAAGGGGTTGACCAGGCTCACTAATAAAGGTTCAGCCCATTTGGTTACTCCTGATCCGTGTGTTGAGGTCCTAGAGTGTAAGCTCTTGGACCCAGATGTCCTATATGCATTACTGTGACCGTGTGCAAATTATGCGACATTAAAGATTTATGTGTGTTTTGCCTTTCCTGGGGTGCTGGGACCGGGAGATTTCTAGGCTGTAAGTTTCTCGGTTGGTTTGACGTAGAAAGTCTTTACAGATTATGTCTAGTTATCGGGGTTCCAGAGTTATGGGATACCCCAGGAGTTGGATCTGGGAATTGAGTGAGATTCTCGGATGCAGCCAAGCACATTGCTCCAGGCAAACACTGACTCTGAAATTGCTATTACGACTCACCGCCAGGATTCCTGCTGCAACATCTTCCAGACAAGGTAAAGGGGGGTTCCTAGTATAAGGAGAGGGGCCCAGATACATGCCCAGGTACCCTGGACCTGGTATAGGGGTTCAGGGGTTACTCCAGCTATGTGATAAAGCTGAGAGTTGTGGGTAAAAGTTTTAAAAGTCATTTCTAAAGTGTGCCAAGAATGAGGCTTGTGAGTGTAAGCAACATACAGTTGTGTGAAAAAGAAAGAACACCCTCTTTGAATCCTATGGTTTTACATATCAGGACATAATAACAATCATATGTTCCTTAGCAGGTCATAAAATTAGGTAAATACAACCTCAGATTAACAACAACACATGACATATTACACCGTGTCATGATTTATTTAATAAAAATTAAGCCAAAATGGAGAAGCCATGTGTGAAAAATTAAGTACACCCTTACTGCTTCCATAGGAATTAAGATGCTAAGTAGCAGACAAGTGCTGGTAATCAAATGCCCTTGATTAATTGATCATCAGCAAGTGTGACCACCTCTATAAAAGCCGAAGTTTTAGCAGTTTTCTGGTCTGGAGCATTCAGGTGTGTGTTAACACAATGCGAAGTAGGAAAGACATCAGCAATGATCTTAGAGAAGCAATTGTTGCTGCTTATCAATCTGGGAAGGGTTATAAGGCCATTTCCAAACAATTTATAGTCCATCATTCTACAGTGAGAAAGATTATTAAAAAGTGGAAAACATACAAGACAGTTGCCAATCTTCCCAGGAGTGGACGTCCCAGCAAATTCACCCCAAGGTCAGACCGTGCAATGCTCAGAGAAATTGCTAAAAACCCAAGAGTTACATCTCAGACTCTACAGACCTCAGTTAGCATGTTAAATGTTAAAGTTCATGACAGTACAATTAGAAAAAGACAGAACAAGTATAGTTTGTTTGGAAGGGTTGCCAGGAGAAAGCCTCGTTTCTCTAAAAAGAACATGGCTGCAAAGCTTAGGTTTGCAAAGTTGCATCTGAACAAACCACAAGACTTCTGGAACAATGTCCTTTGGACAGACGAGACCAACGTGGAGATGTTCGACCATAATGCACAGTGCCACATTTGGCGAAAACCAAACACAGCATATCAGCACAAACACCTCATACCAACTGTCAAGCACAGTGGTGGAGGGGTGATGATTCGGGCTTGTTTTGCAGCCACAAGACCTGGGAACCTTGCAGTCATTGAGTCGACCATGACCCCTCTGTATACCAAAGTATTCTAGAGTCAAATGTGAGGCCATTTGTCCGACAGCTAAAACTTGGCCGAAATTGGGTCATGCAACAGGACAATGATCCCAAGCACACCAACAAATCTACAACAGAATGGCTGAAAAAAGAAAAGAATCAAGGTGTTGCAATGGCCCAGTCAAAGTCCAGACCTCAACCCAATTGAAATACTGTGACTGGACCTTAAGAGAGCTGTGCATAAATAAATGCCCACAAACCTCAATGAACTGAAGCAACGTTGTAAAGAAGAGTGGGCCAAAATTCCTCCACAACGATGTGAGTGACTGATAAAGTCATACAGAAAACGATTACTTTAAGTTATTGCTGCTAAAGGTGGTTCTACAAGCTATTGAATCATAAGGTATACTGTACTTCGTTTTTCACACATGGCTTATTATGTTCTGATATGTAAAACCATAGAATTCAAATAGGGTGTACTTTCTTTTTCACAAAACTGTATAATCTCACTCCATCCCTGACACCAGAATAGGGACTTATATTTGTTATCACCCAGAAGACAGGACACAGTGTATTTTATTAAAGAGTTATACTGTATGTAATAGGTATATGTACTGATAACCTGTAAATAAACTTTGGGATTTAAAAGTCATGGATTCCTGGAGACCAGGTGGCTACCAAGCTTGGTGCCTATGGGTATGTGTTGAGTCCTGACTTGAAAGCCTCAGGGATTCCAAGGTGTTAGAACAGGAGGGGTACTGCAGTTCTGCTTGAGTACCCGCATCCTGGACTAACACAGGGCTATCCGGCCACCATTTGCCAGAGTGCAGACTCTGTGGAGCCTGGACAGCGGATGAGCTCAGTATGCAAAGAGGCAGAGGTGCCAGGTTAACGCATGCCCCTTTGCAGATTGAAAAACGGTGCCCATCCGGCTTTACAATACTGGCAAATCGGTGATTGGCTGGCAGGGAAATTCACACGCTCTGATAGGCTGTAGAAGTTTGTGAATGGGACCCTGAAACCCATAAGAAACCTTGCAGCCAATGGTGAGCGCAGATTCCAAGTGCCAAACCATCAGCAGCAAATTCAAAGATGCTCTGTATTGAATAGACGCAAGCCGGCTTCAAAGATTTTGACTCTAGAATTCCCACTTCTGAAGAACGTAGCGGTTGCGTCTGGCATTGCATGCCGAAATCAGTTCCAGGAATTTCGGGAGTACCTACCGGTCATTGGAACCTACAGAGGTTATTTATGAGATTTTCGTTTGAAGGACACGTTTATTCATTAGCCCCGTTCCCTGTAAGTAGGTTAACCATGTAAATTGTGTTACATTGTGTGTATGCCTTTTCCTGAAATAAATGACAATTTATTTTACCTCCTTGCTTTGCTCAATCAACGATCCCGGTATAAAAAGGTGTTAATAAACCTGGTCTCCAGTGACACACATACAGTACAATAATGGGCAAAATTACTATTATCCAGATCTGGATAATAGTTCATTTGTCCATTAAAAATAAAACATTATCCAGCCAGCATAAAGTTAATTAAAGTTCTACTTACCCCTGCCAGGATGAAGGCCGCTCTCATCCTCATCACGTCATCATCTTCCTCCCCGTCCTCCTTGGGCAACAACATTACAATAAAAAAAACTAACCAATGGCCACTAACCCCTTAATCACCTTTGCGGTTAGTAACCGCTATAGTAATTACCCTATAGTAATTATTATTTTTAATTGATATTATTATTAATATAGTACGCTATAATAATTATTATAGTAGCTAAACCCCTTCCACTGCTACCTACCCGGGAGGCCTAACCACCCTCTCTGTGTCAACTACACCCACCCTCCACCCCTTATACCTATTGATTGGCATAGTGGTACACCGTGCCCATATAATATGGGCATGGTTTGCCACTATAGCAATGAATGGGCAAGCTAAAAAAACAGTTTATGGAATAAGCCCCATAGTGCAACAATGTAACACAAGCAAAATAAAATAAAAAATATTCGTGGAACCTACTGAATATTTGTCATCAGATTGAGTCATTTTTTGCTCTGTTCCTACCACTAACATTTTATAAAGGAACTGATATTTTCCTATGTATTGAAGCAGCAATACTACTTTCCAACTCTTTTTATTTATTTATTTTATATGTGATATTGTATATGTAGCCATGTGTAAAATTGGTGTACATATCTTTTTCTCATGCTGGCAGTAAACCTGGTAAGTATGCAGGATTGCCAGCAACAATCATGGAGGTGGACCATGCTGTGCGCAGGCCACCTTTAGAGGGTATGGTAGTACCAGTAATGGATTCTCCATCAGAGAGTAATCCTGGTTGTTACACCATCTAAGTTAGGATGTATCTGTTATTATGTTATGATGAAAAGATATGTACTGTAATAATGTATTGTTATGTTTTACAGTGCTACATGAAGGAAGGTTCCGCAAATTTAGATCCCAGCCGGGGAACGTTGGGTTCCACCAGGGGGAGAATGTAGCCATGTGTAAAATTGGTGTACATATCTCTTTCTCATGCTGGCAGTAAACCTGGTAAGTATGCAGGATTGCCAGCAACAATCATGGAGGTTTGCCCTCAAACCCTGGTGAGGTGTCATATGTCCCAAAGGAAGTGACAACATGCTTTGTGTCCACGGTTAGTGACACAGAGGGTGTCTGTTTTCTGGAGGTGATATAAGACACAGAACTGCCTAAAGTTAGTGATTCAGTTCTGTTGGTGTTCTGACTCTGTTCAGGAGAGTCATGTGGAGGTCTGCAACAGTGTTGTAGTGTCTGATGCAATAGCTGTGAGTCTGTGCAGCTCAAAGCAGAGAGACAAGCTGGTGAATCTCCCTAAGGGGAGAGGTGGAGAGCAACTCTATTAGAGGAGAAGGAACCTTCCTAATGGAGTGCAGCAAATGAATTAGCGGCTGAGTACGACCGCTATGAGGGGCAGTCTGCCTGAACGTACAATAAAGATGCCCAAAGTTCACCAAAACCCTCATGTGTGAGTGTGGAGTTACTCAGCAGAGGAAGGCACCAAGAAGGAGTTCCTCATCAGATCCAACTCCCTGCGGACGCAGAGATCCTGATGAGGTGGAGGCGCTGTACTGGATGTAGGTAGGACTCAAAGCACACTACCTCAGCGCCTGTCTTGCTGATATCCCCACTACCATCATGCGGGAGACTCAGGAGTCCTGTAGCCAACAGGTGCACCACCAGACACATCCATGTAATGGGGACCGGATAGACCACAGGGGCCAATCTGAGATTGGGTGGGTCAAGGGAGGGTCCAGAAACACCGTTACATTTGGAGGCGAGTTGCTGAGATCTGCATCAACAGGACAGGCTTTTGCTAGGCACACTAGGAAAAAGGGAGAGTGTATGCTGTCAGTCAGTGCTGTGTTTGGGACAGAGCCTAGGGGTAGTCAGGGGGCCTGATGGATTTGTCAGCTCGCAGGGATGACCTAGGATCCTGAGAGGAGTTAAGTGAGTCTGGAGACAGGGCTATAGCTGTTCTAGTCGCCTTGAGGCAGCTAGTTGGTAGGATGCCTAAAGGGATAGCCTGTTAACAGAGGTCAGGAATCCTGGAGAGGGTCTGCGCTAGGCTGGCAAACAGTAGGTAGGCGCCCTAGTACTGCATTGAGAAGCCAGAGTATTCTAGCCAGTTCCAGACCACTTACCACAGAGCACAGACTAGAGGGAGGTGGACACAGCATAAACTGAGAGAGTGAGCCTAGCCTGAGGTAGTGCAACATGAGTCAGACATACATAGGTACACGTAGGTGGTGCATCGTGGCATTCTTTATTGCATCGGTATGGCAGCTGCCCCGCAGAGAGGAGCTCCATGTGCAGTATGAACTACTACAGTGAAAAGATGGCGACCGTAAGAGGTGAAGTTCCGCACGGTGCGGAGAATCAAAGATGGCGGCCAGCACCAGACGAAGAGAGCGCACGTGGTGTGTATACCACAGAGGAACAGACTACCGAAGTGACTTTGGCCAGTTTGTTATGGAGTGGCGCCAAGGCTGTGGCCGCACCGTTTTGGTCCTGCTTAGGACCCTGGGGTGTCACCCTGGAGGACAGTGTTGAGGACATTGTGGTTATGGGTGGAAACGGAGAACCTGATTGCCAGACGGCGATTCCCATGCAAAGATCTACCTCACTTGCAATTGTAAACGGCCGTGCAAACCAAGATGGCGGCTCCCGTGTGAGTGTGGAATTACTCAGCAGCAGTTCCTCATCAGATCCATCTCCCTGCGGACGCAGAGATCCTGATGAGGTGGAGGCGCTGCACTGGATGTAGGTAGGACTCAAAGCACACTACCTCAGCGCCTGTCTTGCTGATATCCCCACTACCATCATGCGGGAGACTCAGGAGTCCTGTAGCCAACAGGTGCACCACCAGACACATCCATGTAATGGGGACCGGTTAGACCACAGGGGCCAATCTGAGATTGGGTGGGTCAAGGGGGGGTCCAGAAACACTGTTACATATAATTCTGCATTCTTACTTAAACTGGCAATTGTTTGGTGCTGCTGTTATAAATCTGTCAAAATTCTGATTGTGTGCCTAATATTATAGCTACAGAACTTCAGGCAGTGTAACTCAGCAGCTACAATGTTGGTTATATTATGTGTGTGTATATTATTATAAATTGGCCTGTATCTTGGGAAGCAGGGGGTCCCCGGACCTAAAACAAAAGCGGTTCAGCTCCGGAGACCCTCTGCACATCTACACTATGAGTAAAACACACATATAAAGAAACAATCATTCCTTACCTTTGCGGCTATAGCTATGGTAATGAAGCAGCATTAATGTATTTATAATAATAGTGTACGGGAGCAGGGGGTCCCCTGAGCTGAACCGCATTGATTTGTGGATCAGGGACCCCCTGCTTCCGAGTTACAGGCCCCGATATGGGTCATCGGCTGCCAGTGTCGCCTCCATCTTTATAGCATCCCATACGCGACGTGCCCGCTATAAAGATGGCGTTGACACTAGCACCGATGCCCCATACCGGGGCCTGTAACTTGGGAAGCAGGGGGTCCCTGAGCCACAAATCAATGCGGTTCAGCTCAAGGGACCCCCTGCTCCCGCACAATATTATGAAAAAACATTAATGCTGCTTCATTACCATAGCGAATATCCGCTAAGGCAATGAAGGGGTTAAGGCATAATAGCATGTTTATTGGGGATAATTGCCCCCAATAAACATTGCAATAAACAACATACAGCCCCTGTACCCCCAACAACCCCTATACCCCCATTACATATATTACATTTTTGGGATGCACAGCAATGATACTATAGGCTGGCGGTGGCCCTCGGGTGTTCCCCGCAGGCCTGCAGTACCAATTCTGTGACCCCCCCCCAAAAAAATTAAACAACACATAAATAGTTTACAATAAATACACCACCCTTAACACATACAGTATACTAATGTGCAAAATTAATATTATCCACATATGGATAATAGTGAATTTGCCCACTTAAAATACATAAAGAACAATAAATACATATAGCACTCACCCATGTCCGGCTGGCACGATGAAGGCTATCCTCATCTTCATCACCGTCCATGCCCCCTCCGATGCTGCAAAACATAAACAAGAATAAAAACAGCCAATGTAATGTCCCCTAACCCCTTAATTACCATAGCGGTTATTAACCTAACCACCCTCACCAAATACCGAGCTGGGAGGCCTACCCACATACCCTTGGGGCCAATACCCCCTTCCCCCACCCCCAGTACCCACAATAAAAACAATACACAGCCCCACAATAAACATAATTATATTTATTAAATATTTATTAAATACATAACCCACCCCCCGTGCCCCCCCCATAAATACATGATTTATTATTTTACATACAGGGTTAATACCCCAGGCCCACAGGAGTTTCCGGTTGGCCTGATGGGTCACCTCACAGACCTCACAGTAGCCCAGCACCATGATTCAAACAGGGTCTGGAGGCCTACGTGTGGTCCCCGCCAGGCACCATGGTCCACCAGGTTGTCACCGTGGGCCACAATGGGGGGCCCCGGGTCAGACCCACAGGTTGGTGGTCCCTACGGGTCTGCGGTGCCCCCAGTTCTTCCCCGCAGGTGTCCCCCGTGGACTCGGCAGCCGTTTACCCGTGAGAAGTCTCCAGAGGTCCCCCGCAGACCTGAGGAAACAACCCTGTATGTAAAAAAAAAAAACATGTCCTATACATTAAATACATCAATCTCCCCCCCAAAAACAAATACAGTACAATAATGAGCAAAATAACTATTATCCAGATATGGATAATAGATTATTTGCCCAGTATTAAACACATTAACTAGCATAATAAAATAAATAAAGTTCTACTAACCTCATCAATATGGAGCCTCCTCCACAGCAAATTCCGTGTCTTCTGTTGCCAACAAAATACATATTTTTAAAACCAGAGACAGAACATAAAACACAGACAAAGCTCAGTTTTTAGCACATCCAGTGAAACTCATACACGGTACAGTGCCTAAATATATATGTATAAATATCTAATAAGTAAAATGGTCTTTTAGTTTGACATTTTTGGCCAAAATTGTTGTAAGCCCCTGAGCCAACGCCAAGGCAGACCACATATCAGGGGTCCCTAACGCTAATATAAATTCTTAATAACCTGTGTAATAACAGGAAGAATGATTTATAGTAAATCTGTCAATATTATTTGCAAAGTTCTGAGTCTGACTGAAGCTTTTATTAACCTGTACATTACCAGGAAAAGCACTCTGTATTAGAGATGTCACAGCCAAACTGCAAGCAGGCAAGTCCCCTGAGTGGAAGATGCTATGGAGTGAGCCCATAACCATTTAAATGTGGGAGGGGGTGAGCTTAAATTAGGAAGGAGGTTGCCACCCTCCAATCAGCCATGACTAGCTGGACAAGAATTGTAAAACATACTGGACACCTAACAAGCTCCTATTGAACCCCCAAAATGACCACAACATATATATAAGCATATGAGTGTCACAGAGGAGTGCTACTGAGCATGGCAATATATATTTTTAAAACCAGAGACAGAACATAAAACACAGACAAAGCTCAGTTTTTAGCACATCCAGTGAGACTCATACACGGTACAGTGCCTAAATATATATGTATAAATATCTAATAAGTAAAATGGTCTTTTAGTTTGACATTTTTGGCCAAAATTGTTGTAAGCCCCTGAGCCAACGCCAAGGCAGACCACATATCAGGGGTCCCTAACGCTAATATAAATTCTTAATAACCTGTGTAATAACAGGAAGAAGATTTATAGTAAATCTGTCAATATTAGTTGCAAAGTTCTGAGTCTGACTGAAGCTTTTATTAACCTGTACATTACCAGGAAAAGCACTCTGTATTAGAGATGTCACAGCCAAACTGCAAGCAGGCAAGTTCCCCTGAGTGGAAGATGCTATGGAGTGAGCCCATAACCATTTAAATGTGGGAGGGGGTGAGCTTAAATTAGGAAGGAGGTTGCCACCCTCCAATCAGCCATGACTAGCTGGACAAGAATTGTAAAACATACTGGACACCTAAACATAACAAAATACATAGCAATTACAATAACCCCTTAATCACCTTATCGGATAATAACCACAAAGGTAATTAAGGTGTTAAGCCACCCTGGCCCGATACCCACCCTTCATTTTCATTTGTCCAGTGGCTTCATCATTCAAATATATATATATATATATATATATATATATATATATATATATATATATATATATATATATATATATATACAGAGAGAGAGAGAGAGAGAGAGAGAGAGAGAGAGAGAGAGTAAGAGAGAGAGTGAGTACTGTAGGCGCATGGGAGCCCTGTCATCACTGTGCAGCAGCCCAGTCTCACCATTCCTCTGTTAGCTATCAATGCCAGACACACTGCATATGTGCGCCTGCGGGTGGAGCCAGTGAGCACACCAGTCATTCTAAGGCATCCCCCGTTGCCATGGCGACGCAACTAAAGCATCTGTAACCATGGGAGTGTAGGCAGAAGCAGACTGCAATAGGGAGCAGGGGCACTGAGCCGTGTGAACATGATGACGTCACATCACCAGCAGCAACAGGTCCTGTAACCAAAATGAAAGTGCATTATTAAAAACACATGAAGAGGTGAAAATATATACTCCAGATGCACAGTATTAATAAAAATCACTATCAATAGTGCAACAACAATAAATATACTAATATCACTCTAACATGCTACCAAGAGAAATGAATAGTGAATGCAGATTTGTTTGTAAGAGTTGAAAAAGCAGACATAAAGGAAAGGAAGGAACAGGAAGGGGGAGTGGAGGAAAAGGGGAAGAGGGAAAGGGGGATGGGAGGGAAAGGGGGAGGGGAAAGGGGAAGATGGAGGGAGGGAAAGGGGGGGAAGGAGGGGAAAAGGGGAAGGAAGGGAAGGAGGGAAGGGAAGGGGTGCTAAGAAGCAAAAATGGGGTCACATAATAAGGCAAAAATAAGCCCAAAGATGAATACAGAAACGGATAATTCTAACTACACAGAGGTGACAGATGGCAGTGGGATCCCCAACTTTAACTCATAAATGTATCTCCCTAAAGTGATACTACTGTTGCTACAAAAAACAACCCAGTTTAAAATCCTCATTAAGTCCTCTGGGTGCCATAGTATCAAGTTCATAGATGAGCCTTGTTTCCAATTGCAGTAATAATTTTCCTCTGTCACCACCACGAATGGACGCGTTTCCGACACCCACCCCCCCTCCGCTTCGGGCGCATTTTAGCCCCCCTTCCCGACCCCGAACCCGGCTCCTGCTCTGCCCCTCTGCTTCCCCGCACCTCCGCTTACCTCAATTTACACTCCAGGGGTGTCGGGGAAGCCGGGGAAGCCAGGGAAACCGGGCGCGTCACGTGACAGTGACGTCACAGTGCGCCGCAACTAGCCGCGTCACCACGCTTCCCGCACGCATCCTGCCGTGCGGGAAGTGTAAGAATAAATAATGTCGATACTGTATATATATATATATATATATCAAAAAATAAATAGATGATACCGTTCTGTGGCTAACGAAATGCTTTTATTTGTGCGAGCTTTCGAGATACACTGATCTCTTCTTCCGGCGATGTTACAAGCTTCATTCATTGTAACATCGCCGGAAGAAGAGATCAGTGTATCTCGAAAGCTCGCACAAATAAAAGCATTTCGTTAGCCACAGAACGGTATCATCTATTTATTTTTTGATTATTGAAGCTCGGCTAACACGGTACTGATACCTCTACATGTATGTATATATATATATATATATATATATATATATATATATATATATATAAATAAAAACAAAAATTGTAGCAACCCCACAGTATTAATAGTAATAAACTAAAATAGTGACTAAAGTGTTAATAGAATATAGTGAACTTAAATGTAAAAGTGTAAAGTGTAATTACTTATAAACAATATATAAGTTATTAAATAAAAATGTATCACACAAAACTTCACAACATACAATATGTGAAAAGTGCAAAAAACATAAAGGAAAAGAGTCCAACCAGTCCTTTTTAGATCAGTCCATAGGACATGTGGATAATTAATGCTGGTGTGGGGGGTCTCCGGCTGCTCTCAATAAGGATGAACCACATCCAAGAAGACCTAAAAAAGAAAAAGAAGAGAGAGCGCACGCCCCATAGCATAATACTGTAGATTTAATAATAAAAAGGGGAGGGAAGGGGGGGGGAAGAATAACACTCACAGGAGTAAAATCAATTAAAACATTGTGTGAATAATTCACCACCATCCGGTTCTGTACTGTAAACGTCCACAGTTCTTGGCTCCCTCAGGGCTGTATGGAGAAGATACAGGAGGACCGTGGTGTAATTCGCCGAGAGAATTCAGTCCATGTATATCAGAAAACGCCTCCTTCACTTTCAATGGCTGCCGGATCAATCGTGCGCTCCAAAGCTGCCTCATGCGCATGCGCAGCGTCGTGATGACGTAATTGAGCAAATAGGATTCCCTGACGCGTTTCGTCACCAGAGGGCGACCCAAAAATCATCCAAAAATCTACTCGCACAACCAAAAAATCTACTCGCCACCTAGTCCCGCCCCCAACCTTAGTCCCGCCCCCAACCCCACTTTAAAATAAAATATATAAATAAAATACATTTAATAAATTCCTAGTCAGAACAACATTCGTTTTTGACATAAATATATTTATTGTTTTACATTTTACTACAATTAGTCCTTGTTACATGTGTGTGTGTGTGTGTGTGTGTGTGTGTGTGTGTGTGTGTGTGTGTGTGTGTGTGTGTGTGTGTGTGTGTGTGTATATGTCGGTCTAGAAATAAAAGCCAGGTGTGAATGACTAGTTTCCTGAACCCCTTAACCAGTGTCTGGACGTCCTGCTTCACAATATCTAAATCAGCAATCCCGCCTGGGATCTTACCTGATCCACAGTCCCTCAATGTCCAGGTACCTTCATTCCCGCAATGTTATACATTGGAGGGGAGGTGTTCCCTACCTGTCTTCTGGGTTAGGGGGGGTTCCGATGTCTTCCGTGTGAAGCTTGAGTCAGATCTTGAAGAAAGCAGTATAGGTTATTTCGGTGTAGTATAGGGCAGTTAAGATGTATAGGGTAAATAAGAGATCCAGAAACAGAGTGTGAGACAGACACAGAGAGAGGGTGAGAGAGAGAGAGAGAGAGAAAGAGAGAAAGGGGGTGAGAGAGAGGGTGAGAGAAGGGGGAGGGTGGGAGAAGAGAGAGGGTGAGAGAAGAGAGGGTGAGAGAAGAGAGATGGTGAGAGAAGAGAGAGGGTGAGAGAGAGAGAGAGAGAGAGAGAGAGGGGGTGACAGAGAGAGGGTGAGAGAGAGAGGGGGTGAGAGATGGAGAGGGGGTGAGAGAGAGGGTAAGAGAGAGAAACAGAGGGCGTGATTGGGTGAGATGATGGGGTGATTGGGTGGGGTGACGGGGTGATTGGGTGGGGTGACGGGGTGATTGGGTGGGGTGACGTGGTGATTGGGTGGGGTGGCAGGGTGATTGGGTAGGGCGGGGTGATTGGGGGGTGGGGTGATGTTACACTTCTGGTAACACACACACACTCCCATGCGCGCGCACACACACACGCACGCACGCTCGCACATACACTCCCATGCACACACACACTCTCCCATGCACACACACTCACACACAAACACACACACTCTCCCATGCACACACACACACACATTCTCCCATGCACACACACACACACACACACACACACACACACACACACACACACACACACACACACACACACACACACACACACACACACACACACACACACACACACACACTCCCATGCACACACACACTCCCATGCACACACACTCCCATGCAAACACACACATACACACACAAACACACACACACACACCCATGCACACACACACACACACACACACTCTCCCATGCACACACACACTCCCATGCACACACACACACACACACACACACACACACACACACACACACACACACACACACACACACACACACACACACACACACACACACACACACACTCTCCCATGCACACACACATACACACACAAACACACACACACACACACACACACACACTCTCCCATGCACACACACACTCTCCCATGCACACACACACACTCTCCCATGCACACACACACACACAGACACAAACACACACACACACACACACACACTCTCCCATGCACACACACTCTCCCATGCACACACACACACTCTCCCATGCACACACACACACACACACACACACACACACACACACACACACACACACACACACACACACACACACACACACACACACACACACACACACACACACACTCTCCCATACACACACACACACACACACACACACACACACACACACACACACACACACACACACACACACACACACACACACACACACACACACACACACACACACACACACACACACTCTCTCTCTCCCATGCACACACACATACACACACAAACACACACACACACACACACTCACCCATACACACACACACACACACACACACACACACACACACACACACACACACACACACACACACACACACACACTCCCATACACACACACACTCTCCCATGCACACACACATAAACATTTGTTTTAGGCCAATACTGTTATAGGCTCACAGTTAGTATAGTTCTCAAACATTAGGCCTGTATTCTTAAAATAGTGTGTTTTCACAAGGAAGCATGAAGTGTATGTTTTTTGTAAATACATATACTGTATACCAGTTTAGATAGTACTATATACACACACACACACACACACACACACACACACACACACACACACACACACACACACACACACACACACACACACACACACACACACACACACACACACACTCTCTCCCATGCACACACACAAACACTCTCTCCCATGCACACACACAAACACACACACACACACACACACTCTCTCCCATGCACACACACATACACACACAAACACACACACACAAACACACACACACACACACACACTCTCTCTCCCATGCACACACACACTCTCCCATGCACACACACACTCTCCCATGCACACACACACACTCTCCCATGCACACACACACTCTCCCATGCACACACACACACACACACACACACACACACACACACACACACACACACACACACACACACACACACACACACACACACACTCTCCCATGCACACACACTCTCCCATGCACACACACACACACACTCCCATGCACACACACACACACACACACACACACACACACACACACACACACACACACACACACACACACACACACACACACACACACACACACACACACACACACACACACACACACACACACACACACTCACACACACTCACACATACACACACACACACACACACACACACACACACACTCTCATGCACACACACATCCCATGAACACACACTCCCATATGACAGGGGGAAGAAGAGGAAAGGCCGCACGACCGAGCACCACCACCACTGCCCCGCTCGCCCCCCCGTGACCATCTCCCGCCGTGCGCGGGCAGCAACTGGACCGTGGGGAAGCTTAGACCAAGGAGGTAAGGGGGGAACACCCCCGCTACCATCTCCAGCCCCGCACGGGGATCGGGGGGAAGCGGGGATTAAGGGGGAACACCTCCGCCCCGCGCGGGTATCGGGGGAAGCGGGAAGTGGCACGGGAACCAGGGAGAGAAGGGGGGGGGGAACACCCCCACTACCATCACCCGCCCCGCGACGTAGGTATCGGGAGAAGCAGGAAGTGGCACGGGACCAGGAAGAGAAGGGGGGGAACACCCCCACTACCATCACCCGCCCCGCGGCGCAGGTATCGGGGGAAGCAGGAAGTGGCACGGGAACGGGGAGAGAAGGGGGGGAACACCCCCACTACCATCACCCGCCCCAGGGGGGGGGGAAATGGGGAAACACCTTGGCTTGCAGGGAAGGAGCAGAGGGGCCACAGGATGGAGGATTAGAGTACTTACTCTCAAAGTTATCTCCGGCCAGAAAGAATGGCCGCTCGTTTGGGGCGGGCTCATATAGAGCCTGGCCACGCACCCACAAAGCCAGGGAGCGCGTGCCAATCAGCTGTCAGGTAGGGGGAGTTTTTTTTTTCAGGTAGCGCGAGCAGGGAAAATTTCAGCACGAGCAGGGAAAATTAAAAAAAACTAAACACGTGTGCTGCTTGGTCCAATATTTACTCACCCGGAGGTTAAATCCACTCGCCCCGGGCGTGTAAATGTATAGGATTGCCGAACACGGTATATATATATATATATATATATATATATATATATATTATATACATACAAATATACACATGATGAACCAATATACAAAGACATTTGTAAGGGTTAACAAAAACATGCACAAATAAAAATACCACTTCTCCATATCAGCAAAAACAAAATCCTATTTCCTTATAAAATCATTCTCATCTTCTAATTAAAAGCATCAAATGCCAATCAAAACATTGAATTTAAATTGTATATATGATGCATAAAATCTGTGCACCATGTACACTCTGCCAATCAATGTTAATAATAAAATATTCCAATCAAAATGCAATGAAATCC
The DNA here is from genome assembly GCF_040206685.1 of Ascaphus truei. Classification (NCBI taxonomy): domain Eukaryota; kingdom Metazoa; phylum Chordata; class Amphibia; order Anura; family Ascaphidae; genus Ascaphus; species Ascaphus truei. The sequence goes on along the minus strand of NC_134484.1, from coordinate 286,517,801 downwards.
AAACAAGTATACTATTTAAACCAAGCAAGGCAACAGAAATAAATTACTATTAATTAATCAAATCCCAAAACAATTAAAATACCATCCAAATCAATTACACACGTAACTATTGTAATCGTTAAAAGTACCAAAATTAATCCACTATAAAAAAACAAGCATCACCCTGGCCTAAAGTACAGCATACAACACCAAAAATTACATCTATCTAATTACAAATTACATTACACATATTGAAGCATATCAGCATAGCAAAATACATTTTAAATACAGCAAAACAAGCATTTCCAACAAAATAATTTCTTACCCTGTATGTATATATCGATCTAGACATACATACATACATACATACATACATACATACATACATACATACATACAGTGGCAAGAAATGATCTGTAAAAAAAAAAATATATCACATGTAAAAAAAAAAACATATACAAGTTAAAAAAAAACAATTTCTTTGGTTGACTTACCATTACTTGACCAACTCACTTACTTACTCTCGAACCAATCCACGCACAGGAACCCATAAATTAAAAAACCTTAAAATAATAAACCATAATATACTAAACCATAACAATCCAGGGGTCTGTGTCTTCTATTTGTAATCCATTTTGTCTGTGGTGTCTTCATCTGTATTCTTCTTCTGCTCTCTTCTGGGGTCATCTTCTCTTCTTCGGCCACACCCTGGCCTTTTTCTTCTGTAGGAGGTCCTTCCTCCTCGGCGTCTGCCTTCAAAATGAGACGACATAGGCTTTATAGGCCTATGACGTCACATTTTGGTCAAATGGTTCCCACGGCCCTGATTGGGCCGTGAAAACCATGTGATTTGTCCGGGGGGAAAAAAATGATGACATCATTTAAAGGCAATGACGCCAGCCAATCAGAATGGCTGTGCTTCAATTGCCTTTAAGACAATGTCATGAAAAGAAAGATGGCCGGCCTCACATGGTACGGTAGCCAATCAGAGCATGGGAACTACATCCATACTCTGATTGGCTCTAGTGGACCATGTGACAGAGGCTTTGGGGAGAACGGATGTGACGTCATTCAAAGCCTGTCACATGGTACTACCTGAAAAATCTATTCATATATCTGGTCCCGGAGCTTGCCCAAGAGGAGGTAGAGGTGGACCGAGCACACAGAGCTCCCGGCCAAAAATCAACAGACCCTAAAAGAGCAAGAGACGCCCTCATTAGATTCCACTCGTATTGTATTAAAGAAAAGGTGCTAACTGCCAAAGACAGCGAGGATCCCTGCAGTTTAAAAACGATCCAATACAGATCTTCAGTGATCTTTCCAGAGCCACAATTGAACGAAGAAAAGAAATGAGACCCCTCACTGAACTCCTGAGGAAAAACGGGATCCGATACAGATGGGGATTCCCTTTTAAATTGGTGGTCCAATCTAATGGAAAGTTTTTATCCATCGCATACGCTGAGGATATCTCCCGGTTTTTGAAGTCTCTGAATCTCTTCCCTCTGGGCAACGGTGAGGATTCGGAGAACAGGAGGCGTTCGCCTACACCTCCAAGAGCACCAAGAACCTCTGAGAGGATCGCGACCCAGAAGAACCCAAGAGCTGGAGACTGAGAAAATCTGCCACTACCACAAACAGGGGTGATATGGTGCAGGTCCCGTTGATCCCCCACTCCCCTACACAGTTGTGCCCCACCTGCAAGCTGATGCCCCCCCCACTCCCCTTTCCCCCCCCATTCCCCTCTTCCCCCTCCATCCCTCTCTCCCTCCCTCCATCTCTCTCTCGTTCCCCCCGCCATCCCTCTCTCGTTCCCCTCCACCCCCTCCCTTTCTAGCATCCCCCCCAACCCCCTCTAGCATCCCCCTCTCACTCCCCCTACCTTCGTTCCTTGATCGGACCTCCATCGCTCCCTGACTTCTCTATAGTGAAGCAGCTGGTCTAACCCCCCACGCTGGGGGGGGGTGGGAGGAGGCCGCGGGGATGTGGCACCCGATGAGGTTCCAACGGTCCGCAGCTTCCCGATACAGCTGGGTTCCAGCGGATCCGGCCTCTCTGCGCCGGAGGTCGGGGGGGGGGGCGCGCGAGTAATGAGGTCGCGCTTCCAGGTCCTTGGGACTCCCCCATAGTCTTCATGGTCTCAATCGGGAGATCTGACCTGGACCCATGTACCGAGGAGCGTGCCGGATGTCAACGAGTTATTTGCTGAGGTTCGGGACTCATGATCAGGTTTGGACACACAACCATTATGGGTCTATCCCCCAGGTCTCACATCAAGACCCCAAGGGGGTCAATCCAAACACCCTGATCACCCACCTCCCCTAACCAAACTTCGGAATAAAGACCTGCTGATTCAGACCCGATCTGGTGTTTCCGCTGCCCCCCCCCCCCCCAGGTTATAAGGATAAATATATGTATAACTTTATAGATATAAGTGCCTTAGGGTAAATAATATGTATAAGTTCAGATAGATGACTGTTGCATCTCTCCAGTGTGTCAGATCCCCCCCTATCCCTCTGGTCCTTTCTCCCCCTATCCCTCTGGTCTGCATTCCCTGTAATATTGTCCTCCTTCCCTCTCAGACACCCCTCCCCTTCCATAGAATAAATGTTAATCCCAGTCCCTCAAATCAGTTCTAATTGAAAGCAATGTTAAACCTGCTATATAAAAATAACGGGCTACAGATGTAAAATGAGTATAGATGGGACCTGGTTGTTCATAATAGGGTCTCACAAGAAATCTTGATTCATGAGATGGGGTAGTGAAGAGAAATAGAATGTTATTTCAAGTAAGATAGAATAAGCACATGTAACTAGTATTGAGTTGGGATCGTCTCCTACTCCTGTTCGGTCCCGCCCCGGCAACCTGCCCCCTCCCTTCCCCCCCTCTAAGCACCCCCCACCCATCCTCCTCCCCCCATCCTCCCCCCACCCTTCCTCCTCCCCATCCCCCCACCCCTCCCCATCCCCCCACCCCTCCCCACCCCCCACCCTCCCACCCCTCCTCCTCCCCCCCACCCCCCTCCCCTCCTCATCCCCCCGACCCTCCTCCCCCCCCACCCCTCCTCCTTCCCCCCCACCCATCCTCCTTCCCCCTCCCTTCCTCTAGCCCATTCCCTCCTCATCCCACTTATCCCGGCCTCTCCTTACCCATCTCCTCCCCTCCATCTCCCACTCCCCCCATTTTACTCTCCCATGCCCCTGGGGTCCATGGACATCTAACATCTCATCCTGAATCCTGGTCTCCTCCCTGTGGAAAACGATAAGCTCAAATACTGAGAATTAAACACGGTTTTATCTCCGTGTGGGTCTTGTTTTCGATCCTCAAGGTTAGAAATGTGGTTATAGCCGATTCCTCACAAGATACAAGGAAATGTGTTAGCCATAAGTATATGTATCAATGTTATGATTATGTATAAGATTAATTTACACCCATAGTAAAATAATGATGTTATAGCTACAATAGGCAACAATTCGAGGTTCCCTCATTTCCATAGCATCCTACCAAAAGAAAAAAAAAAGGAGAAAATCTATAAGGAATTATTAGAGAGAGTCCAAGTGCTGGAGGCCGAACACAAAACCAAACCTACAAAAAAATTATATAAAAAGCTAGACAAAGCAAGGTCGGAATTAAGAACTGTCCAACTTGAGGAGGTAGAGCAGGCGTTAAGATGGACAAAGCAAAGGTTTTACGACAAAGGCAATAAGGCAGACCGGATTTTGGCCAATAAACTTAGAGGTCTAAGGGTTAAATCCCAAATTACAGCAATTAGAACGAAAGCTGGATCCAAAACATTTAAGGAAAACGAAATTGCCCAAGAATTTTCGGATTATTACACAAAATTATATAACTTGACCCCACCCTAAAACGCTCAGTCTGGGTTGACGGCTATCTCAAAATATCTAGAGGAGTGCAACCTACCGGCCCTCCCGGAAGAAACCGTCCTCAAATTGCACGAAAAAATAAAAGTTGAGGAATTAGTGGAAGTTTTAAAACAGTTAAAAACAAATATGACCCCAGGCCCAGACGGGTTCTCCAATTTATACTACAAGAAGTTTAAGGCGGTGCAAGCCCCTCATCTTCTAGCAATTCTCAACTCTTTCATGGAAGGGGAAGCGATTCCTCAGCGAACCTAGCGATAATCCATAAAGAGGGACGAGACCCGTTGAACTGTGGTAGTTATAGACCAATTGCTCTCGTTAATTCAGACCTAAAAATCTATAGTAAAATATTGGCAAATAGGTTAAACCCAATAATACCGAGTTTGATCCACAAAGATCAGGTGGGATTCATTCCGGGCAGACAAGCCTCGGATAATACTCGCAAAATTATAAATATTGTCGACCACGTGCATTTCTCAAAAACGAAAGCCTGCTTACTGAGCTTAGATGCTGAAAAAGCATTTGATAGAATTAGATAGGATTTTCTGATCCAAACAATAAAAAAAAAAAGGGGGATGGGGGGCGTGTCTATGACGTCAACCAGGACAGTCGGGTAGAGGGAGAGCTCCGGAGACCCCTCTGTATAATCACTGAATTTATACCTCTCCACCCGGCCAAAAACACCCCAAAAAGACTATAATCTCCCCCTGAAACCGCAGGGATGGCGAATAGGGGAAAAAGTCAGCAGCCCCAAGGGGTTGGAAGGTACTTTCCCCCGGCTAAACAATCTGCCGAAGCGGGAGGCAGGCGGCAAGATGGCGCCCAGACACCAGGTGCACGAGGCACACAAGGCCTCACTAGCCAGGCGAGCCCCGCTGAGACCCCCCCCTCGCCGGATGGCAGAATAACAAAGGAGTTTTTAGAGGAGCTCCATGCTAAGCTCCAAAGATCACTGGAGACGAATATCAAAGAGGCAGTGGCTGAGAAAAAGCACGATATTCAGGGCCTACAAGAGAGAACCACAACCCTGGATGCCAGGCTGGATGAAGCCCTCCACCATCAATCAGAGGCGGACGATGAGATAATCCGCTTGGGCCAGGAGATCCACTCCCTCCGGGATGGTCTGGAGGACCAGGAGAATCGGGACCGCAGGCAAAACCTGCGGATCCGCGGTATCCCTGAGGCGATAGCGCCCTCCCAGCTTAGGGCATATCTGGTGGATTTTTTCCTTACAATCTCCCCTGATCTTGACCCACGGGACCTCGAAATAGACAGGGCACATAGGACACTGGGCCCACGTTCAGAAGACCCAAATCGCAAGCGGGACGTGATCGTGCGCCTCCACAGTTTCTCAACTAAGGATAAACTGATTGGAGCCTGCAGGGATAAGGACACGATCGCGTTCCAGAATGAGCCACTACAGGTCTATAATGACCTCTCTAAACTGACTGTAGACAGACGGAAAGCGATGCGTCCCCTGACACTCCTCCTCCGGGAAAAAAGAATAAAGTACAAATGGGGCTTCCCCTTTAAGCTGGTTATCCCCCACAAATGAAAATTCCTGACCATCCGACAGCCCGAAGATATGGAATCCCTGGCTAGAACCCTGGGCCTCCCCGCAGAACCCTTCCAGCATGCTTACCAGCCCGACAACAGACCCCGGGAACGTGAGGACCACCCGGTTAGAGCCTCCGAGCGAATCGCGGAGCAGCGACAGTCCAGAGAGAGATGACGGGCGTACCCTGCACACAGGGAGACCCTCCCGGGAGATCACCGCTCTCTTCCCCATCACCACCTAAAATGGCGTCGGGAGGGTCCCCACTGCGGGCCCCTGCCAAATGAAGCTGCACCACTAACCTCTTAGCAGAGACTCCCAACAGCATCCAGAGAGGCAACCGACTACATCCCCGCTGACACCCCTGAAGGAGCCACCCATCACATCGCAGGAGAACGAGGAGATGAGTCCACCACGTGCGCAACGGATTCTTCAAAGATGGCGTCTGTAGATTCTCAATTCCGCTGCGGAACACCACGAGGCACCCTGGATGAGATCGAGACGAAGCAGACGTCATCACCACGCGCGACCTCCAGACTCCACTCTCCGCATCACGTGGCCCCGACCCATTGATCCAGACCAGAGTCATCGAGCTCCCAGTGCCAGAGGAGGCTACGCAACAGCCCGGTCCCCGGATAGAGCACAGGTTCCCCCCCCCCTCGGCCGAGGGGGGGTCAAGAGGTTTTGCCGACACTTCAGCCCCTGACGGTCCTACGGGATCTTGGCTCACCCACCCTCCGCGGAGGGGCAGACGGTACAGGATTTCCCGGTCGCTCCCGACTGCGAGGCGCTCACGGAGGGTCTGTAACACAGTTCCCCCTATGTTATCCCCGGTTGTTACACTGTCCTACATCCCAAGTTTGGCGGCAGGCCTTAATTGCCCCAGCGGTCATGCCCTCCAAGTTCGAAGGGCCCACACTGCACTTAAAAGGCATTCCCTTACCCCCCCCTCACCATTCTCCCCCCTCCTTCCCCCCTCCTACCCACCCCCCCTCTCACCCCCTACCCAATACCTACTTCACCTCCCCCTCTCCTCCCCCGCCCCCCCTTGTCCTTGTTAACCCCCTCCACCCTACCCCCCCTCTCCACCCAACCCCCACCCCCCTCCCCCCCTTCTCAACCCCCTCCCCCAACCCGCCAGCCCCCCAAGAGAGGATGCAGGCAGCCCAGCCACAACCCTGTGACACTCACAAGTATTTCTGGACATTAAAATAACACTCTTCTGAGCAGACACAAAAGGGTGCACTAACCCTGCAGTATGGTCTCTGCCAGGTGCCTATAGCAACAAATGTTTTCTCTGTGAAATGCTTAAGGCGCAGCGAATGAGGTGGTCCCACCCCCCCTCCCCACCTTACCCCCCCTCCCCACCCTATCCCCCCCCCACCCTATCCCCCCCCCCACCTTATCCCCCACCCACCTTATCCCCCCACCTCCAGTGCCTTGCCCCTCCCCCCATTACCCCAGGCCCTGCCCCCCCCTTTTTGCCCACCACCCCCCAACCACACAAGTTTACCCCCCGCCCTCCCTACCCCCTCCCCACCCTTGTCCCCACCCACACCCCTCCTAGCCCCCTCAGGGCAGAACCACTTACCTACGTCCCAGGTTGTCCGAATACGCTCACAAAGATGGACCTGATCCGCGCTGCTTACAGGATCATCACACGAGGTTGCATAACACTTGGGCCATAGCGAAGGTCTGGTTTCAACAACGCAAAATGTAAATTATGTATAATGCCTAAAGTCGAATGTATAAACTTGTACCCCCCACTACCCTCCCCCCCATCCCATATCCCTTCCCCAGCTACCTCTCCTTCCCCTTACCCCCCTTTCCCTCCCCTACCCCCCCCCCCAACCCCCTTTCACTGCTTCACCAAAGCCGGAATATATAGGAAATTGCTGTATACCGATACTGATTGCAGACAAAGCGTAATGCCCCCTTTCCCTCCCCCTTCCCCCCTTCTCTTCCCCCCCTACTCTTCCCCGTTTCAGGACCTACTCCCTATCCCCCCTGCTCCCCACATACCCCACCCCTCCCTTTCCCTGCCCCCCTCCAAACCCCGTCCCCCTGAGATGGTCCACTCACCCTTGAATCTGCCTGATCAAGCACGGTTGAATCTGGTCCTGACAGGCGCAATACCTGGGACTACCACACGAGGTCGCACAATACTTGTGCTAAGTTAACTGTATAAGGTGTAAATTGTTATATGTGATTCTTGTACAATGCTGAAGGTTCAATGTTTAAGCCTGTACCCCCCCATCCCCTATTCCTTTCCCCCCCAGGGACCCCCCCACCACCCCCCCCTCCATCCACCCCCTCCCCAGTCTCTCTGAGAAGGAAAGATGTCCCGCTCACACACCATTCCCTCTGCTCCCCCCCTCCCCCCTCTCCCCTCCCACCCATTTTTCCTCCAGGACCCACTCCCTCCCCCCCCCTACATCCACCCCTAAACCCTCCCCCCCTCACACCAACAGATCAGGGACCCCTCCCATACACCCCTTCCCCCCTCCATCAGTCTCTAATCACTTCAGGTATATAACATCACTTTCCAATAGGCCCCACCGACAGAGGGCCCAAAACAAGGTCTCAACCCTCCCTCCCCCCCTCTCGCCCACCCCCCATCCCAACTACCCCCCCTCCCTACACTCCCCTCCCTTGCTCTCCCCTTGCTACCTTCTCCCCCCCATCCTTGCCCCCCCCCCATCCAACAGGCCTGCCACCCCACCGAATAAGCCAACCCGGCGATGCGGAAGCCGGTGGAAGTCGCAGAATTTTCTGGGTCTCCACCCGGCCCGTCTTCACTGGTGTGCGTTCTAGGACCCGCCCCCAGGGTCTTACACCCACTAACCGGTTCTTTACTTAAGACCGGTCAAACACTTTCAGACCCCATTAGGGTCGTTTTTCCTTCCTTTTTCAGCCGCTGTCACTGTCCCAGCGGCCCCCCTCCCGACCCACCTCCCCCTAGCCCATTTTGACTGCACTCCCCAACACTACTCCAGCGACAACACACGCAAACTTAGTAGAGAGATAACTATGTCCCACCAAAAAGCTCTAAAAATTGTCTCCCTAAACGTGAAGGGTCTCCACAATAATCGAAAGCGCTGCCTGGCCCTCCAGGAGATAAAGAAAACAGGAGGGGACATTGTTTTCCTCCAGGAGACGCACTTCACGTCGCAAGAACCGCCTAAAATATTCCAGCATGCATTTCCAATGAGTTATTTCTCATCTTTCAGCAGCAAGCGTAGAGGGGTGGCCATTCTGTTCCGACAGGGCACCCCATTTAATCTAACAAAAACCCAGGCAGACCCAGAGGGGAGATTTATTGTAGTCTATGGCTCACTATCCGGCACGTCAATCGCCCTTATTAACCTATAAGCCCCAAACGAAAACCAGACTGAATTTCTTAAAAAGGTTCTGGAAGAAATTGACCCACAATACCTATCCTCAATACTCATTGCAGGGGATTTAAACCCAAAGGAAGACAAATCGAGCCACCCAGGACGACAACACTCTACTCAGTCACAAAGACTGGGGAAAAAATTCAAGGACATTATCGGGGACTTTTCTCTGGTATACATTTGGAGAACACAACATCAGGGACAAAGAGATTATACCTTTTACTCGCCGCCTCACCAGTCTTACTCCCGTATTGATTACTTTCTTGCTTCCAAGAACGTCCTAGAGGCCACCACTGACACAGATATCGGCCCAATTACATGGTCGGATCATGCTCCCATCACCATGACCCTATCCATCCCCTTTGGGAAAACTATCTCATACTGCTGGAAACTAAACGATTCCTTACTGAACCACTCCGGGACAGTGACGGAACTCAAAAAATCCCTTAAGGAATACTTCAGAATAAACAAAGGCTCCGTAACCTCTCCAGCAAGCCTGTGGGAAGCCCATAAGGCGACAATTCAAGGAAATCTTATCTCGATTGCCTCCCACCGGAAGAAAACTAAACTCAAATTAACTAAAGAGCTCACAACCAAAATAATCGACTTAGAGCAACAGCATAAAAATAACCCCTCCCGGAGAATTTATAAACAGTTGACAATTGCTCGAAACGATTTAAGGACCATCCAATTAGAAAGTGTAGAAAAAGCTCTTAAATGGACGGGTCAGCGGTATTATGATAAAGGGAACAAGGCCGATAGACTTCTTGCCAGCAAATTAAGAGGAATACAGAAACGATCGCAAATCACGGCGATCAGGAATAACTCTGGTGAACTCCAATACAACGAAAAAAAGATAGCAGAGGAATTCACCAAATTTTACACTAAACTGTATAACCTAAGAGCCCACTCTGCAAACTCTAAAGAGGCGGATACGGCTTTAGCCGCCGGTTACCTAACCGAATGCGACCTTCCTTTACTAACAGGGGAAGAAAATACTTACCTAAATGCGAAAATCACGCTAGAGGAATTACAAATGGCCGTTAGAGCCTCCAAAAATTCTAAGGCGCCGGGCCCTGATGGCTTCACAAATGCATACTACAAAAAATTCTTCCCCATTTTGTCCAAACATCTATTAAGTTTGTTCAACTCATTTTTAGAAGGGAGCCCTACCCATCCACAATGTCGTCTGCAAATTTGGCAATAATACTAAAGGATGGGAAGGACCCCACCCAATGTGGCAGTTACAGACCAATTTCACTGTTGAACAACGACCTTAAACTATACAGTAAAATTTTGGCGAACAGACTAAATCCCATCCTCCCGAGATTAATACACAAGGACCAGGTCGGGTTTGTCCTGGGCCACCAGGCCTCAGACAATACACGCAAAATCATAAATTTAGTAGATCATGCCCACCTTTCAGGCTCAAAGGCAATGTTACTATGCCTTGACGCAGAGAAGGCATTTGACAGGATTGATTGGCTATTTCTAAACCAGACACTGATTAAGTTTGGCTTCAGAGACTCGTTCCTAAAGGGCGTTCAAGCACTTTACCAGAATCCCTCAGCCTCGGTACGCCTCTCGGGCGGAGGCTCTGAACGATTGCGAATCCAGAACGGTACCCGTCAAGGATGCCCCCTATCTCCCCTTCTCTTCGCCCTCATGATTGAACCATTGGCGTCTAAAATAAGAGGGAACCCGAACATTCAGGGAATCTCGATCGATAATTCACAATACAAAATTTCCCTATTCGCTGATGATATCATCCTTACCCTGACTAAACCTCTAACTTCCCTCCCCAACCTCCAGAGGGAACTGACGGAGTTTGGCAGAGTATCAGGATATAAGATAAACAGCGACAAATCAGAGGCCCTAAATCTTAGTCTCCCGGATCCCGAAGTCAACCTCCTCAAAACCAATTTCAGCTACAGATGGTGCCCTTCATACATTAAATATCTGGGAGTTAATGTATCAAGGCACTATCGGGATCTATACCGGGATAACTACCCGCGTTTATGGGATAAGATCAAAAAGGATCTAGATCAGTGGGAAGGTTACCAGATCTTGTGGATCGGTCGAATGACTTCCACTAAGATGAATATACTCCCAAGAATGTTATACCTCTTTCAAACACTCCCGACCCACGTCCCAGGTGCTGATCTTAAACACATGCAAAACAGAATATTTCAATTTATTTGGCAGGGCAAAAGACCCCGAGTCGCCAGATCGGTTTTGATGGCTGCAAGATCTAGGGGAGGTCTGGGGGTACCGGACTTACACAGATATTACCTAGCTGCACAGCTTAAGCAGGTGGTGATGTGGAATTCTGACCCGACCCGTTGTAGTTGGGTAGAGATAGAGACTCAATGTGCCAAAGTGCCTTCTCTGCAGGCCTGCCTCTGGAGCCTGGACAGAGGAGAGGGTCATACACACAACCTGAAACTACAGGCCTCTCGTTTCTCATGGTACGTCTGGTCTTGTTGTAAATACAAATATGGCCTTACTACCAAAAGCTCCCAATTGACCCCCATTTTCAACAATCCAAAGTTCCCCCCGGGATGTGGATTTAAACTGTTCGAACAATACAGCACAAGGGGTATAGAGGCGATTGCAGATCTTCTGAGCCTGGGGAGGCTTCTGAGTTTCCAAGAGGTAAGGACCAAATATAAAATTAAAGAATTGAACACATTCAAATATCTTCAAATCAGAAACTTTATTAGGACAACATGTCCTCTCCCAGAATACCCCACTCTCACATCATTTGAACTTCTTTGCGAGACAAAGACCCATCAGAAAGGTCTAATCTCAGATATATACGGGCTCTAGAGCGCTCCTCGACCCCAAAAGAGCATGACTATATGCTCAAATGGGCAGCTGACCTGAATATTGGTATAGACAGAGAGACTTGGGAAGAAATCTGGGAGACAGCTTCGGAGACCTCCCTATGTACTACAATAAAGGAAAACATTTACAAAATTATGTTTGGCTGGTATCTTACCCCAGCACGATTAAACCAAATCTACCCTCTGGCATCAGATCAATGTTGGAGAGGCTGTGGTCATAGAGGGGACATGGTCCACATCTGGTGGTCCTGTCCAGAAATTGTTAAGTACTGGGCTAAGGTCCAAATTTTAATAAAAGAGGTCACCGACCTAGAAGTGCCTATTGAACCACTGACCTACCTGTTGGCTGCACCCTTGAAGGACATTGTCCGGCCAGTCAGGAAATTGATCTCCTTCATTATGACCGCGGCTCGATGCTGTATTGCGGCCTCCTGGAGGAAGACAACTACGCCAGCACTAGGCACAATTAGGAAAAGAGTCGACGAGGTGATGGTTATGGAGAGGCTCACAGCCATCGTCCGCCAAAAAATGCCGGCACACGAGGATATTTGGGATCCATGGATCTCCTACAATAGGACCAGACAACCAAATCTAACGTACTAGACACTGATCACCCCACCATAGGCGCTCGAACGCAGCCCTAAAGGCCATACTCCTAAACAGTCAGATGGGTCTTCCCCCCCCCCTTCCTACCCCTCCCCCCCTCTCTACCCTCCCCCCCCTTTTTTCCCTCCTCAGTACCCCCCCTCTGCCTTCTCTCTTCGAAGGCCCCCCTCCCTTTTTCTACTGGCAACGGCGGTTGCCTATCTGTTTCCCCCCAAAAAATTGCGGAATTGAAAATGTTAGGCTTTTTTGCACAATGCCACTGTATGTTTACCTGAATGCCTAATAAAACTGTTTGAAAAAAAAAAAAAAAAGGGGGATACCGGCGCCACAATTATTGTAGAACAAAAAGTCCAAACCATACAGTGTAAAGTCCAAATGGAGTCCTTGAATGAACTGGTGATGAAGAAAACTCACATCAAAGGGCAGTGCAATATGTGGAAAGAAGAAAAAAAACAAATTATGGTGCAGTATGCCAATCAGTGTTGACTTGAAATCGTGTCAGACTAACCACACATAACAAACATGACAAACACACATAAACACACTAGCAAGGCTGAATTATTAAAACAAAGCTAATTTAATAAGACTAATACTGGATTCCTGGAGGATCACTGATATACACAAGCATCCGGAGGGGTAAAAGTGGAACCCTACTCACAAGATACTGGACAGTAACAGGTAAAACAGACTGGAATCGCGCTGATAATCTTCAAAGATGGCGACCGGAACACTCTCACAGGCGTCCCCACGTGACAGGGGTGGAAGGGGAGTCACACGAACTGCGGGACTTCCGGGCGGATATGACATCGCGCCTCACGATACTCCCAGAGACGATGTTCCTCCTTCACTCCTCTTCCCCCACGGCTTCACCAGCTGTAGTACAATGTCCTCCATGGGCCAGATGCAAATTCTAAAACACACAAAAGCCTCCCGACGCGTTTCGTGCGCATGCGCGCACTTATTCATCTCACATCTCTTGAAGAAGTGCGCGCATGCGCACGAAACGTGTCGGGAGGTTTTTGTGTGTTTTAGAATTTGCACAAGTCTGTTTTGCCTGTTACTGTCCAGTATCTTGTGAGTAGGGTTCCACTTTTACCCCTCCGGATGCTTGTGTATATCAGTGATCCTCCAGGAATCCAGTATTAGTCTTATTAAATTAGCTTTGTTTTAATAATTCAGCCTTGCTAGTGTGTTTATGTGTGTTTGTCATGTTTGTTATGTGTGGTTAGTCTGACACGATTTCAAGTCAACACTGATTGGCATACTGCACCATAATTTGTTTTTTTTCTTCTTTCCACATATTGCACTGCCCTTTGATGTGAGTTTTCTTCATCACCAGTTCATTCAAGGACTCCATTTGGACTTTACACTGTATGGTTTGGACTTTTTATTCTACAATAATTGTGGCACCGGTATCCCCTTTTTTTTCCATGTTCCCTGACTGACTGTACTGTCAGTATTTACCTGGCTGCCAGTGTTTGTTCACTTACTATTCTATTAAGTACACCTTTAATATTGATTTGTAGCGCTGTTTCACACCGTCTTTTTTGTTATTGATCCAAACATTAGTCAAATTCGGCTTCAGCGGACCCTTTCTAGAGGGGATCAAAGCACTATATCAGAACCCATCAGCATTTGTGAAGCTCCCAGGTGGAAGCTCTGTCCCCATAAAAATAAGGAACGGTACGAGACAGGGTTGCCCCTTGTCCCCACTACTCTTTGCCCTAACGATCGAACCCCTCGCAGCAACAATCCGAAAAGACCAAAATAGGATAGGAGAGAGGGAGTATAAGATCTCGCTATTTGCGGACGATGTGATTTTATCTCTGTCCTCCCCCTTGATGACCCTTCCTAACCTTCAGTCCCAACTTGAAAAATGTGGCCAGGTGTCGGGGTATAAAATCAATAGCGACAAATCTGAAGCCCTGAATCTCTCTCTGACACCCGCAGAAGTAAAACTCCAGCAAGCAAATTTTAGTTACAAATGGAGCTACAAGAATATTAAGTACCTCTGGATCAAAATTGTGAATTCCTATGGAGCACTGTATAAACACAACTTCCCCCCGCTGTTCGCGGAAATTAAAAAGGATCTCCAAAGCTGGAATGTACAACAAATTTTGTGGCTAGGAAGGGTGGCGTCTGTAAAGATGAACATTCAACCTAGACTGTTGTACTTATTCCAGACGTTGCCGATCCATGTCCCGGTCGCGGACCTGAAAAATATACAAAACAGAATTTTCCAATTCATTTGGAACGATAAAAAGCCTGGAGTAGACAGGTCAATCATGATGGCACTGAAGGAGTGTGGAGGCCTGGGAGTAGCAGATATATTTAAATATTACCTAGCAGCCCATGTAAAACAGGTGGTGACTTGGAACAATGATCCAGCGTCCTGCTGCTGGTTGGAGATTGAGACCTCCTACGTCTCTCCCCTCGCTCTCCCGGCCCTATTGTGGTCTGAGGGGGGAGAGGAGATAGTATCGGGCAAGACAAGCCTGGGAGTTATGAGATGCACGTGGAGGATATGGTCTAAGTCTAAAACTAAATACAATTTAATGTCTTCCCCTTCAGAAAACATTCATCTATTCGGCAACCCAGATTTCCCCCCGGGTTACGACCCCAGGGACTTTAAACAATTATAAAAGGCCAGTATAACAAAGGCCTCCGATTTGATAGGCAGGGGAAAGCTCATGTCTTTCTCCGAATTACAGAAGAAACACCACCCAGTAGCCCTCCCTATGTTCAGCTTCCTGCAGATCAGACACTTCCTGATGGGACTAGCTCCCAACTCTAAGTTTGAAAAACCTTCTAACTTTGAGAAGCGGTGCGCAGTAGGGACGTATCGGAAGGGTTTGATCTCTGGACAGTACAATGGGTTAGCACGATCCTTGATACCCGTCCACCATAGCTACATGTTAAAATGGACTGAGGACCTCAATCTAGAGATAGATAGAGATGACTGGGAGGACATTTGTGAAGCAGCAGCCAAAACATCAATTTGCACCACTATTAAAGAGAATATCTACAAAATTCTATTTCACCGGTACCTCACCCCGAGTAGGCTGAGCCAGGTCTTCCCGGGTCTGTCCGACCTCTGTTGGAGGGGCTGTGGCCAGAAGGGGACCTGGTACATATTTGGGGGACGTGCCCGGGTATTCGGCCGTTCTCGAGTATGATTCACTCCCTGGTGGAGGAGACGTTGGGATTAGAGGTCCAGTTGAGTCCACTGACATTCTTATTAGCAAAACCTCTGGAGGATCTCCCAAAGTCATCCAAGAAAATGATATCGTTCAACCTAACAGCAGCTCGCTGCGCAATTGCCGCAAAATGGAAGCAGATCAAGCCGCCAAGCAAACAAATGGTGCTATCCAGAATAAGGGAGGTCAGATCAATGGAGCTGCTATCAGCTCTATTGAAACAAGATGTTGATAAATTCAATAGATTCTGGGATGAATGGCCATATGACTAAAACCGAAAACACTTTATGTTGGCGTCATTAAGAAGCGTCCTGGAAATTGGCCATGGCGGGGCCACCGGTGGGTTGGGTGCCTCCTCCTCCCCCCTCATTCTCCTCCCCACACCCATACCTTCCCCTTTCTATCCCTTCCTCTTCTCTTCTTGTTCTCCTTTTTCCGTTTCTTCCCCCCTTTAGTCCAACCTTCTATCCCCCTATTTCTTGTACCAAAAGGGAAACCTAGAACTGGCGCCTTGGATGCGCGCCCGTCCGGCTGGGGGTGTGCACAGCAAGGGGGCATGGCCACTAGATCTGGGGAAGAAAACCCTTCATCTGAAATCACTCGAGCTATGCCTCCTCCACTCGGTACATTGCCTTGTGTGGTGGCGGTCTGCCACCCTCTACCTAGATCTGTGATACAGTAGAGGCAGTGATTATTCTAACAAAAACCAGTGGCAATTCCCCAAAAGACCCAGGTACACCCAAGTACATTCTGAATACATTTCCTTAAACTAGCCCCAGCATTTTTTGCATTGATTAATGGCCTATCAGATTAACAGCGGGGGTCCCTGGCATACCCATTCAAACTGAATTGGAATGCCAGGGATCCCTGCTGTGTTAATCCTATGGGTCGTTAGTCAATGCAGAAATGCCTTAAACGTGCCTCAAACTAGCCCAGAACATACCCAGCACATACCCTGAATGTAACCCGGCTAGTTTAAGGCAAATGTTAGAATAAGCGTTGCCTCTACTGTATATTATTATGTATGTTTTTCCCTGTAAAATCTCAATAAAAAAGTGTGAAACAAAAAAATAGTTTTAATATATATATATATATATACCTTTTTTTTAGGTTAAAGTTGCCTTTGACAGTGGAAGAGATATCTAATTTTGGGGAGAGTAACAGGGAACTCTTTATCAAATCCAGTACGTACAGCATCATTCCAATTACTGTTGTGGAGCCTGGACTTACCATAAGTTGGGTGTTCTCTTCTGATACTAAAAGCATTGCGTTCAGTATGGTTTATCAAGAATCTGAAGATGCTCCACTGGATCAGTGTAAAGTAAGTGCACCTGGAAATGTTCCTTTTTGCTGCAGTAACTGATAATATTAATTTGTATGTATTTATTTATTTATAAAATGTTTTACCAGGAAGTAATACATTGAGAGTTACATCTCGTTTTCAAATATGTCTTGAGCATAGAGTTAAGATGACAAATAATACATGGTTACAAATACATAGTACATAAGTGTATAGCATACACATTATATACAAGACATTGAATGCACAGTTAGAGATAGTATATATTATAGGCATATGTAACAGTTACAGACCAGATTAAAATGTGAGACGGCTTTAGTTTTGAAAGAACTTAGACTGGTGGTGGCTGTGAGAGTCTCTGTTAGAATGTTCTAGTTTTGGGGTGCACGGTAAGAGAAGGAGGAGCGGCCAGATACTTTGCTGAACCTTGGGACCATGAACAGTCTCTTTTGAAGTCAGATCTCAGATGATAAGTGCTGCCCGTGGTAGGGGTGAATAGCTTGTTCAGATATACAATTAGCTTGCCCAAAAAGTATTTGAAGGCAAGACAGGAAAGATGAACTTTGTGCCTAGACTCAAGTGATGACTAATCTAGTTCTTTGAGCATTTCGCAGTGATCTGTGTAGTAGTTGCATTGAAGAACAAAACAGCATTTTGAATTGTAGAGGATATTAAGTTTGCTATGGTGTATTTGGGATAGTCGATAATTGGCATTAGCATCTGCTGTGCGATACGCTTTCTGACCATCAGACTTAGGGACGATTTGTTTCTGTAAAGTAAACCTCGTTTGGCATAGGTTTTGGAGGTCAGGGTATCAATGTGCATCACAAATGTTAAATGGGAGTCAACCATATGCCCAAGTATTTAAAACTAGTAACAGGAGTTAGGGTGGTGTTAGCATTGGTTCTGATCTGGAGTTCAGTCATTTGAAGCTTTAAAAATGTAGCCTTGGTCCCAAATACCATTGTTACAGTCTTTGCAGTGTTTAAAAACAGTTTGTTTTGGGAAATTCAATTTACAAATTCTCAAAAAGTCAGATTGAAGTATGTGTTCAGGGTCGGAGAGGCTAGGGCTGTGTACATATAAGATTGTGTCATCTGCATACATGTTTATTGAAGCTCCCTTACATATCCCTTGTATATCTTTATATAACGCCATTTATGTACATAGCGCTTCACAGCAGTAATATCCATGACATAATAATATAACACATAATGGAAATACGCGTGTCAGACATAAGTCACATTAGGAAAAGAAATCCCTGCCCTGAAGAGCTTACAATCTAAGGGGTAAGTAGGAAGAATGTACAGAGTCAGTAGGAAGGTTTTTTGGTAAGTGTATATGCAAGGGTCAAGGTCGATGTATCAGGTGTATAATATCGGCCACAGAGCTACTCATATGCATCATTAAGGAGGTGGTTTTTAAGATAGGGCTTAAAGGTGGATAGAAAGGTGCCAGTCGGATATTGAGGGGAAGTGCATTCCAAGGGTGTGGGGCAGTAAGTGAGAAAGGTGGGAGAGGGCTTTAGATACAAAGGGTTAGAGACAAGATGTCATTGAGCAGAGCACAAGAGTCGCGGTGGTGTATAGCAAGAAATTAGGGCTGAGATGTAAGGTGGGGCAGAAGAGTGTAGCCTTATAATTGAGGAGAAGAATTTTGTGTGTAATACGGGATTTTAAAAGCCAGGAGAGTGATTTCAGCAGGATGCTGAGACAGATTTAGGAGAGAGTAAAGTAATTCTAGCAGCAGCGTTTAGGATAGATTGTAGGGGAGACAGGTGAGAGACAGGAAGGCCAGACAGCAGAAGGTGACAATAGTCGAGATGGGAAAGAATGAGCCTGTGTTAGAGGGCATATCTTTGCAATGTTGCGGAGGAAAAAACAACAAGTTTTAGGTACATTTTGATTGTGAGAGGAGAATGTGAGGGAGGCGTCAAATGTGACCCCTAGGCAGCATGCTTGTGATACTGGGTATGTGATAGTGCTGCCAACAGTAATGTAGAAGGGGCAGTAGGGCCAGGCTTCGGAGGCAGAATGAGGAGCTCTGTTTTTTTACATGTTTAGTTTGAGATTCGGCTGAGGGCCATTGAGATTGATGTAGCAGAGAGACATTCAGAGACTTTGGTTGGTACATCAGGTGTAAGGGCAGGGGTTGAAAAGTACATTTGTGTGTCATCAGCATAAAGGTGATATTGCAACCCGAGAGATGTTATAAGGTCACCTATAGAGAGAGTCTGAGGCCGCAGGCATGGTGCCTCGGGCCGCGCTGAGCCGTGCTCCTGCTCAGCCTCGCCTGCTCAAGTTGTTGCTTTTTTGCATCCTGGCAGACAAGGCAGTGAGCGCGCTTTAGAGGCGGGGCGAAGGCAGAGCGGAGGCGTGGTGGGAGGCGGGGCTTGTCCCTCGTTCCCATTGGATGTTTGTGGTCACGTGACCGACCCTCCGCTCCGGAAAGCACGAAAACATAATTTTATATGTCGGCTGCAATTCAGCACGTCTCCGCACGCGCCCGAATGAGCCCGCAAAAGTCACACACATACAAAATGCAGGAGGTAAGTGTGCTGGCTCAGCACGGCTCAGCACGCTATTTTTTAATATGCCCGCGGCCTAAAGAGAAAAGTGAAGAGATCCCAGGACAGTCCCTTGGCATACCCCCACAGAGAGATCGATAGAGGAGGAGGTGATGGCAAACAAGACAATGAAAGTACGATGGAAGAGGTACAGTAACTGGAAATCCAGGATAGAGCTGTGTTACGGATAGCAAGAGTATGGAAAATGTGAAGGAAAAGAGGGTGGTCCACAGTATCAATGGCTGCAGAGAGGTTGAGCAATATAAGAAGAGTGTAATGACCTTTGTTTTTGGCAGCATGGAGGTCATTCTTTATTTTAGAGAAGGCTGATTCTGTGGAGTGGGCAGTACGGAAGTCAGATTGTAAAGGATCTATTAGAGAATAGGTAGTTTATGTTTCCATTATGATAATGATTTACGTGATGTGCCACTTGAGTTTCTAATTCATTTTAACCAGATTTACATGTTCCAATATGCGTTTACAACAAACTCCTCCGTAAAGAGGCTGAATGCATTTGAATATAAGTTGCGTATTAAATATACATCACCTATTTGTGTGCATTGAAGCAAAACGCTAAGGATTCTTTAATCTATTAATTATTTCCTTTTGTTTTCTATTTTGCATCGTGTTGTAGTGAGAAGGCAACGACATGTGGATCTGTTCAAATATAGACTTTTATTTTAGCCTCAAAAAATGTGAAACACAAAATTAGCTTACAGTATATTCAGCATGTCACAAAGACATCATAAATGAGCTTATTTTCAGCAATTTACCATAGTCAGTGCTCAGAGTCCAGAACAGGGCTGAACCCTTTGTCAGTGAGGCTCAGTCTTTAGCAAGAAGAGGGGGTCTGTGAGCCCAAAAGCAGTGCGGTTCTGCAGGGTTCCAGGGTTGTAGTTCCCTGGTCCAGGGTTAGACAAGGACTGTGGAACTTCCAGGATTTTAAGCCCTGCTAATGATCCAGTTCATACATGAAAAGTAATTAGGCAGGGAAACTACGGTCATACATCCCCTGATTTCGTCAGGGTCATAAGTGGTTAGTATTAATACTAGAATAATAAACTATGAGAAATTTCCTGCTCCTGTATTAGTTCATCTATAAACAGCTGAAAATATTCATTGACATTTTACTAGCAAGCCGGAATATGTTTCAACCCATAAAAATTAGTTACAATACCTACAAATACAGCAGTTCGTATCTCTTAGTTTGTTATTAGTTTCATTTCCTAGTCAAGTGAATAATGGTGTCTGTGAATGGTTGTGGTTGTTATGCATTCCACTCCGTCTATTTTTGGGGCCAACCCATGTCCACAAATGAATTTCCTCCTTAATTAATCACTTAATTAAATTTCCTGCTTTCACACAAGATTATACCTTTCCCCCCATTCTCCTCCCACTGCCCTCTTTTGTCTGTTTTCTCAAAAATGTTCCTTTCATTTACTCCACACTGTCCTTTCTATCCCGATTCTCTTAACTATGCTGCTTCTTTCCACACTGTTCTCTCCTCATTCTCTCCACACTGTGCATTCTCTTTACCCTCCCTCCCAATTCAAACCGACTGCCTCTCCTGCCCCATTCTCCCCAAACTTACCATTGTCTCCGTTCTACCCACACTGCCCCCTTCTATTGTATGAACACTGACCATTTTGCCTCCCATTCTACCCAAACTGACCTTCCTGCCTACCACATTCTCTCAACACTAGACCTTGCAACTGTGTTTCAAAACTACCCTTTATTATCCACTCTTTTTCAAGGGGCTACATCTAAAGGAATTAATCTCCTAGTGTCTCAAGACAATCACTTTGTGTCACTGAACTGGCACCTCTCATCCTCTCCTTATACTGCAGTCTGTACTGCTTCTTATTCTCTTTTGGCCAAACCTCAGAAAAGGGGCCTGAAAAAAATGAAAAACAGTGCAGAGATACAATATAACTATCAATATAATATAATATATTTTATAAAAATGTTAATGTAAATAACACTTTTATAATGCATTTTTATCCTAAAAAATGTTTGTTTGTTTTTTCAAACTATTTTTATTTGTTTTTAGATTATAATGGGATGGGTGATGGGTACAAAAAGAAAAAAAGGGTGGGTAAGGGACAATATAAAAACCAATACACTTAAATCAACAGTACAAAGCTATCTTAATTTTATTGGGAAATTGATCATATTAAAACTACAATTAGAATGGGAGATGTGGACAAACCCCTTTATAAAGGGGCTGAAGATGCTAGTTTTGTGATTACTACCCAATCAATATGACTAACTTTTAAGTGTGCAACTCACTACAGCTCAGATCTCAGAGGTCCGTTATCCGTGTATCTTCAAAGCTCACTAGGGCAGTGTTAAATGCTGTTTTCAGGTGGAAAGAGCCTTGCATTAACTATAGAAGTTAGTGCTGATTAATATGCAAAAAAGTGTTCCTCAAACACACAGAGATCAGTTACAGTGAACACAGGGATTTAATCTGTTAGGTCATACCGAAGGTTGGCGTTATTCCCATCCTGAACCTGAAATATGAGGGAGACATACACATCTTACAATAATTCCACAGCTAAATAATAATGGACATTAATTACAATGTAATGACAAGACATGGGGAAAAGAGGCGGAGGGGTGGTAACCTCATTTACAAAGGTCAAAAGTAAATGTTCTTGTATGCAACAAGACATATCTAATGTTCCTAAGGAATATTTATACTTCATATTGATTATTCTATTTCATTTGGATAGTGGATCTGTGCCAGAGCAACCCGGCCCAGGAGGTTCGCCGCCTCCTGTCTACATCCATGCCAGTTCTCTGATATCCCTCTGGCCCCCTTCTGTGGCATTTTTAAACCAGTTTTTAAATCAGTTTCTTACATCTGATATATAATATTGGACTTATGCATGTCAGATATGGTGGATTCTGTTGGAAAATAAAGACAAAAGGTAGAGATGTAGACTTTAATACATCTCACTTTAATATGTGTCATGTAACTCCTCTCCAATTCCTCCTACTGACACTCCACAAGGTGCAAGACAGGGTAGATGGTGCAACATTATAGCAAAATGCTTAGATACATAGGTACAGGGTGAGAGAGCCCCAGTTTTGCTTCAAAGTTGCCTTGATATT
Organism: Ascaphus truei; assembly: GCF_040206685.1. NCBI lineage: Eukaryota > Metazoa > Chordata > Amphibia > Anura > Ascaphidae > Ascaphus > Ascaphus truei. Next base: position 286,495,362 of record NC_134484.1, on the reverse strand, counting down.
TCCTGATGACCCCTGTATCTTTGTCAACTGAGTGATAATTCTTTTTCCGATGAACTTTAATACTCACTATGTGGTTTTTCCATCTCTTGTTAATGATGAAGCCTACTCCACTGATTGTTCCATTTTCCATACCTCTATAATATAATAAGTGTCCGCTTATGATTTCGATTAGGCCATGATCTTTTCTTCTAACTTCACTAAGGCCAAAAAAATCAGAAATTAATTGCTATTAAATGAATCCTTGGGAGCAATCTGCAGCTTCTTTAGTGGGATAGCCACCCACAGAAATTCTTCCACACTCCATAACATAAATCTGTGTGGAAGTTTTTTTTAAATTAAAATAGGAGAGAAGCACGACCCAATGGACCTACACTTACAGGAGGGTAAAAGAACACATACATTTGAGAGAAATCTCTATACAGGGAACGTCACCATGGGATGAAGAGTCAACGGTAGATCAGCTGGGAACTTCAAGATCGGATGATTTCGGCTACAAGCTCCTGCCACGAGCGGATGGTGCCCCTTGGCGGTTCAAAAGCAGCTCCTTGATCAGCTGCACACACAATCAGCTGTTGAGCTTACAGGAACAGCCAGACCTCGTCACGTTGCTCTATATGTGGTGATGTCACCTTACGTCCCAACGCATTTCGTCACGCTTGGTGACTTCATCAAGGGTTGATTGACTGATACAGACAGCCAAGTCTCCAATCCAAGCAGCAATTAGTATGAAAATAGAGAACAGCCAAAAACAGGTAGTACTAATTGGAAATTCACATGTATACAATGGTAATCAGATCGTATAGCAACACTACAACACATATACCTACAAGATGTTCCATATATAGGTTTATGTGACAGGGTAAATAAAAGCCACCAGTTATATGCCTGGAAAACCTATGTCTAGTCTGCAGTGCAGCACTGACTAGGTTAACTTCAGCTGGGAACCTCAGGACAATTAGTTGGATCCCAGCTGCCTAATCAAGATGTGTTAAAACCCAGGCTGTAGACACATGGAGCCTGGCTGTTGAGGAGAGAGGAGTAATCTGCTGAAGAGGTCTGATTAGCAAAGGTCTGATTAGCAAAGTAGATGAATTGTGAACTGTCTGTCCCCTGCATAGAAAAGGGTAACTGCCTGATTTATACACTGTCTGCTAAAGAGAAACTGTTTTTGTTTGTCTGCTGAGTTAAGTTATGGTGAGTAAAAAAAGTGACAAAAACCCTCCACAGCAAAGCAAATATGCAAATGTAAATACAACTGTATGCTCATCTGCATGTCTTAGGCAGGTCTGCAACCCCGCCTTTCACCATTATCACCCAGCATACAGCACTTCCACTGCAGCAAGGGATTCTGGGAAATGACATGCAAATGAGCACACAGTGCCACTTTTTGCTTCAATACCATTTTTAACATGGTTCCCTATAGCCTATATATATACACACACATGATTAACCAATATACAAATAATGTAGAAGGGTTATAAAAAACATGCTCTACTACAAATACCACTTCTCCATACAGACACAGTACAATAAAATCATATTTCCTTAATAAATCCAATCTCATCTTCCAATCAAAATCCTCAAATGCCAATCAAAAGCCTCAAATGCCAATCAAAACATTGCATTTACATTGTATACATGATGCATACAATCTATGCACCATGTACACTCTGCCAATGAATGTTAACAATAACATATTCCAAACAAAATACCAATACATCCAAACAAGTATACTATTTAAACCAATCAAGTAACCATAAATCAATTAGCATTCATTAATTAAATCACTAAACAATTTAAATTCCATCCATATCAATTAAATAATTAACTATTTCAATCGTTAAACAGAACAAGTTACCATCAGACAAAATATAAGTACCACAAAGAATACAATATACAAAAGCCTGCCTCACCCTGACCTAAAGTACCCCATACAAGACCAAAAATTACATCTATCTAATTTTAAAATACATTACACACACATTTATGCATAGCAGCATAGCCAAAAAAACATTTTAAACACAGCAAAACAAGCTTTTACAACAACATCATTTCTTACCCTGTATGTATATATCGATCTAGACATACATACATACATGCAGTGGCAAGAAATGATATACCAAAAAAAATAATACACATGTAAAAAACAAAAAAAACAGTTAAAAAAAATACATTTCTTTTGTTCACTTACCATTACTTGACCCACTCACCGACTTCCGTTGAACAGCTTACTCTCTAACCAATCCACGCACAGGAACCCATAAAATTATAAACCATAAAATAATAAACATTAAGAAAAAAACAAAAAAACAATCCACGTGTCTTCTATTTGTAATCCATCTTCATCTGTATTCTTCTTTCTTGTATCTTCTTCCGGTCTCTTTCGGGGTCTTCTTGTCATCTTCGGCCACGCCCTGGTCTTCTTTCTTCGGTAGGAGGTCCTTCCTCCTCGGCGTCTGCCTTCAAAATGAGACGACATAGGCTTTTATAGGCCTATGACGTCACATTTTCGTCATATGGTTCCCACGGCCCTGATTGGGCCGTGAAAACCATGTAGTTTGGCCGAGAAAAAATAAATGATGACGTCATTTAAAGGCAATGAAAGCACAGCCAATCAGAATGGCTGTGCTTCAATTGCCTTTAAGATGACGTCATGAAAAGAAAGATGGCTGGCCTCACATGGTACGGTAGCCAATCACAGCGTGGGAAATACATCCCAACTCTGATTGGTTCTAGTAGACCATGTGACATAGGCTTGGGGGAGAACGGGTGAACCCCGTTATAGCGCGGTCCTCGGGGTCCACCCGAGACCACCGCGTTTGTAACGGGGTCGCGAAAAAACAAAATGGCCGCACGCCCGATCGGAAGGGAGGGAGTAAGGAGGGAAGGAAGAGGCGGCCGGAAGCCCTACACGTTCCCCAGCACCGGCCCTCCGTGTCCAGCCGCAACCTGCTCCTTACCTCCCACCACCGGCATCCATCCCCCTCCACCGGCATCCACTTCCTCCCCCCCCGAGGCCCCCACACGTAACGGCCCTCCGCGGCATAATCAATTTTGGGCCTAGCCCACGTGGCCCTCCGAGTGCCAGCCTGCTCCTCTCTCACCCTCCTCCCGACACCCCCCCCCTCCTCCCATCACCCCCCCTCCTCCCGACACCTCCCACCACCGGCATCCATCCCGCTCCACCGGCATCCACTTCCTCCCCCCCCCCCGAGGCCCCCACACCTAATGGCCCTCCGCAGCATAATCAGTTTTGGGCCTAGCCCACGCGGCCCTCCGAGTCCCAGGGTCCTCCTAACTCACCCTCCTCCTGACACCCCCCTCCTCCCAACACCCCCCTCCTCCCGACACCCCCCACTCCTCCTGATGCCAGCTCTGCTCCGATATCCAAAGGTAGGGAGGGGGAGGGGGAGTGGGAGGTGTGAGTGTGGTGTAGTGTGCTGTGAGAGTGTGCTGTGAGTGCTGTGAGAGTGTGCTGTGAGAGTGTGCTGTGAGTGTGCTGTGAGTGCTGTGTGCTGTGAGTGCTGTGTGCTGTGAGAGTGTGCTGTGTGCTGGGATTGTGTGCTGGTAGTGTGTTCAGTGAGAGAGTGTGCAGTGTGAGTGTGTGCTGTGAGCAGTGTGCAGTGAGTGCTGGGAGTGTGTGCAGTGAGAGTGTGTGCTGAGAGCAGTGTGCAGTGAGTGCTGGTAGTGTGTGCAGTGTGCAGTGTGAGTGAGTGCTGTGTGCTGTGAGTGCTGTGTGCTGTGTGCTTTGAGCAGTGAGTGCTGGGAGTGTGTGCAGTGAGTGCTGGTAGTGTGTGCAGTGAGAGTGTGTGCAGTGTGCAGTGTGAGTGTGTGCAGTGAGAGTGTGTGCAGTGAGTGTGTGCAGTGAGAGTGTGTGCAGTGAGTGCTGGGAGTGTGTGCCGTGTGAGTGTGTGCAGTGTGCAGTGAGTGCTGGGAGTGTGTGTTGTGTGCAGTGTGCGCAGCGTGCAATGAGAGTGTGTGCAGTGAGTGCTGGGAGTGTGTGCAGTGTGCAGCGAGAGTGTGTGCAGTGAGAGTGTGTGCAGTGAGAGTGTGTGCAGTGAGTGCTGGGAGTGTGTACAGTGAGTGTGTTCAGTGAGTTCTGGGAGTGTGTGCAGTGTGAGTGTGTGCAGTGTGCAGTGAGTGTGTGCAGTGAGTGCTGGGAGTGTGTGCAGTGAGAGTGTGTGCAGTGTGCAGTGAGTGCTGGTAGTGTGTGCAGTGAGAGTGTGTGCTGTGTGCTGTGAGCAGTGTGCTGTGAGCAGTGTGCAGTGAGTGCTGGGAGTGTGTGCAGTGTGCAGTGAATGCTGGGAGTGTGTGCAGAGTGAGTGTGTGCAGTGTGCAGCGAGAGTGTGTGCAGTGAGAGTATGTGCAGTGAGAGTGTGTGCTGTGTGGCAGTGGGCAGTGTGTGTGTGCATTGTGCAGTGGGAGAGTGTGCAGTGAGAGTGTGTGCAGTGAGAGTGTGTGCAGTGAGAGTGTGTGCAGTGAGTGCTGGGAGTGTGCAGTGAGAGTGTATGCTGTGTGCTGTGAGCAGTGTGTGCTGTGAGCAGTGTGCAGTGAGTGCTGGGAGTGTGTGCAGTGTGCAGTGAATGCTGGGAGTGTGTGCAGTGTGAGTGTGTGCAATGTGCAGTGATTGTGTGCAGTGTGAGTTTGTGCTGTGTGTAGTGAGTGTGTGCAGTGAGTGCTGGTAGTGTGTGCAGTGAGAGTGTATGCAGTGTGCTGTGAGCAGTGTGTGCTGTGAGCAGTGTGCAGTGAGTGCTGGGATTGTGTGCAATGTGTGCAGTGAGTGTGTGCTGGGAGTGTGTGCAGTGTGCAGTTTGCAGTGAGAGTGTGTGCAGTGTGCAGTGAGAGTGTGTGCTGGTAGTGTGTGCAGTGTGGCAGTGTGGCAGTGTAATTTTTTTGAAACGGGAGCCACGTGAAAACTGCGTTATAAGCAGATTCGCGTTATAACGGGTCGCGCTATAACGGGGTTAAGCTGTATATATATATATATATATATATATATATATATATATATATATCTCAAGAGAAAAAATATTAGCGCCAACCTATCACTATATAATATCTCTATAAAAATAAAAGGTGATTGTAAAAATAAAAGTAAAAATAATACAGATAAGAATAAAAAACCTATGCTAAGCACAGTGGATAGAATAAAAATGAATGTATTAAACTAATAAAATACATAAAAAATACATAAAAAAATATAAAAAAAGAAAATGTCCAGAAAAATATATATAAAAAATATATACAAATCCCAAGATATTCCAATTGCTATCCAAAAGAGTCACTGCAGCCCGAATGAAGGGAACACCACTTCCTTGAGGATATCTACAAAAACACAGAAAAAACAGGCGCACTCATAGCGTAAAATTGTATAACAATAAATTTATAGAATAAGGGATAAAAATACACACTCACAAACAGAGCTGAATAAAATGCATTTTTGAGTACAACTCAGCCCGTTCAGATGCAGGAACCCAAAGGAACCCAAAGAGGAGGACTTCTCACGCAGCAAAAGTGCAATAGAGATTGCTGTGGAGCCTACTGTCCAGTTTGTATATTTTATACTGACACTCATCTGCATATATTGCACTTTTGCTGCGTTGCTAGCATTTTGCTACCAGCCATTCAGACATTCAAGTTCCTGTTTACACTGTGAACTCTCTGCGGCTGAAACCTCGCTGACGTCATTGAGCTCACGTGAGATTTGATTCAGTGTATGCTCTGTGTAGCGCCGGAGCAAGGGGAAGGCGGCGTCCCTCGTGGCTTTTGGTCCCTGCTGGGACATAGAGGGGCTATTGTGGCAAGACACACCGCGGACATCACACCGAAGTCCTCCTCTTTGGGTTCCTGCGTCTGAACGGGCTGAGTTGTACTCAAAAATGCATTTTATTCAGCTCTGTTTGTGAGTGTGTATTTTTATCCCTTATTCCATAAATTTATTGTTATACAATTTTACGCTATGAGTGCGCCTGTTTTTTCTGTGTTTTTGTATGTATATATATATATATATATATATATATATATATATATATGTATATATATAGTTGCATGATGAAGCCACTGTACAAATGAATGGTTGAAAGGTGGGTATTGGGCCAGGGTGGCTTAACCCCTTAATTACCTTTGCGGTTATTATCCGATAAGGTGATCAAGGGGTTAATTGATATCTGAATGTAATTGCAATGTATTGGCTATGTATTTTGTGGGCATCGGAGGACAAGGATTTTGCTGGTGATGGGGGCTTCTTATTGAGTAGTGGGACAAATGTAGATTTTAGGTTTTGTATGATAACCAAAATCTCTAGGTGTTCCAGTGTATATTAGCACCCCTTTAATCCAACCTTGGGGTTTGTGTCTTTGGGTCTTGTTGCATATTGCTCTCCTCTTTCTTTTTGATCTTTTGAGTTGTCCCACGATCTCTGTTGATTTAGAGAGAAATCGAGTTTGTCTCTCAAATTTTTATTTTATTTTTGGTAACCATAACTTGATTTTCAATTTCCTTAATTTCGAATTCATATCCTCTGTCTGTTGTGGTAATTTTTATAGACAGGGAGTTAGTAGTATCTTATTTTTAATTTGAGTGAATTTAGTATCCAACTCTGTCAATTCTTTTTTACAAAATATACACCTAAATATCACAAAAAAGAATCATCATATAGACCAACATGGGGTGATAAATCAGAGGCACTTGCCAATTGGAATCATAGTAAAAAAAATTACAAGCCATCATAATAAACAGGGACATAACTCTAAAGGTCAGCATAGAAATCCACATAGAGGCAACGACGCTAAACATGACCATAGAGAAAGGGAGACTACTCAAATTCCTCTAAAGAATACATTTGAAGCAGTACAGAATAGAACCGAGGAAAATGATAATAAGGATTTTTTAATCAGATTGGAGAAAATGAGGCAGACAATACCTGTCTGGGATCCAAACCATTCGCCACCCCTAGAAATAAGTCTATAGAAGATAGTCACATCTATCCAAAAAGCCATCCCAGATAATACAACACTAATGACTAATGGGATTTTTAACCTATCCTCATTCACGATAGACAACATCCTTATGAAACTGCTGGGAAGAAGTCCCTCATTTGCTCCTACTTGTAAAGCTAACAACTTTGATTTATACAGATGCAGCGGCCATTATTCGAACAATTTTCGTGTGCACTGCTGTATGTCACGCGACATTCACGCTGCCAATCGCCGCAGGCACACATGTTTATCGCAGTTGCTTTGTTTGAATTTCATGGATTGTGTACAATTAAATGCAATGAAATGAATGAATTGTAATGTGTACAGTACTTTGCTACTGTGCTACTGTGTCAATTTCAGGTGTTTAAAAGCCAGAACACTAAAATGCCATTTTCTGCACTCGCCTGCACTCGCGTCTGAAGGCGGTACGGTTGGAAGAAATCGCGCGCCATCACATGGGTATTCCGAGGTATACACAGCATGGTGTTTCAATAACGGCCGCTGCATCTGTATGTGGATTTCCAAAAATGAATCAGAAAACTAACACTAAGCAGACATTTCACTACAGGTCCCAATAGATCAGTATCTTCGGACAATTATGTAACTTCCAACATAGATACCTTTTCAATTAATGAACAAGCTGCTTTAGTTGATCTGATGAATTTGGTGGATGAGGGCCTCATAGATTCTCAAGAGGATATACCAATTGTGCATTCACAATACAAACCGAAATCAGTTTTTTACCCCTACCACTCCAGAGGATAACTACATTGAACATTTTAACTAATTAGTTGACAAGGATTTTTGGGACCTGTGCCACTCCCATGATCCGAAATATAAAATTATTAACAATCTTACTACTCAGGAAAGACAGATACTCAAAAACCTTAAACTAAATATGGATGTCATCATATGCGAAGCAGATAAGGGTGGGGGTACAGTACTTCACGATAAAGCCAACTACTGAAAGGAGGCAGAAAGATTACAATCAGACAAAATGTCTTATTGCAAATTAAAGAAAGACTCAACAGTAGAATACCTGACAGATCTTAAAATTATGTTGAGTAAAGCATGGTGCTCAGGTGTCATAACTAAACCAGAGTACGATTACCTGTATTTTGCAACTCCCACCATCTCTATTTTTTATCATTTGACAAAAATTCACAAGTCACTCTCTTATCCACCTGGGTGGCCTATTATTTCCGGTATCAATTCTCTCACAGCTAATCTTTCACAATAAGTAGATTACTACTTACAATCACTAGTACCTACACTTCTGTCACATTTATTGGATACCACTTCAGTTCTCACTCTTCTCACTGATATTCCCTGGGAAAATACATACAGCTGCGGCCACCTTTACCCTAGTGCGGCTGTAGCGGTGCAACTCCGATAACCGCGGGCAGATGTATTTTTATTTTTGAAGTGAAACTTCTTTAGTGGCACCTCATTTGAACTGGGGCAAAAATGGATTGTGGAGACAGAAATGAAACGGATGTGACGTCAGTGCTGGCAGTTGAGGCCGGGCTGCGTTCTGGCTCAGCCCGACCCCAACACTGACATGATCCCAACCACTCAAAAAATCAGATGCGGCGGCGGCGGCGGCGATAGCCGACGGCGTCACTCCTAATGGCCGCCGTGCCCCCCACACGGCCGCTGGCATATGCGGCGGCGATAGCCGCCGGCTCCGCTCCTAACGGCCGCCTTTCCCCGCTCGCTGCCATGCCGCGCATGCGCTGTTGTGATGGCGCCACTGACTCCAATCACCGCGGGAGGAGTGGGGAGGGGGTTGGCGTGCAGCCGCTATCTGCCCCGGCGGGTGCAGGCCCAGCAGCACACTGACCTGGATCTCCTGGTAGTGCTCCTGCAGGTCTTCCCACTCCCGCAGTGCCGGCAAGCTCATGGCGGCTGTGATAGCTGAGGTCTCCGCTTTGCCCTCCAGCACCAGGCAGACACGTGCACTTCCTGGTTATCATGTGCGGCCAATGGGAGCTCTCCCAGGCGGTCATGTGGTGCGCAGAATTGCGGAGGGGTGTGGTGAGGGGGAGTGTGGTGACCCGGCCAGTAGTGGCACTGAGTATCTCCCCCTATCACGCAGCACCGCCAGACGGGGCAGGAGGAGGAAGGGAAAGCTCCTGCTCCGGTCCGGTGAGGAAGGGAGGGTTGTTAACTTGTCGCCGGGGGGGCTGGCTGCAGTAGGACACACACACACACACACACTCAAATCACCACACACACTCAAATCACCACACACACTCAAATCATCACACACACTGAAATCACCACACACATTCAAATCACCACACACACACTCATCACCACACACACACACACACACACACACACACACACACACACACACACACACACACACACACACACACACACACACACACACACACACACACACACACACACACACACACACACACACTCAAATCACCACACACACACTCAAATCACCACACACACACACATTCAGTCACACAATTTCACCTGGGGGGGCGACATGCTTCGATCCTCCAAACCCCCATGCTGCTGAAAACTGGTGAGGGAAACAGACAGGAATAGAAGGAGGGGCTGTCTGTGTGCAGAGAGAAGCCCCGTCCCCTCTGAAAGACACAGACACATAGAAGCAGCAGCATGGAGCTTCTGGCTGCCCGTGCACAGCTCTGCCCGTGCACAGCTCTGCCGGCCCCCAGGTTTCCCTGCAAGCAGCCCGCGCCCCCCCCCTACATAATTTTGTGCCCCCCCCCCCAGTTTGCGCACCGCTGCCTTAAGGCACTCTTCTCATCATTCTCTTCACTTATTTTGTCGACCAGAAGAGTTGTCTCCCTACAGTATACAGAAAAACAACAATCCGGTAAGTTACAGTGCAGTAGGCCACAAGTACAGCACATCATTTACAGTAAAAATAATATAAAATGAGATATATCTACACAATATATAGTTCTATTAATATGCAGCAATATACAGAAAACAATAGATATACAGTATTATATACTGTAGTTACTGTATATAAATTTACCGAAATAACTATAAAATGAGATAGATCTACACAATATATAGTTCAATTAATATGCAGCAATATAAACAATAGATATACAGTATTATATACTGTAGTTATATAAATATACCGAAATAACTATAAAATGAGATAGATCTACACAATATATAGTTCAATTTATATGCAGCAATATAAACAATAGATATACTGTATTATATACTGTAGTTATATAAATATACCGAAATAACTATAAAATGAGATAGATCTACACAATATATAGTTCTATTAATATGCAGCAATATAAACAATAATAGATATACTGTATTATATAGTTATATAAATATACTTACGCGTTTGTGACCGTTGGTGTCCTTGTGCGTTGTTTGGTTTTTCCGTGTGCACATGGTGGTTGATGGCACAACGAGGCCAGAAGCAGCTAACCAGCGTTGGATATCTGCAATTCGGTGTCCGCTCGTGTACATCTCCTTAATTCTCATGCTGAGATCCTTTGAAATCTTTTTAACAGGCATTGCTGCGAGTAGAAAGAAATACAAACACAAGAATGTATATTAGATGTTTAGTCAATGTGTATTCAATGTGCAGTGAATCCACAAAATGGATGTAGTATTTATACGTTAATAACTCACATTAGAGTACGCCCACTTTCAACACCTGTACCTCGTCGCCATGGATAAAAGGTTACACACGTTGCATAGCCCACCACTCGATGATCTTTATCTGAACTTGCCCTTGTCCAGATACTGCATTGTGCCATCTGCTTCCATGGATCAACCCTGATTCTACGGACGCAAGAAGCCACTCGCCTCTGCCATGCCTATCACACAGAAAAAACGAAAGGCGGCAGCCGTTTCCAAGCCAAAGCCAAAGCGACAGGCTAAGGCCAATATAAAAAACCTTCTGCTGACCCCAAAGGCTAAGGGTTTTAATACACGTAAGCCTTATTATGTCAAGAAGAAATTCGGTGATGTACACTCAACGCAAAACAAATGGCAGCCAACCCATCGAACCCGTAGGCCACTTCCTCATGTATGCTTCGATGACTCTGCCGCCGCTCTCCCGGAAATCTACAGCCATACTTCTCCAATACTCGTCCACGACGCAGCCGCCGCTCTCCCGGAAACACACAGCCCATCTTCTCCACTGCTCTTTGACGAAACTGCCGCTGGTGCCCCTGAAATCCACGGGTCATTTTCTCCATTACGCTTAGACGACTCTGCAGCTTCTCGCCCGTAAATCCACAGGGCGCTTTCTCCATCCCTCTTCGACGACGCTGCCGCTTCTCTCCCGGAAATCCACAGGTCACCTCCTCCATCCTTCTTCGACGACGCTGCCGCTTCTCTCCATGGAACCCCCATCTCATCCTCCATAGCACCCATCCACCCAGATGTCCACAGCACGCCATGCACAAGAACCAGCTCGTTAGACCGCATGCTGTATGGGTTAAGTGTGGTTATCCCCGGGAACTCTACTGTGCTGGTAAAGATAGATCTGCTTTTAGAGACCATGGATCAACGGATGCAGAAGATGGATCAATGGATGGAGAAGATGGATCGACTGATGGAGAAGATAGAGACTGATATAGCGGGGATACATAATTTGCTCAGATGCCGGAGCAGGAGGGTGGCATGGATGTGATGAATGGGACCTTTGACCACCTTCCAACACCAAGTGCACCCCCTCCACCAGAAGAATTTGTGTACATGTATGCCGTTGAGGAGGAGGATAACATGACAACCCCATCAAGACCACACCAGGAGACAACACGGCGACCAAGACAGGAGGAAAGCTTCCTCCCAGACAACTACCCTCGCCCGCCGCCACAAGCACACCCGCTCACAGAAGAACACCCGCTTCCAGAACACAACCTACATATGCTTGCATCGATACGGTGGCCGACATCATCCTGCGCGAGCTGCCACCATCACTCAGGGTGAAGTATAAGAGGATGAGTGCTGGTTTACCCCACATGTATGCCATGTTAATTTTTAATCACCCCGTGTCCTACTTGGTGTACTGCGGGTGGGTCTACAATGTGAACTACAAAGGAAATCGCGAAAAAAGGGCGCTTCCTGAAAATTTAAGAAGGACTATTGTGGAGGAATTGCGAGTTTTTTTTTCAATTTCAGATCCTTTAATGAAAATCGTTCGAGACTCCATTAATGGCATTTAGCGCCATACAAAGCATCGGCCCTGGAAGGACAATCTGGTGGGGATTGAATTTGCGTGACTGTTCAACTGTTGTTTATTTTTTGTAAATATTTTTGTAAATGTTTCGACTTTCTGTACCTTAATAAAGGAGATGTTGCGTTTTTTAAATTTTATGAATAAAGATTTTTTTTTAATAACACCATACTGTTGTGCTGTACATGTTTTGACTTTCTGTACTTTAATAAAGGAGATGTTGCGTGTTTTAACTTGTATTAATAAATAAATGTTTTTCCTTACTGTACACAGGACCTGCACAATTCCAGTCCCCGAGGGCCGCAAACAGGCCCGGTTTTCAAGGTTATCCTTAAAACTGGGGCTGTTTGCGGCCCTCTAGGACTGGAGTTGTGCAGGCCTGACTGACTGTAAATGTTTTTACTTTCTGTACATAAATGTTTTCACTAGCAGTAAACCATACACCTGTTGATGTTTTGAATTGCTGTACACTTAAAATGTTTTTACATTGTATTTGTAAATAAATGTTTTTGTACTTACTCCACCAATAAAAGAAAATGTTGATTTGTTTTAAATTGTTCCATTGTCTCCTTTCATACTGTAACAAAATACAGTGTTTCTAGAACATACTGTACAGTAGTGTCCAGGCATACTGTAGGCATGCTCAGTACTGTACATCACAAGAGTATTACAACAATACATGCTGTACGGGTATAGAATACACATATGTACTGGAATACATGTAGAATAAATGCATACTTTTAATTTTTTCGGGTTTATTATACAGGATATATAAAAAAGTATTGTATACGGTCTGAAAACAACAGCATACTGTTTCAGGTTTTCTATGAAGCTCTCAGTTACAGTATTCTATCCTAATCAATAACAACGGCCACTAAACTGTAGACTCCGGTACGTGTTTTTTTAAAATCCGATTCAGCAATGTGCAGGCATTGTAACACAAAGCGATATTATCCATCGAAATCCCTCCATTTGCCGTTTTCCGCAAGAGATGACAAAGTTTTCTTTTCTGAGGAAAAAAAAAAAGTAAAAGTTTTACTGTAATGGTCAGTCAGTCCCCTAAAGAAGTTCCCACAGTCAGTCCCACCAATAATTTTCTCGGGGGGCGTATCCTGTTCACATGCGCATGTGCCTACCGTCGATGTGATGACACGCATATGCATTTCAAGAAGGTTCCAATGCGTATGCGCCTAGCTTTTCACCAATTGTGCAGTATCTACTGTAGAAGCTGCTCAGCCAATGCTATTGTTTACAGGAAAATCGCTTGACTTTTGAATCGCATTGATATTGACATTTCAAAAACAGAATAAAATACGGCAACATTACTCACCATAGACTTTGCCAATCAGCTGGCGCCGAGCCACTGCCAGTCCCGTATTCTTGATCATACACGTTGTTGACAGGTGACAGCGGGACTATTACACCTGTAGTCAGCTGATGAGGCCGGAAATCGTTTAGGTACATGCAAGCTTGCTGGAATCTGAACGCGAAATCCGGCTCAGGCTGCAGGTATCCGGGCGGGGACAGACAGCAAGGGTTGCCGGTCACCTGGTTTTCACTGACGGTTGGACCGTTATTGGAAGCTGCCGCTGTCGCATTGCTTGCCAGCGACTGACGTTTCTTAGTTGGTTTTAACACGACCTTTCGCCTTTTACAGTCTCCATGATCATAGATACGGGAAAAACCCGGTGATACACACTATTACCCTCCAATAACATCGGGATCAATACGAAAAAAACATGGATCGCTTCATAACTTTTTCCTTATTGCATACTTCCACACATGAGCATCTGGCGAAAATTAGTAAAAGTCATAGTTTTCGATAAAATACTGATACATTTGAACAAATGTTGCCATCTTATCATCTGTTGCATTAATCGCGGCCCATATTAAATAAGGGTTTTTGGAACACGGACTGCAGTTGTGCACTCATGGCGGGACTCTCAGGACAATAACCAGACCAGAAACTGTGCTTGTCTTTTTTTAATATGAAAAGCCTAAATTGATACATTATTGTAACTTGTTCAGTCCCAAGGCCAATTTACAATGGATCACTGTGGTATTTTTTTAAACACCTGCAAGTCGACACATTACTGAAGCGCATGCGCATTACAATTCATGAATATCTGCCATCTGGCGGATACGCGAAGAATTGCAACCAATTAAATCCGAACCATTATCAATAAACACATCAACCACGGGTGTGAATGCAACATGAATGCGGTATAAATACGGATAGAATGCGGCATGAACGTGGTGAAGTGCAGTGAAGTGCGTGGCATTCTGAAAAAAATCCCGAAAAAATTCGGAGATGTTGGAGAATAAAAAGGGCCGTGGCTGTATCAATTAGCCACTTTAGATGTCCAAGCACTATATACCACTATACCACACAGTGGGGGACTTGATGCTATTGATCACTATTTAGCACTTCACGGCACTTTACCGCTATCCTACTGTATCACAACGTCGATTTATTCACGATTCCATTCAATTCATTTTGAAGCACAATAATTTTCTTTTTAATCACAAGTTTTATTTACAACTTTGTGGGACTGAAATGGGGACACTTTTGCACCTTCTTTTGCCAACCTTTATATGGGATAGTGGGACACATATGGGGGGTTTATGTGTCTCCTCCACAGCTAGTGCTGTGGAGGAGATACATCAACGATATCCTGGGTATTTAGAACGGGGATGCAGATTCCTTTGATTTCTTTGTTAGTCGGATCAATAATTAATTCAATCTCACATTCACTAGTGAAATCAATCGTGAACATATCACCTTCCTGGACCTGGTGATCTATATTCAGGATGATAGGATTCTTACCAAAACACACTTCAAAAACATTAATGTAAAATCATACTTACACCCAACAAGTGGATATGAAAGAAAATGTATTGAGAATATTCCTTTCAACCAGTTTCTCTGTATTAGGCGCAACTGTGTAGCTGATGAGACCTTCAAGGAACAATCCAAGTGAGTGTTTCAGACAAAAGGGTTATCACAAGTAACTGATAATAGATGCCTATCATGAAGCTTTAAAGATAAATAGAAAAAACCTATTAGAACAGAAGACAAAACTTTAGCAAATAAGGTGAATCATTCAAGTAACCACAATGCGAACAATACCACTACTAATATTAGAGCAATGTCTGACACTACTGTGAATACCCTTAACCAAGACAATATACTCCTAATTTTGTCACACAATTTAACAGCTCACACACATCCATTAGAAGGATACTGTCCAACCACTGGCATATTCTACATATGGATCCTGTGTAAGGAATCTGGTGTCTCAGCGCGGTCAGCACGACCATTGCCCACCACCCGACGGTACTCGGGCATCGCATCGCCTGTAGCGCAATTTCCACATACCTCCATTGTCTGCCACTGGCACTCTGGCTCCTCGCCATCATAGGATTGCACCTACCGAAGAGGTGCCTGTTGAACCACAGCCTTGCGTGTGTCTCCGGCTCCGCGCTCTATGCGCACATGCGTGCCTGTTACTGACCCCATGCGCATATGCACATCAGTCACCGAAATCTAGTGAAATCAATCGTGAACATATCACCTTCCTGGACCTGGTGATCTATATTCAGGATGATAAGATTCTTACCAAAACACACTTCAAAAACATTAATGTAAAATCATACTTACACCCAACAAGTGGATATGAAAGAAAATGTATTGAGAATATTCCTTTCAACCAGTTTCTCTGTATTAGGCGCTACTGTGTAACTGATGAGACCTTCAAGGAACAATCCAAGTGAGTGTTTCAGACAAAAGGGTTATCACAAGCAACTGATAATAGATGCCTATCATGAAGCTTTAAAGATAAATAGAAAAAACCTATTAGAAAAAAAGACAAAACTTTAGCAAATAAGGTGAATCATTCAAGTAACCACAATGCGAACAATACCACTACTAATATTAGAGCAATGTCTGACACTACTGTGAATACCCTTAACCAAGACAATATACTCCTAATTTTGTCACACAATTTAACAGCTCACACACATCCATTAGAAGGATACTGTCCAACCACTGGCATATTCTACATATGGATCCTGTGTAAGGAATCTGGTGTCTCAGCGCGGTCAGCACGACCATTGCCCACCACCCGACGGTACTCGGGCATCGCATCGCCTGCAGCGCAATTTCCACATACCTCCATTGTCTGCCACTGGCACTCTGGCTCCTCGCCATCATAGGATTGCACCTACCGAAGAGGTGCCTGTTGAACCACAGCCTTGCGTGTGTCTCCGGCTCCGCGCTCTATGCGCACATGCGTGCCTGTTACTGACCCCATGCGCATATGCACATCAGTCACCGAAATCTAGTGAAATCAATCGTGAACATATCACCTTCCTGGACCTGGTGATCTATATTCAGGATGATAAGATTCTTACCAAAACACACTTCAAAAACATTAATGTAAAATCATACTTACACCCAACAAGTGGATATGAAAGAAAATGTATTGAGAATATTCCTTTCAACCAGTTTCTCTGTATTAGGCGCTACTGTGTAACTGATGAGACCTTCAAGGAACAATCCAAGTGAGTGTTTCAGACAAAAGGGTTATCACAAGCAACTGATAATAGATGCCTATCATGAAGCTTTAAAGATAAATAGAAAAAACCTATTAGAAAAAAAGACAAAACTTTAGCAAATAAGGTGAATCATTCAAGTAACCACAATGCGAACAATACCACTACTAATATTAGAGCAATGTCTGACACTACTGTGAATACCCTTAAACCAAGACAATATACTCCTAATTTTGTCACACAATTTAACAGCTCACACACATCCATTAGAAGGATACTGTCCAACCACTGGCATATTCTACATATGGATCCTGTGTAAGGAATCTGGTGTCTCAGCGCGGTCAGCACGACCATTGCCCACCCTCCGACGGTACTCGGGCATCGCAGCGCCTGCAGCGCAATTCCCACATACCTCCATTGTCTGCCACTGGCACTCTGGCTCCTCGCCATCATAGGATTGTACCTACCGAAGAGGTGCCTGTTGAACCACAGCCTTGCGTGTGTCTCCGGCTCCGCGCTCTATGCGCACATGTGTGTCTGTTACTGACCCCATGCGCATATGCACATCAGTCACCGAAATCTAGTGAAATCAATCGTGAACATATCACCTTCCTGGACCTGGTGATCTATATTCAGGATGATAGGATTCTTACCAAAACACACTTCAAAAATATTAATGTAAAATCATACTTACACCCAACAAGTGGATATGAAAGAAAATGTATTGAGAATATTCCTTTCAACCAGTTTCTCTGTATTAGGCGCAACTGTGTAGCTGATGAGACCTTCAAGGAACAATCCAAGTGAGTGTTTCAGACAAAAGGGTTATCACAAGCAACTGATAATAGATGCCTATCATGAAGCTTTAAAGATAAATAGAAAAAAAGACAAAACTTTAGCAAATAAGGTGAATCTTTCAAGTAACCACAATGCGAACAATACCACTACTAATATTAGAGCAATGTCTGACACTACTGTGAATACCCTTAACCAAGACAAGATACTCCTAATTTTGTCACACAATTTAACAGCTCACACACATCCATTAGAAGGATACTGTCCAACCACTGGCATATTCTACATATGGATCCTGTGTAAGGAATCTGGTGTCTCAGCGCGGTCAGCACGACCATTGCCCACCACCCGACGGTACTCGGGCATCGCATCGCCTGCAGCGCAATTTCCACATACCTCCATTGTCTGCCACTGGCACTCTGGCTCCTCGCCATCATAGGATTGCACCTACCGAAGAGGTGCCTGTTGAACCACAGCCTTGCGTGTGTCTCCGGCTCCGCGCTCTATGCGCACATGCGTGTCTGTTACTGACCCCATGCGCATATGCACATCAGTCACCGAAATCTAGTGAAATCAATCGTGAACATATCACCTTCCTGGACCTGGTGATCTATATTCAGGATGATAAGATTCTTACCAAAACACACTTCAAAAACATTAATGTAAAATCATACTTACACCCAACAAGTGGATATGAAAGAAAATGTATTGAGAATATTCCTTTCAACCAGTTTCTCTGTATTAGGCGCTACTGTGTAACTGATGAGACCTTCAAGGAACAATCCAAGTGAGTGTTTCAGACAAAAGGGTTATCACAAGCAACTGATAATAGATGCCTATCATGAAGCTTTAAAGATAAATAGAAAAAACCTATTAGAAAAAAAGACAAAACTTTAGCAAATAAGGTGAATCATTCAAGTAACCACAATGCGAACAATACCACTACTAATATTAGAGCAATGTCTGACACTACTGTGAATACCATTAAACCAAGACAATATACTCCTAATTTTGTCACACAATTTAACAGCTCACACACATCCATTAGAAGGATACTGTCCAACCACTGGCATATTCTACATATGGATCCTGTGTAAGGAATCTGGTGTCTCAGCGCGGTCAGCACGACCATTGCCCACCCCCCGACGGTACTCGGGCATCGCAGCGCCTGCAGCGCAATTCCCACATACCTCCATTGTCTGCCACTGGCACTCTGGCTCCTCGCCATCATAGGATTGCACCTACCGAAGAGGTGCCTGTTGAACCACAGCCTTGCGTGTGTCTCCGGCTCCGCGCTCTATGCGCCCATGTGTGTCTGTTACTGACCCCATGCGCATATGCACATCAGTCACCGAAATCTAGTGAAATCAATCGTGAACATATCACCTTCCTGGACCTGGTGATCTATATTCAGGATGATAGGATTCTTACCAAAACACACTTCAAAAATATTAATGTAAAATCATACTTACACCCAACAAGTGGATATGAAAGAAAATGTATTGAGAATATTCCTTTCAACCAGTTTCTCTGTATTAGGCACAACTGTGTAGCTGATGAGACCTTCAAGGAACAATCCAAGTGAGTGTTTCAGACAAAAGGGTTATCACAAGCAACTGATAATAGATGCCTATCATGAAGCTTTAAAGATAAATAGAAAAAACCTATTAGAAAAAAAGACAAAACTTTAGCAAATAAGGTGAATCTTTCAAGTAACCACAATGCGAACAATACCACTATTAATATTAGAGCAATGTCTGACACTACTGTGAATACCCTTAACCAAGACAAGATACTCCTAATTTTGTCACACAATTTAACAGCTCACACACATCCATTAGAAGGATACTGTCCAACCACTGGCATATTCTACATATGGATCCTGTGTAAGGAATCTGGTGTCTCAGCGCGGTCAGCACGACCATTGCCCACCACCCGACGGTACTCGGGCATCGCATCGCCTGCAGCGCAATTTCCACATACCTCCATTGTCTGCCACTGGCACTCTGGCTCCTCGCCATCATAGGATTGCACCTACCGAAGAGGTGCCTGTTGAACCACAGCCTTGCGTGTGTCTCCGGCTCCGCGCTCTATGCGCACATGCGTGTCTGTTACTGACCCCATGCGCATATGCACATCAGTCACCGAAATCTAGTGAAATCAATCGTGAACATATCACCTTCCTGGACCTGGTGATCTATATTCAGGATGATAAGATTCTTACCAAAACACACTTCAAAAACATTAATGTAAAATCATACTTACACCCAACAAGTGGATATGAAAGAAAATGTATTGAGAATATTCCTTTCAACCAGTTTCTCTGTATTAGGCGCAACTGTGTAGCTGATGAGACCTTCAAGGAACAATCCAAGTGAGTGTTTCAGACAAAAGGGTTATCACAAGCAACTGATAATAGATGCCTATCATGAAGCTTTAAAGATAAATAGAAAAAACCTATTAGAAAAAAAGACAAAACTTTAGCAAATAAGGTGAATCATTCAAGTAACCACAATGCGAACAATACCACTACTAATATTAGAGCAATGTCTGACACTACTGTGAATACCCTTAAACCAAGACAATATACTCCTAATTTTGTCACACAATTTAACAGCTCACACACATCCATTAGAAGGATACTGTCCAACCACTGGCATATTCTACATATGGATCCTGTGTAAGGAATCTGGTGTCTCAGCGCGGTCAGCACGACCATTGCCCACCCCCCGACGGTACTCGGGCATCGCAGCGCCTGCAGCGCAATTCCCACATACCTCCATTGTCTGCCAC
Source organism: Ascaphus truei (assembly GCF_040206685.1). Taxonomy (NCBI): domain Eukaryota; kingdom Metazoa; phylum Chordata; class Amphibia; order Anura; family Ascaphidae; genus Ascaphus; species Ascaphus truei. The sequence goes on along the minus strand of NC_134484.1, from coordinate 286,475,034 downwards.
TGGCACTCTGGCTCCTCGCCATCATAGGATTGCACCTACTGAAGAGGTGCCTGTGGAACCACAGCCTTGCGTGTGTCTCCGGCTCCGCGCTCTATGCGCACATGCGTGTCTGTTACTGACCCCATGCGCATATGCACATCAGTCACCGAAATCTAGTGAAATCAATCGTGAACATATCACCTTCCTGGACCTGGTGATCTATATTCAGGATGATAGGATTCTTACCAAAACACACTTAAAAAACATTAATGTAAAATCATACTTACACCCAACAAGTGGATATGAAAGAAAATGTATTGAGAATATTCCTTTCAACCAGTTTCTCTGTATTACACTACCGACACACTTTATTGCTCATCGGCCAGATCCGCAAGCCGGGAGATTTCCCGGCTTGCTAGTGGCCGCCCCTCGGCGTGCCGACGCGCGGTCACGCGTCATCGGGAGCCAGAGCCCCCTTCACGCGCGTCCAGGGCTCCCCGAGGGAGCCCTGGTGTCCCGCGATGTGGGGGATGGCGGCAGGGGGTTCCGGGGGACCCGGCGGACCCGGCAGCGGGAGAAAGAGCGCCCCGATCGGAGGGCGCTCTTCCGCTGCTTCGGCGCGCGCCCGTCACCCTCCGGCGCGCGCCAGGCTACTGCTGCGGCCGAGAAAGGGCAAATGCTCGAATAAACTCGGCCGCAGCAGTAGGCGCAACTGTGTAGCTGATGAGACCTTCAAGGAACAATCCAAGTGAGTGTTTCAGACAAAAGGGTTATCACAAGTAACTGATAATAGATGCCTATCATGAAGCTTTAAAGATAAATAGAAAAAACCTATTAGAAAAAAAGACAAAACTTTAGCAAATAAGGTGAATCTTTCAAGTAACCACAATGCGAACAATACCACTACTAATATTAGAGCAATGTCTGACACTACTGTGAATACCCTTAACCAAGACAAGATACTCCTAATTTTGTCACACAATTTAACAGCTCACACACATCCATTAGAAAGATACTGTCCAACCACTGGCATATTCTACATATGGATCCTGTGTAAGGAATCTGGTGTCTCAGCGCGGTCAGCACGACCATTGCCCACCCCCCGACGGTACTCGGGCATCGCAGCGCCTGCAGCGCAATTCCCACATACCTCCATTGTCTGCCACTGGCACTCTGGCTCCTCGCCATCATAGGATTGCACCTACCGAAGAGGTGCCTGTTGAACCACAGCCTTGCGTGTGTCTCCGGCTCCGCGCTCTATGCGCACATGTGTGTCTGTTACTGACCCCATGCGCATATGCACATCAGTCACCGAAATCTAGTGAAATCAATCGTGAACATATCACCTTCCTGGACCTGGTGATCTATATTCAGGATGATAGGATTCTTACCAAAACACACTTCAAAAACATTAATGTAAAATCATACTTACACCCAACAAGTGGATATGAAAGAAAATGTATTGAGAATATTCCTTTCAACCAGTTTCTCTGTATTAGGCGCAACTGTGTAGCTGATGAGACCTTCAAGGAACAATCCAAGTGAGTGTTTCAGACAAAAGGGTTATCACAAGCAACTGATAATAGATGCCTATCATGAAGCTTTAAAGATAAATAGAAAAAACCTATTAGAAAAAAAGACAAAACTTTAGCAAATAAGGTGAATCATTCAAGTAACCACAATGCGAACAATACCACTACTAATATTAGAGCAATGTCTGACACTACTGTGAATACCCTTAAACCAAGACAATATACTCCTAATTTTGTCACACAATTTAACAGCTCACACACATCCATTAGAAGGATACTGTCCAACCACTGGCATATTCTACATATGGATCCTGTGTAAGGAATCTGGTGTCTCAGCGCGGTCAGCACGACCATTGCCCACCCCCCGACGGTACTCGGGCATCGCAGCGCCTGCAGCGCAATTCCTACATACCTCCATTGTCTGCCACTGGCACTCTGGCTCCTCGCCATCATAGGATTGCACCTACCGAAGAGGTGCCTGTTGAACCACAGCCTTGCGTGTGTCTCCGGCTCCGCGCTCTATGCGCCCATGTGTGTCTGTTACTGACCCCATGCGCATATGCACATCAGTCACCGAAATCTAGTGAAATCAATCGTGAACATATCACCTTCCTGGACCTGGTGATCTATATTCAGGATGATAGGATTCTTACCAAAACACACTTCAAAAACATTAATGTAAAATCATACTTACACCCAACAAGTGGATATGAAAGAAAATGTATTGAGAATATTCCTTTCAACCAGTTTCTCTGTATTAGGCGCAACTGTGTAGCTGATGAGACCTTCAAGGAACAATCCAAGTGAGTGTTTCAGACAAAAGGGTTATCACAAGCAACTGATAATAGATGCCTATCATGAAGCTTTAAAGATAAATAGAAAAAACCTATTAGAAAAAAAGACAAAACTTTAGCAAATAAGGTGAATCATTCAAGTAACCACAATGCGAACAATACCACTACTAATATTAGAGCAATGTCTGACACTACTGTGAATACCCTTAACCAAGACAAGATACTCCTAATTTTGTCACACAATTTAACAGCTCACACACATCCATTAGAAGGATACTGTCCAACCACTGGCATATTCTACATATGGATCCTGTGTAAGGAATCTGGTGTCTCAGCGCGGTCAGCACGACCATTGCCCACCCCCTGACGGTACTCGGGCATCGCAGCGCCTGCAGCGCAATTCCCACATACCTCCATTGTCTGCCACTGGCACTCTGGCTCCTCGCCATCATAGGATTGCACCTACCGAAGAGGTGCCTGTTGAACCACAGCCTTGCGTGTGTCTCCGGCTCCGCGCTCTATGCGCACATGTGTGTCTGTTACTGACCCCATGCGCATATGCACATCAGTCACCGAAATCTAGTGAAATCAATCGTGAACATATCACCTTCCTGGACCTGGTGATCTATATTCAGGATGATAGGATTCTTACCAAAACACACTTCAAAAATATTAATGTAAAATCATACTTACACCCAACAAGTGGATATGAAAGAAAATGTATTGAGAATATTCCTTTCAACCAGTTTCTCTGTATTAGGCGCAACTGTGTAGCTGATGAGACCTTCAAGGAACAATCCAAGTGAGTGTTTCAGACAAAAGGGTTATCACAAGCAACTGATAATAGATGCCTATCATGAAGCTTTAAAGATAAATAGAAAAAACCTATTAGAAAAAAAGACAAAACTTTAGCAAATAAGGTGAATCTTTCAAGTAACCACAATGCGAACAATACCACTACTAATATTAGAGCAATGTCTGACACTACTGTGAATACCCTTAACCAAGACAAGATACTCCTAATTTTGTCACACAATTTAACAGCTCACACACATCCATTAGAAGGATACTGTCCAACCACTGGCATATTCTACATATGGATCCTGTGTAAGGAATCTGGTGTCTCAGCGCGGTCAGCACGACCATTGCCCACCACCCGACGGTACTCGGGCATCGCATCGCCTGCAGCGCAATTTCCACATACCTCCATTGTCTGCCACTGGCACTCTGGCTCCTCGCCATCATAGGATTGCACCTACCGAAGAGGTGCCTGTTGAACCACAGCCTTGCGTGTGTCTCCGGCTCCGCGCTCTATGCGCACATGCGTGTCTGTTACTGACCCCATGCGCATATGCACATCAGTCACCGAAATCTAGTGAAATCAATCGTGAACATATCACCTTCCTGGACCTGGTGATCTATATTCAGGATGATAAGATTCTTACCAAAACACACTTCAAAAACATTAATGTAAAATCATACTTACACCCAACAAGTGGATATGAAAGAAAATGTATTGAGAATATTCCTTTCAACCAGTTTCTCTGTATTAGGCGCTACTGTGTAACTGATGAGACCTTCAAGGAACAATCCAAGTGAGTGTTTCAGACAAAAGGGTTATCACAAGCAACTGATAATAGATGCCTATCATGAAGCTTTAAAGATAAATAGAAAAAACCTATTAGAAAAAAAGACAAAACTTTAGCAAATAAGGTGAATCATTCAAGTAACCACAATGCGAACAATACCACTACTAATATTAGAGCAATGTCTGACACTACTGTGAATACCATTAAACCAAGACAATATACTCCTAATTTTGTCACACAATTTAACAGCTCACACACATCCATTAGAAGGATACTGTCCAACCACTGGCATATTCTACATATGGATCCTGTGTAAGGAATCTGGTGTCTCAGCGCGGTCAGCACAACCATTGCCCACCCCCCGACGGTACTCGGGCATCACAGCGCCTGCAGCGCAATTCCCACATACCTCCATTGTCTGCCACTGGCACTCTGGCTCCTCGCCATCATAGGATTGCACCTACCGAAGAGGTGCCTGTTGAACCACAGCCTTGCGTGTGTCTCCGGCTCCGCGCTCTATGCGCCCATGTGTGTCTGTTACTGACCCCATGCACATATGCACATCAGTCACCGAAATCTAGTGAAATCAATCGTGAACATATCACCTTCCTGGACCTGGTGATCTATATTCAGGATGATAGGATTCTTACCAAAACACACTTCAAAAACATTAATGTAAAATCATACTTACACCCAACAAGTGGATATGAAAGAAAATGTATTGAGAATATTCCTTTCAACCAGTTTCTCTGTATTAGGCGCTACTGTGTAACTGATGAGACCTTCAAGGAACAATCCAAGTGAGTGTTTCAGACAAAAGGGTTATCACAAGCAACTGATAATAGATGCCTATCATGAAGCTTTAAAGATAAATAGAAAAAACCTATTAGAAAAAAAGACAAAACTTTAGCAAATAAGGTGAATCATTCAAGTAACCACAATGCGAACAATACCACTACTAATATTAGAGCAATGTCTGACACTACTGTGAATACCATTAAACCAAGACAATATACTCCTAATTTTGTCACACAATTTAACAGCTCACACACATCCATTAGAAGGATACTGTCCAACCACTGGCATATTCTACATATGGATCCTGTGTAAGGAATCTGGTGTCTCAGCGCGGTCAGCACAACCATTGCCCACCCCCCGACGGTACTCGGGCATCACAGCGCCTGCAGCGCAATTCCCACATACCTCCATTGTCTGCCACTGGCACTCTGGCTCCTCGCCATCATAGGATTGCACCTACCGAAGAGGTGCCTGTTGAACCACAGCCTTGCGTGTGTCTCCGGCTCCGCGCTCTATGCGCCCATGTGTGTCTGTTACTGACCCCATGCACATATGCACATCAGTCACCGAAATCTAGTGAAATCAATCGTGAACATATCACCTTCCTGGACCTGGTGATCTATATTCAGGATGATAGGATTCTTACCAAAACACACTTCAAAAACATTAATGTAAAATCATACTTACACCCAACAAGTGGATATGAAAGAAAATGTATTGAGAATATTCCTTTCAACCAGTTTCTCTGTATTAGGCGCTACTGTGTAACTGATGAGACCTTCAAGGAACAATCCAAGTGAGTGTTTCAGACAAAAGGGTTATCACAAGCAACTGATAATAGATGCCTATCATGAAGCTTTAAAGATAAATAGAAAAAAACTATTAGAAAAAAAGACAAAACTTTAGCAAATAAGGTGAATCATTCAAGTAACCACAATGCGAACAATACCACTACTAATATTAGAGCAATGTCTGACACTACTGTGAATACCCTTAAACCAAGACAATATACTCCTAATTTTGTCACACAATTTAACAGCTCACACACATCCATTAGAAGGATACTGTCCAACCACTGGCATATTCTACATATGGATCCTGTGTAAGGAATCTGGTGTCTCAGCGCGGTCAGCACGACCATTGCCCACCCCCCGACGGTACTCGGGCATCGCAGCGCCTGCAGCGCAATTCCCACATACCTCCATTGTCTGCCACTGGCACTCTGGCTCCTCGCCATCATAGGATTGCACCTACCGAAGAGGTGCCTGTTGAACCACAGCCTTGCGTGCGTCTCCGGCTCCGCGCTCTATGCGCACATGCGTGTCTGTTACTGACCCCATGCGCATATGCACATCAGTCACCGAAATCTAGTGAAATCAATCGTGAACATATCACCTTCCTGGACCTGGTGATCTATATTCAGGATGATAGGATTCTTACCAAAACACACTTCAAAAACATTAATGTAAAATCATACTTACACCCAACAAGTGGATATGAAAGAAAATGTATTGAGAATATTCCTTTCAACCAGTTTCTCTGTATTAGGCGCTACTGTGTAACTGATGAGACCTTCAAGGAACAATCCAAGTGAGTGTTTCAGACAAAAGGGTTATCACAAGCAACTGATAATAGATGCCTATCATGAAGCTTTAAAGATAAATAGAAAAAACCTATTAGAAAAAAAGACAAAACTTTAGCAAATAAGGTGAATCTTTCAAGTAACCACAATGCGAACAATACCACTACTAATATTAGAGCAATGTCTGACACTACTGTGAATACCCTTTACCAAGACAAGATACTCCTAATTTTGTCACACAATTTAACAGCTCACACACATCCATTAGAAGGATACTGTCCAACCACTGGCATATTCTACATATGGATCCTGTGTAAGGAATCTGGTGTCTCAGCGCGGTCAGCACGACCATTGCCCACCCCCCGACGGTACTCGGGCATCGCAGCGCCTGCAGCGCAATTCCTACATACCTCCATTGTCTGCCACTGGCACTCTGGCTCCTCGCCATCATAGGATTGCACCTACCGAAGAGGTGCCTGTTGAACCACAGCCTTGCGTGTGTCTCCGGCTCCGCGCTCTATGCGCACATGCGTGTCTGTTACTGACCCCATGCGCATATGCACATCAGTCACCGAATCCACACGCGCGACAGCCCCAGATGTTATGTGCATACATTACAGCTTACACAGCACACGCCTAATAGAGGCCTTTTACCCCCTGCCCCTGCAGTGAGGCCTCGCCCCCAAGCACCACATGATTCCATGCAAATCAATTACTACACTCAGCAGGGCTGTAACACCTCCCTCCTATCAGGGAGGACTCCTTGCAGTCCTCCAGGCCTGCCCCCTCTTCCCATTGACCTGCCCAGCTTTATTATGCCTGTGCTTCCCATCTCTCTTCGCTCGACATAGTTCTCTATGGAAGCATTTCACTACGCTCTCAGTGACTCCTCAGGTATCGACGCGGCTTGGACAACTAACCCCTCTGGCTCTCGACTTCGGCTCTACCTGGCCTTCGTGACTTCTCCTATCCCTGACCTTGGCAACGGCAATAACTACCTTTCCTCTACTACCGGTACCGGCAAGTATTGTCTTCTTTACTATACCTGGCCTGGCAACACTAACACCACACTCCGGACGCGCTCCCGTTTGCTGCGGGTGCGTCTATCGCTACGTCCCACCTCAGCACAGGGGAAGGGTCTGGTCTGCGGGCAGCACCGGCGTAACATTATGTCAAGCCCACAAAACGCAGACCAGACTGAATTGAGTATGATTCCCACAAATCTGTTTCAGCAGAATCAAGTCATGGCCGATCAAATTGTGGCACCTACACGACCACTAACTGCACTGTCGGTTCGGGTACCCAACGCCCCAGTGCCCACAACCTCCTCTCAGGTTACCAGAGTAGCTACCACATTCTGCTCCGATATGTGGATTCCTAACCCCAAACCTTACACAGGTGAATCTCAAGATTTTCGGGGCTTCATTAATCAATGTGAGGTACAGTTTGAAATGGCCCCCCACCAGTTTTCTACTGACCGAAATAAGGTGGCCTACATTTTAAACCTGTTGACTGGTAGCGCACTGGCTTAGGCCTCCCCCATCTGGGAGCTGCGAGATGACCTTACCCAGAATTACTCAGCTTTCAAGACGGAATACAGGCAGGTGTTTGATACCCCCGCACGGCGGGAGGTGGCGTCTTCTTCTCTTTTGCAGATTACTCAGGGGCGAAGACTGGTGACTGAATACGCCATAGAGTTCGGGACCCTTGCAGCAGAAACCAACTGGGGACAGGAGGCCTTCGTCGCCGTATTCTGGCAAGGACTGTCAGACAGCATCAAGGCTGCACTTGCTCTCCTATCCAGGCCAGGTCATTTGGAGGATCTCATCACTCTGGCGATTAGAGTGGACCAACGTTTTCAGGTACGCCGCACGGAGCGCCAGCGCACTCTCTCGGTAACCTCTTCGACTCCCTCTCCCAGCACTACTACTCTCTCAGGCCGTAAGTTCCGCATCTCCACAGTAGCCTTCATAGACTCCGGAGCCCGAGGCAATTTTGTGGATCAAGAGTTCGCCACACACTACCAGATACCACTCGTGGAGAAAAAAATCCCCATCGCCTTGGTCGGAATTGATGGGCATCCACTCTCTCCGGCATTTATCTCATTAGAGACTGTTCCTGTTGTACTTTCCTCTGATAATCACAAGGAGACACTGACCCCTTACGTCATCCAGGCTCCCGGAACACCCATAACCCTAGGATTGCCATGGTTGCAACTACACAACCCACAGATCAATTGGGCATCCACCAACCCTATCACTTGGTAATCAAGGTCAGGCGAACCACAGCGACTCATAGCGAATACCACCGCTCCTGAGACGAACCTCCCCACGATTTACCACCAGTTTCTGGACGTATTTAATAAGGTACAATCGGACCTTCTACCTCCTCACAGGTCATATGACTGTCCTATTGACCTGATTCCTGGTTACACGTTACCCAAGTCCAAGGCATATCCTCTGTCCCTTCCCAAAACTAAGGCTATGGACGAGTACATCCAAGAGAACTTGAAAAAAGGTTTTATTCGCCCGTCCAATTCACCAGCTAGAGCAGGGTTCTTCTTCGTAAAGAAGAAAGATGGAACTTTAAGACCTTGTATTGATTATAGAGGGCTTAACCGTATCACCATAAAGAATAGATACCCACTCCTCCTTATCACTGAACTTTTTGATAGGTTGCAATGTCCAAAGTCTTCTCCAAGCTGGACCATAGGGGAGCTTACAATCTCGTACGTATACGTCAAGGAGACGAATGGAAAACGGCCTTCAACACTCGTAGCGGCCACTATGAATACCTTGTGATGCCCTTTTAACTGTGTAATGCTCCGGCCCTTTTTCAAGATTTCATTAACAATGTCTTCCGCAAGGTACTCAACGACTTCGTCATAGTCTATCTGGATGACATCCTGATTTTTTCAAAGAACTTACAGGACCACATCCTTCATACTTCTTATGTGCTCTCACGCCTTCGTGAACATCGATTGTATGCCAAGATGGAGAAATAATCGGTCTACCTGGCGGGTTCGTTATACTTTTATGTGTTTTAGGGAGGTGATAAAAAATAGCAATTTTTGGGCAACTACAGTACAAAAAATCGTATTCTCTTTTTTCTATGACATTGTTAGTTAGGGCTTCATCTAGGAGTTTTTTTAAAAGAACTAAAAATTCCCCTGTGGGGTCTCTCATCAGCCTTTTATAGGAGGTGGTGTCGTTTAGGAGTCTGAGGGTTTCCCCCTCGTAATCCTTCCTATCTTGTAACACAACACCTCCCCCCTTATCAGCTTGCCTAATAATCAGGTTTTTGTTTTCTTTGAGGAGTTTAAGAGCTAGTGCTTCATTTTTGTTTAAATTATGTCTAAAATCACTATTTTTAGCGTCGTTAATTAAAAGGTTAAAATCTTTGTTGACCATGTTAAAAAACGTATCTATGTGGTGGCCTTTGGAGTGTGCTGGGTAAAATTTAGACTTCCCTCTAAAGTGGGTATGTGTGCAGGTTAATTCATCTTCTCCGGTCTCTGTCTGAGTAGGGTCAGCAGTACTGATTTCAACTTCTGCTGTTTGTGGGGTGTTTTCTATATCAGATTTAATAAAATGTCTCTTCAGAGTAAGATTCCGTACAAAATTCTGAAGGTCTGAATATAGCTGAAAACCACTTGGGCCACAAGACCGGGAGAAAGTGAGACCTCTGTCTAAAACCTTTTTTTGATCATCTGTCAGAATGACAGTAGACAGATTAAAAATCCCCTTATAGGGTATAGTTCTTAAGTCGTTTCGCAATCTCTTTTCTTTAAGTCTGGCCCCCCCTCTTGTTCCTCGCCTGACAGGACCCTTTTCCTTCTTTCTTTTATCTCTGGTTTTTGTACTCCACCCAGACTCTCCCCCTTTCTTAGGGGATCTATATGTCTGTTCTTGACGGAGTCTAAAAAACCCGAGGGTGAGGGTTGGGCCGGTGATCTCTGTCTGGGACTCGGTTTAAAAACTCTCTGGTTAAAATTTGACTCATATTTACCGTATTCTCTTTGCCCATATTTAAAATTTGGAATGTAGTTTTTACCTTTATAATTGGGGTTTCTGAAATGACCCTCTTGTCTATGTTGACGGGGTACCCATTGTTTGGGGTGAAACCCCTTCTATCCTCATAACCTTGGGTATCCCTACCCCTCTCATTCCAATTTTCCCAACCTCTTTGGTTAGGGAAAGATGTAAAATTTCTATGCTGCTCATTAGTTCTAGTTTGGGATTGGGAGGACTCTCTTTTCCCCCCTCCTTTCTGGTTTGTTTTTACAGACCTACTTCTTTCTGGGTCCTTAGCCCAGTTCCTTTGTCTGTTATTGTCATAGTCGGCTTTGTCTCTGAAATTTTTTTCATGTTTCTTTTTCATAGTTTCTTCCTCCGCATGTTCAAGTTGCATGCGGAGGTCGTGCTCGAGCTCCGAGCAATCATATTCGATTACTAGGGGCTCAAGTACTTTTATTACATCAGAAATCTCTTTATCCATTAATTTCAACATTTTTGTTCTCTCATAAATAATAAGCTTCATTAGTGATATGGAGCAGTCATCCAAGATCCTATTCCACTCTTTTAAAAAATGCTCATTCTCCTTACCGAAGGCGGGTGATTTACGAAAGCGCAGGCCCCTAGGGACCCTATCACACTCCACATATTTCTGAATAGTTCTTTTTTCAAGGTGGATTTTTCCTTCGGTAAGGAGTAATTGCTCTAAAACTTTAAAATTCTTTTCAATGGACCCCTTAATATTTCCTTCGTTAGGAAATACAATGTGTTCCTCACAGAAAAGTGAATCAAAGTTTTCATCACGTTTTTTCCTGCATTCTACCAGGCTCCACACCATAATTTAAAAAGGGTGTTAACCACACAATAAAAGGTGTAAAACCAACAGGTGTAAGTGCAGCACCAAACAGAGCAATGAGTAAGGTGAAAAAAGAGAATTAAAGTGCGCAACTATTATAAACGTGACGTGATTAATTGTGACAATAGGGTAAATTAAATTACGTGACCTTGAACAGAGCGTCTGCAGCTGCGATGGAGGGGGGGCTCAGGCACCCCCTGGAGCTAACAGATAAATACAAAAAAGACACAGCGCACAACGCTCATAGTGCATTAAAAATTATATTCACATAAACAATAAATGGGTGAGTAATGTGCGTACATCAAATGCAGTAACAACAAGCAGTTTCGGGATATGTTACCCAACGCCTCTGGAGACCGGAATAGGTGTCCTCACAGGGGTAGAAACGCTGATATCTCTGGTGCAGGGTCCTAGTGGGGTAGATGCACAACCTCTACTGGTCCTTGCTCCCCAGAGCACGAGTAGAACGGGAGCTGTTGGCCCATGCAGTGCTTTTGCAAAGCGAAACTGAGCATCAGCTGGGCGCTGGCACTCTCCTCCGTGTGGAACACTTCCTGGTTGATGACGTCACCAAGGGGAGTCGCCGATTTCGGCCCCGTTCAAACTCAGACAGCTCGCGCAGTAGGGTGCTAGTAGAAAGGTAGAGCACTTGTCCAGAATGTCCTACGCGTTTCGAAACCAACAGGTTTCTTCATCAGGGAAAAAATCGAGTGGTTTCAGGTAAATCCTAAATACCCCGCGATCGTGCCTCATTGGCTGAACCGTCTACTCTCTTATCCAATAGGAGAGCGGCAGGGGCGGAGTTAAAGTCCCGAAAGGCAAGCGTCACTGGTAGTCATAAACATATGAAAAAAACCTCAATAAACTTTATTAACAACAACAATGATTACCAGGACGCGATTGATGATACTAAAACAAAGAGAAAAGTGTTAAAACATGGCAAAAAGCACAATAACAGGTTGTATCAGTTGCCCTATGGACCTGGATGACTAATGGAGAATTATGTTATATAAAAGAAGCTTGAAAATTGTTCAGAGCAGACTATATCTAAAAAGCAGCAGACTAAAAAATCTTAAAACTGATTTGAAGTTACAATAAAAATATTTTATAAAAGGACATAGAACCGCAAATATATATAATTCCGTTTAAAATACTGGAAAGAGTTAAGAAGAGTTAATTGTGATTAAAAGATCAGTACAGAGACCAGATATCTATATCTTCATTTAAACCCCCTGGATACAAGGTGTTTAATTTGTGTATCCAGAAGGTTTCCTGCCTAGATAGTTCCTTAACCCTATCCCCCCCTCTCCTTTTTTTTGGTATATGCTTAATGCCTTTAAATAGGAGGGTTGAGGGATCACTATTGTGACATAGTGCATAATGTTTTGAAAGGCTATGTTTCATAAACCCTAGTTTAATGTTGCGCAGATGTTCTAAAATGCGTACTTTTAAAGCACGTTTAGTGCGCCCCACATAAAAAAGGCCACAAGGACACTCTAATAAATAAACTACATGGTCAGTATTACAAAGGATAAAATCATCAATATTAATTAGTTCACCATTTGGACATTTAAAAGTTTTTTTGTCGGGATGCAAATGCTTGCAAACTGAGCACTTACCACACTTGAAATTCCCAATTGGTTTGGTGCTTAACCAATGCCTCTCCCCACTAAGGTGTTCTTTTAGTTTAATATCACTTGGGGATAGAGTATTTTTTAAATTTTTGGCTTTCCTGTAAATAAATTTTGGGAATTTCGAGAGGTGGGTGCCCAGCAGCGAGTCATTTGAGAGGATTGGCCAATGTTTTTTTATAATTTTCTCAATCCGCCCAGTCATGGAATTAAAATTTGTGATGAAAGAGACATTGCACTTACTCTCATTTTGGGATTTTTGAGGGATTTTGCTTTTTTTGTCTTTAGTTAATAGCATGGTTTTTCTCTCTATTTTTCTTATTTTTTCCAAATCCCCATTTAGTTTCTCTAGATGGTATCCCCTCTCTAAAAATCTTGATGTTCATTTTTTGGCCTGGTCTTCAAAATCTATTGCTGTACTACAGTTTTTCTTCAGTCTGTAGTATTGGCCACTGGGGATATTAGATATCCACGTTTTTTTGTGGTTGCTTGTGGCCATAAGGAGGTTGTTTGAATCAACCTCCTTGAAGTGGGTTTTTGTTACCACATTCCCCTCAGATGATGCCATAAGATTGAGGTCCAGGAAATGTATTTCTGTTTCATGCTGTACATGTGTAAAAGTCAGATTCCTGTCATTATTGTTTATGTACTGTAAAAATTGATCAATTGAGCACTGGTCGCCGTCCCAGATGCATAGAATATCATCTATGAACCGGCGCCACACGATGATATTCGCTTTAAAGGGATTAATACTGTCATTATAGATATAGTCCTCCTCCCATTTTCCCATATACAGGTTTGCGAAACTGGGGGCAAATCTCGTGCCCATCACAGTTCCGCAAACCTGTATGAAAAAATCATCAAGAAACATAAAATAATTATGTTTCAAGATATAGTCAATTGATTGCAAAACAAATTGACTGTTAAAAGGATGCAAGGTGGCGTCATTCAATAAAAAAAGATTGAACTGCATGTAGACCTTCTGCGTGTGGGATGTTGGTATATAAGGCCTGCACATCGCAGGTTAGCCACCTGTAGGAATCTTTCCATAAAAAACCTTCCATCAGATTGAACACTGACGTTGAGTCGCTCAGATATGAAGGAAGTTTTGCCACAAAGGGTTGGAGGAAAAAGTCCACATATTGGGATAGGTTAGATGTTAAGCTATCTATTCCCGAAATAATCGGTCTACCTGGCGGGTTCGTTATACTTTTATGTGTTTTAGGGAGGTGATAAAAAATAGCAATTTTTGGGCAACTACAGTACAAAAAATCGTATTCTCTTTTTTCTATGACATTGTTAGTTAGGGCTTCATCTAGGAGTTTTTTTAAAAGAACTAAAAATTCCCCCGTGGGGTCTCATCAGCCTTTTATAGGAGGTGGTGTCGTTTAGGAGTCTGAGGGCTTCCCCCTCGTAATCCTTCCTATCTTGTAACACAACACCTCCCCCCTTATCAGCTTGCCTAATAATCAGGTTTTTGTTTTCTTTGAGGAGTTTAAGAGCTAGTGCTTCATTTTTGTTTAAATTATGTCTAAAATCACTATTTTTAGCGTCGTTAATTAAAAGGTTAAAATCTTTGTTGACCATGTTAAAAAACGTATCTATGTGGTGACCTTTGGAGTGTGCTGGGTAAAATTTAGACTTCCCTCTAAAGTGGGTGTGTGTGCAGGTTAATTCATCTTCTCCGGTCTCTGTCTGAGTAGGGTCAGCAGTACTGATTTCAACTTCTGCTGTTTGTGGGGTGTTTTCTATATCAGATTTAATAAAATGTCTCTTCAGAGTAAGATTCCGTACAAACTTCTGAAGGTCTGAATATAGCTGAAAACCACTTGGGCCACAAGACCGGGAGAAAGTGAGACCTCTGTCTAAAACCTTTTTTTGATCATCTGTCAGAATGACAGTAGACAGATTAAAAATCCCCTTATAGGGTATAGTTCTTAAGTCGTTTCGCAATCTCTTTTCTTTAAGTCTGGCCCCCCCTCTTGTTCCTCGCCTGACAGGACCCTTTTCCTTCTTTCTTTTATCTCTGGTTTTTGTACTCCACCCAGACTCTCCCCCTTTCTTAGGGGATCTATATGTCTGTTCTTGACGGAGTCTAAAAAACCCGAGGGTGAGGGTTGGGCCGGTGATCTCTGTCTGGGACTCGGTTTAAAAACTCTCTGGTTAAAATTTGACTCATATTTACCGTATTCTCTTTGCCCATATTTAAAATTTGGAATGTAGTTTTTACCTTTATAATTGGGGTTTCTGAAATGACCCTCTTGTCTATGTTGACGGGGTACCCATTGTTTGGGGTGAAACCCCTTCTATCCTCATAACCTTGGGTATCCCTACCCCTCTCATTCCAATTTTCCCAACCTCTTTGGTTAGGGAAAGATGTAAAATTTCTATGCTGCTCATTAGTTCTAGTTTGGGATTGGGAGGACTCTCTTTTCCCCCCTCCTTTCTGGTTTGTTTTTACAGACCTACTTCTTTCTGGGTCCTTAGCCCAGTTCCTTTGTCTGTTATTGTCATAGTCGGCTTTGTCTCTGAAAATTTTTTCATGTTTCTTTTTCATAGTTTCTTCCTCCGCATGTTCAAGTTTCATGCGGAGGTCGTGCTCGAGCTCCGAGCAATCATATTCGATTACTAGGGGCTCAAGTACTTTTATTACATCAGAAATCTCTTTATCCATTAATTTCAACATTTTTGTTCTCTCATAAATAATAAGCTTCATTAGTGATATGGAGCAGTCATCCAAGATCCTATTCCACTCTTTAAAAAAATGCTCATTCTCCTTACCGAAGGTGGGTGATTTACGAAAGCGCAGGCCCCTAGGGACCCTATCACACTCCACATATTTCTGAATAGTTCTTTTTTCAAGGTGGATTTTTCCTTCGGTAAGGAGTAATTGCTCTAAAACTTTAAAATTCTTTTCAATGGACCCCTTAATATTTCCTTCGTTAGGAAATACAATGTGTTCCTCACAGAAAAGTGAATCAAAGTTTTCATCACGTTTTTTCCTGCATTCTACCAGGCTCCACACCATAATTAAAAAAGGGTGTTAACCACACAATAAAAGGTGTCCTCACAGGGGTAGAAACGCTGATATCTCTGGTGCAGGGTCCTAGTGGGGTAGATGCACAACCTCTACTGGTCCTTGCTCCCCAGAGCACGAGTAGAACGGGAGCTGTTGGCCCATGCAGTGCTTTTGCAAAGCGAAACTGAGCATCAGCTGGGCGCTGGCACTCTCCTCCGTGTGGAACACTTCCTGGTTGATGACGTCACCAAGGGGAGTCGCCGATTTCAGCCCCGTTCAAACTCAGACAGCTCGCGCAGTAGGGTGCTAGTAAAAAGGTAGAGCACTTGTCCAGAATGTCCTACGCGTTTCGAAACCAACAGGTTTCTTCATCAGGGAAAAAATCGAGTGGTTTCAGGTAAATCCTAAATACCCTGCGATCGTGCCTCATTGGCTGAACTGTCTACTCTCTTATCCAATAGGAGAGCGGCAGGGGCGGAGTTAAAGTCCCGAAAGGCAAGCGTCACTGGTAGTCATAAACATATGAAAAAAACCTCAATAAACTTTATTAACAACAACAATGATTACCAGGACGCGATTGATGATACTAAAACAAAGAGAAAAGTGTTAAAACATGGCAAAAAGCACAATAACAGGTTGTATCAGTTGCCCTATGGACCTGGATGACTAATGGAGAATTATGTTATATAAAAGAAGCTTGAAAATTGTTCAGAGCAGACTATATCTAAAAAGCAGCAGACTAAAAAATCTTAAAACTGATTTGAAGTTACAATAAAAATATTTTATAAAAGGACATAGAACCGCAAATATATATAATTCCGTTTAAAATACTGGAAAGAGTTAAAAAGAGTTAATTGTGATTAATAGATCAGTACAGAGACCAGATATCTATATCTTCATTTAAACCCCCTGGATACAAGGTGTTTAATTTGTGTATCCAGAAGGTTTCCTGCCTAGATAGTTCCTTAACCCTATCCCCCCCTCTCCTATTTTTTGGTATATGCTTAATGCCTTTAAATAGGAGGGTTGAGGGATCACTATTGTGACATAGTGCATAATGTTTTGAAAGGCTATGGGCCTCATGCAGTAAGCGTTGATAAGGTATTTTTCGGCATTTTATAGCCAAAATTGGGTTTGAGATTCAGTAAGCGCCGACAAGTGCTTGATTTCGGCAGGTTTCGGAGCCGATAATTTTGTTATGGCCAGTCGGCTGCCGATAAGCCTGTTTTCGCCACTGATCGCCACTTTTTTAAATCGGCTGGATTCAAGAAAAAAAATCAGCTTATCGGGGCTGATCGGCACTACGAAATTGAGATGTTATGGCCAATTTCTCCCGCCAACTAAAGTTGGCAGTTTGGACGGGAGAACGATCGCTAAGGCTGCCGGAAC
The DNA here is from genome assembly GCF_040206685.1 of Ascaphus truei. Taxonomy (NCBI): domain Eukaryota; kingdom Metazoa; phylum Chordata; class Amphibia; order Anura; family Ascaphidae; genus Ascaphus; species Ascaphus truei. The sequence goes on along the minus strand of NC_134484.1, from coordinate 286,457,852 downwards.
GGCACTTAGAAAATAAAAATCTTCTGTACATCAATGGAGTCTATGGAGCAGGGACGTATAACAGTATAGTACTGTTTACGTTTCATTGCTCACAATACAAACGTCATTTGCATTACAGTGTGGGGGGCATTCCCTCCATTGTGTCACAGCTGACGTGTATTATTTGCATAACATTGTACTTTTACATGTTTTCAGCATTTGCGTGTCACATTACTCATCATGTGATGATGTGTCAAGGGAAAATACTATACTCAACTCTTAAAGGAGAACCTCACATCATATCACACATTTTACTGAAATGAGCGACAATTATTTACATGATGTTACACATGTCACACATGTCACACATACACCGTATATTCATGATCATTTACATTACACAATGCTTGTAATGTGTGACGCATCTTTAAACGTTCATGTACATCTGTCTTCTCATGTTTACATCTAGTTTTGGGTCCTCCCTATTTTCATGACGTCACTTATTGGACGCTCAATCACAGTGCATGTTTACATTGTAACCGTAGCATTACAAGCACTTCAACCTAACTTATACACACATGTATAGTAATTCATCATTGGGACACCTTGTAAACTCATTCTATAGCAACTATCCTCATTACAGAAATGCATGCATATGCACACGACTATTCATTGTTGTCAACATGTGACAATAACATGGCTAATTACACATGTTACACCAAACTTTTCCCACGTCAATCTCAGCCTTTTTGTCTAATTACATGACTGACTGTTGCGTTCACAAGTGTTACATGCATTGCATATTAAACTATTTATTTTCAAGCAATCTTTGTACAAAGCTTCACGTCACATCATTGGCAAATATCATCATTCCCTGCAGAATACACACAACAAATACTTCTAAGAACAACTGCACACAGCTTGCCACAGAAGTACTTTATTATGTTAATGTAACACCTTGCATTTTACTATGTCACCTGACATCATCACATACCTATTTAAAGGACGCACATTACCTGCTCATTCACAGCTACTCATTTCAAAATGTTGCGATTGTTTAGGAGACGGAGGAACATTCTTTTCTATGACATGCTTGCTGATCAAGAGAATGATATAGGGCAAGGGAGGGACAGACCGAGGGACAGTGACAGGGACAGTCACGCGGATACGACAGGGACAGGGAGAGGGACAGGCCGAGGGACAGGTAGAGGGACAGGAGATCAGAGGAGAAGACAGAGGAGACAAGTTGTGCTTCGTCCGCGTGTGTACAGGGAGAGAACCCTGTTAGATGGGATGAGTGAGGAGGAGATAGTAAGTCGCTATCGTTTGAGTTCAGCAGCAATCTTATCTCTTTATGAGGAGATAAGGGGAGATTTTGATTTTTTCACAGCCAGAGGTCGTGCAGTCCCTGGGCTTGTTAAAATGCTGTGCTCATTACATTATCTTGCTTCCGCGTCATACCAGACAACTGTGGGCATAGTGGGCGGGGTCTCGCAATCTACATTCTCGCGGGCCTTTACCCAGTTTCTCTATGCACTCAATAGACGCGCTAGGAATTATATTAATTTTCCTACAGAGGCAACAGAGTGGCTGGAAGTCAGGACTGGCTTTTATAATATAGCAGGGATACCATGTGTGCTGGGTGCAATCGATTGCACACATGTTGCTTTGATTGCACCTAGTCAGAGTGAGCATGTGTACCGCAATCGTAAGCACTACCATTCACTCAATGTACAGGTGGTATGTGATGCCACGATTAGGATAATGCCCAAATTCCCTGGTTCCAGTCACGATTCCTCTATCCTGAGGAACTCTTCAGTCTTCCATGCGTTCGAAGAGGGACATTTTGAACATGGTTGGCTGCTGGGTGAGTACAGATTTACATGTTCTAACACAAAACACATTTTTATTTAGGAATGTTGGCATTGTAGAATTTGATCACTAATGTCAGCTTATGTGTGCTCCATTCATTATAGGTGACTCAGGATACGGAATTAGGCCGTGGCTCTTGACTCCGGTGCTAAACCCTCAAACTGAAGCAGAGGAGGGGTACAATGCAGCCCATATATCTACAAGATCTGTTATAGAGAGGACATTTGGCCTACTCAAGACCAGATTTAGGTGTCTGGACAGAACTGGTGGGGCTCTTCTATACAAGCCTCAAAAAGTGTCTGATATTATCCTTGCCTGTTGCATTTTGCACAATGTTGCACTCAGGCACAATGTACAATCAGACCTAGCTGAGCCTTTGGTAGACGAGCATCCCACCCATGTAGCTGCTGAAAATGAACAAACAGCCAGTGGTGGCCAGACACGCCAGAATCTCATCAATTCATTTTTTTCTTGTAAGTAAAAACAGATATGTTCCAAGTTCTACTTTTATAGTTAAATTATGTTATCTTAACAATAATGTTTTTTTATATAACCTTCTGTTAGGACACAGATGAATATGGGTTGCACACCTTTCTTTTCTCTGCTGTGTGCACAAAGGGATGTGGCACTGGTATGTTATTGTTGCACAGGTTATATAATCCCTCTTCAATTGTACTTTAGTTGTGTGTATGTGAATACAACTGGGGTAACAAAGCACTAATATTTTAGCATTGTGTTGTTCCTTATGCTAAGAGAATACACATATTATGCCCATACTCATTCATGCTTCTAGTATGCTTACATACAATGTTATTGGTGCAGTGTAACATGTACATCCATATGATGTGTACACCAGGCTGATTTACATTTTGAATGTGATTAAATATACATGGTGTTGCACATTTAACACCAAATACACACTTTGCTGTGTTGTTTACGGTACTGAAGATGGCATGTCAATGTTTGCAATTTATATATTGTTCCTTTGCATTATAGGTATATCTCCAGTATGACTGATCATGGTATGTATATTTGCTGACATCTCTCATAAGATGTGCCTACCTCAATCTTCCTATAATTATTTGAAGTAAAAACCCAACATATTGGTTTAAAGACAAAAGTAACATACATGTACTTTCTGTATCATGTATATGCATTTAGCTACTCTTGAGGTTTCATGTGCATTGTATTAGAAAATGATTACTCACATTTCATCACATTTTATGTATGTTTCCTTATAAATTCCATTAATGTAATATAGAGGTGTTTGGAGAAAAGGGGATAACTGTACTTATTTGTTTACTTACGGGAGCTCATTCATCACGGATGAAATTGACTGATCATAACACTCCATGCATGAATGCCTGTAATCACAACAATGCATACTACATCTTATATTTAGCAATGTAGGTGTTTATTAATGCTAGGAATTAATAGTCAAGATTAATTTAAATTTGTGACATGTGTATGTATAAGTCACACGTGTGTGGATGTGTCCTACATGTACCAAGTGTAAAACTGTTAACAGAAACCACAATTTTGTCGCAAATGTTACTGTAATTTAGCATTTCTAATTTCCCAATATGACAATGTTGGTAATATTTTTCGAATGTCAATCTTGTCACTTCATCATTATCATGATGATAATTATCAAGTATTCTCACAATTGTAACGTCAATCACGTGCACATTAGCATAGACACACTTTTTAAGACAACTGTTTGTGTCTGTATCAATTTGTGTAGGATCCATGTATAACACCGACAAATGATAACAGCAGCTTTATTATGGTAGCTTATATCATCATATTGACTATACTATTTATTTTTAGAACGTTTAATAAACACAGTAAACTATAGTTAGTTAGGTTAATGAAATATACACAGAAACGTACTTCATTACATGATGTTGATGTAATATTCAGAACATCATGCATTGTAGGGGACCACAACATCTGGGCAATAACATTATTTGCTACAGTCCCAAACCATTTTATCAACATACCCATGTAACAAGAGATTTTTAACAATAAATGGCTAGTTGGTTGTAAGTGTCCTTTACTGCACCGACACACTTTATTCGAGCAAAAACCCAGTATGTACCTGGCAGATACCTGGAATGCGCCGCTCCTCACCTCTGACAAGCCCCGTTGCGTTTGCCTTCCCAGCCTGGGTTCATGCCTGGCTGATGGGCGGCTGATCTGTTAAATGATAATGATTAGGATTTAATGGCTGCAATGCTTCGCGTGTCTACCAGATGGCATAAATTCATGAATTGTAATGCAGTATATATATATATACTGTGCAGTATTGCAGCCAGCGGGAATAAAATGCTTCAATCCCTGCCTGAAAATACCTCAATGCACTCGGGCAGAAAACAGTCACAAACCTCAATACACCCGGGTATACCCGAATTCGTGGAACTAGCCGAGCTCGAATAAAGTGTGTCGCCAGTGTACATTGGGAGAAGGAGTGGCTCAGTGAGTAAAGACACACACTGGCACTGAGAGTTTGAAGCAGGGGAGTCTGGTTCAATTCCCGGTGTCGGCTCCTTGTGACCTTGGGCAAGTCACTTTATCTCCCTGTGCCTCAGGCGGCCAAAAATAAATTGTAAGTTCCACGGGCCAGGGACCTCAGCCTGAAAAATGTGTCTGTAAAGCGCTGCGTACAACTAGCAGCGCTATACATGAACATGCTCATATTATAATTATTATTGTTACATAGTTTCGACAGTCATACGTTCCATTACACAATAGAATACACAAATGTGTTAGCAGAGTGGGAATGGTTGTTATATATAAAACACACCATGCCATAAAATGCTAGTAGTAATTAAAGAACACTCAATAAATATTCATGAGGCACTCTTTTGCAACATCATTATGTTAATTAAGTGCTTATGCAATATAGGCATAAGGGTATCACATTTTTAATTGTTTGTTAATAAGCGCTGCAAGCAATATAAAATTAGTTCCATATGTAGTATAGTAGTCGGTGGCTCCTCCTCACAATCATCTCATATAAAGGTAGACTCTTCTGAAATCATACATTGATCCGATTGTATCTTCCCCGACATCTCTGAAATACAGCAAACACATGATGGTCAAAGATGGCACCTTACTATATATGTATCCGTGACAACGCGTTACACAGCTCTATATGATTGTGTACATACACACGTCAGTCACTTATATGTTAGAAGTACAAGTGTACATCAGTATGTAATTTTTCTTTAAATTTGTAGCAGGCATAACTATGTATATGAAGTGAACGTTGCCTGTATACTGAAAAATGTGCGCGCACATCTTAGTGTGCGCACGCACTTCACGCTTGGGTCGACTAACTGTTAGCGCATGCGCAAAACAATGCGTACGTTGTGCGTTCAATACATGTTGAAAATACCAGTAAACATAAAATCTTTATTTCTAATACAATGAAGACGAAACTACATTCGTTCTGAACGAGTACATCTGTATTCTTTTTAAACAGACGTGTTTGGACAGAAAGCACGGCCGATAACAAAATGCGCAAATGCAATACGTGTGACGTCATGTTAAGCCAGCGTGAAACGCACGCTAACACTCCTCCCACTCAATTAACATTCGGCTAACGCCCAGTGTACGCCCCCACTGTATGACACAGTGCAGTTACCGTTACTATAACAAAACAAGACAGCCAATAGGCTTTGAGGCGCGCACGTCGCTTTTGGGCGGGACTTACATACGTAATCCTTTTTAAGGACGCCTTGGCCCATGACAAGGGTCCCACGTCATACGTGGTGGACCCGGTTTTTTATTTTGTAGATGTTGCATGATAACAAAACAGGTACTGTATGTGTTAGAGTTATGGTAAAATGTTGCTAATATGTTTAAAGGGATAGGAAAGTACGTATATTTATTCCGTCAGCAATGTGTACTACTCTTTCAGGTTCTACTATATTGTATTAGGAAACAATTTGTTTGTGATCGCTACATGTTATGCAGTCTGCAATGTTACGCTGTATCGCCGCATTGAAAGTGAAAATGGTGGTTACAAAAAATAAAAAAAATAAACGCAGAGTCAACGCATAACGATTGTTATATTTACCATTCTTCTAGAATTAACTCTTCGTCTGCCTGCAACTGTTCGCTCCAGAAATGCAAGGCATTTTCATCCACGCTTGACCCAAACGCTGAATCCAGTATGACACACATCTCCTCCATGAAGCGCTCATAGGAATCGCCACTGCTTTCTTCAAACAATTGGTCCGGAGGTAGGTTCATTTCTTCGGGTACCCATTCCAATGCATTTTCAGCTGAAAGGCTTGGTACATAATCATAGTAGTTATGTTCTTGTACAATGTGGGTTTCAGGAATGGAGGGTGCAGATATTGCAACAGGTATCGATTCACACGGAACAGTAGTAGCGGATCCATTGCTATTGGCATTAGGAATAAATATGCCATTAAGCACAATATGTGTGCCCTCTTTCACGGTGAAATGTTTATCCTTGGCAATCTTCCAGAAACCATACCTGTCTTCTAGCTTATCCTGCACACGTTCAGAACAGTCATTAGTTGATAAAGTGAATCTTACTGAGGAATTAAAATTGCGCTCATGCCCACGTTCTTGGTAATAAGGATATTTGGCTCTAATCAAATCATAGATTTGACGTGTGTTAGCTTTGTGTCCGCAAGTGGACAAAATCGCTTCTGCTATCATGAATTTATACCCTCTGTGCGGATTCATAGTCGTTACGAATTCATCAGCCATTGCAGATTAACACAAAAAATGTGTGCAGGTCTCTGTTCTTTGCTCATAAGAATGAAAGTGGTCAATGCCTAACAATTTGCTGTGTTTCCTTTTCAAGGTCATAAAAAGTATCAACTGTTACTCCTTTTTTGAAGCTCCAATTGGATATGTTGAATTAATTGGTTGAACGTTTGTGGTTTCTGATAGCCGTTTGTCTGACAAACATGTATCATTTTTTTATCTCGATTCTCACAACATTCCGAGACTTTTAATTAAGTAACATTGTGGTTTCTTGAAAAATAAAATAGAGCACTGTGTGAAAATAGTGCTTACACAGCCATATAATGAAATACACAGACACCTGCAAAAGGAAATGTTTTTTTTCCGCATAATTTTCTGTGTGTATTTGAAAGTCTGGTTAACTCCCTGTCTGCATCAGTTGAAGTACGTCTGTATATATATATATATATATATATAAATATATCTCTCTCATAAATATATATATATATATATATATATATAAAGTATATATTGTAGTATATGTATGTATATGTATATGTATATGTATATATATATGTATATATATAATGCAGGAGTACACACAACATATTGATGGCAGTAAGTAGTCCTTGTATGAAACCTATTAAAATGGTGTTAAACATGAGTGAATTAAGTAATAAACATTTGTTTTAGGCCAATACTGTTATAGGCTCACAGTTAGTATAGTTCTCAAACATTAGGCCTGTATTCTTAAAATAGTGTGTTTTCACAAGGAAGCATGAAGTGTATGTTTTTTGTAAATACATATATACCAGTTTAGATAGTACTATATACACACACACACACACACACACACACACACACACACACACACACACACACACACACACACACACACACACACACACACACACACACACACACACACACACACACACACACACACACACACTGTGTGTGTGTGTGTGCATATATCCATACATACTACATATATATTAGTATAAATTCAGAGATGTTCTTGAAACAAGAACACATAAATGATTAAAGGACAACATTACAATGGGCAGCAAAGGTAAGTAATATTTAACACAAAATCCTGCTGTACACGTACAAGAAAGATGTTTGCAGTTAAATAGGTGTTTTTTTAATTGCATGTGAATAATATGCACATGCAATGATTACATCAAGTAACACACCCAAATGCAATGTTTTGCTGCAAAGTCAATGGCAGCTTCTCTAAACTTAGCAACTGGCTCCTGGTGGACCATTACTGAATACACGATTCATACATCAATATTAATAACACTATTCATTAATTAGGACTGTTAACATTTCCAAAACTTCACGTGTACAAGAACATACTTGAAAGTTTGGAAACAACACAGTCTTCAGCATACATACAATATTAATTAGATAATCTGAAGTCAACAAAACAAGGCCAAAGACATATTTAGTGAATTATAACATTTAATTTTTTTGTTCCTTTTGAGAGCGAGTAACAGGCCTGCTTGTTGTCTCTTGGATTTTCCTTTTTCTTTTTGCAACAACTTTAGCCACAACAGAGCCACTTTGAGTGGCCTCTGGCACTTCACGGGCAGGGCTTGTGGCCAGTGACTCACCTACAGGGCTTTTGGGCAGTGACTCACCTACAGGGCTTTTGGGCAGTGACTCACCTACAGGGCTTTTGGGCAGTGACTCACCTACAGGGCTTTTGGGCAGTGACTCACCTACAGGGCTTTTGGGCAGTGACTGCTCACCTACAGGGCTTTTGGGCAGTGACTGTTCACCGACAGGGCTTTTGGGCAGTGACTGTTCACCGACAGGGCTTTTGGGCAGTGACTGTTCACCTACAGGGCTTTTGGGCAGTGACTCACCTACAGGGCTTTTGGGCAGTGACTGTTCACGGACAGGGCTTGTGCCCACTGACACATGTGAGCAAGTTGGTAGACACTGCACAAGTGATGGTTGGTCTGTTTCATGTGTGTCTTTTTTTGTTTGTGTCCAAAAACTGGTCAGTAGTAACTGCTTGTGCTGTTTTGTTTTTGTCGCCTCCTTTGTAGGTGTCAGCTGCTGATTTTGTACAGATGGCAGCGGTAGGATGTCGTCAGGAACGTGCACAGCAATGTCTGCTACTTGACCGGTAACATTCGGACCTGGGCAATGAAGATCAGACGCATGTGGTGAAAACTGACCAGCATGTAAAGATCCTGCCTGTGAGGTGTTGAAGTTGAATTGTGGTACATTAGTCATTCTCAAGTAATTTGCTTGGGTTTGCTGAACAACTAATGCTTCGAATGAGGTGTTGATTTTTTGCAACTGTTTAGGCACTTCAATGAAGACTCTGTGGAGATGTGCCAATTGTGATACTGTTTCTTCCTGCAGTGCAATCATCCTTTCCAGCACTGTCATCAGGTCAGAATGGCAACGATTTTCTGCTTCCACAATTTTTCCCTCAGAAGCTACAATTGCATCGTATGTGGTAGTTGCTGGACAATTTGGCGGTAAAACAGTTTCAATTGGAACCTCTTCATGCTCACTTGCTTGTATTTCTGTGTCTATGGCGGCATCATCATCATCATCATCATCATCCTCATCATCATGTTCTAAAAATAAATGTACACATTATTAAATGGCATGTTAATCTCTGCTGTGTTACTATGTAATTCTACTGTGTCATAAGTAACACCTAACATGTTTCCATACGTTTTATAACCTCACATTAAAAACTACCTTGACTTACGAATAATGTTTGGACTCAGTATGAAATATGAATGAATGAAAACTTGCTCTAAACTCAGAACTCCTACATGATAGTTCACATCACTAACACAATACATGTTGCCTTACACTTCATTTTCACTGACACTAAGTAATCCTATTTAAAGAAGATGTGCAAAACAAATAATGAACATGACAACATAACATATAGAAGTGCACATATTATATGGCCACCAACTGATACACTCACCTTCTAGGTGTGTTGAGCTGCATGACCCAGGTGAAGACACTTGTTCCATCTCAGGTGACACATGTCCTCCAGGGGCAACTATATATAACAATAACATTAGTTTTACATTTACATGTGTAAATATTGAACAAACACTTATTGTATGTTCTGTATTTATGAGTACCTAACAGCATCAGTTCCTTAACCGAAAATGTGTGTGAAAGTGAACATAAATAGTTGTAATAACAATGTACATGCCTGTGTACTTAGAACTTTTGAGTTCCCTAACATACAACATACTATGTTTCTGCAGTAATGCGTGAGGATAAATAGATTAAATTAGTACATAAAAATCATATGTTGTGTAGTCATATCAGTATCATAATGTACATAACTATCATGAGATGACCATTCACAATGGTTATCATGAAGGTGGTCATATTGCACAAAGTGTTGTTTTTGGTAGAGGATATGTGTGGTACATTAATATAAGATGTGGCACACCTGAATGTGGCTGTCACTCAACAAGACAACACATGCAGTGTGTGATAATGTGTCGTTGATAGTAGTTCAACTATAGATATGAGTGAACTAATGTGTGACGTACGGTTTGATAACTAATGAGTTGTTGGGGCATTTAGTAGCTAGAGTTAAGCTTTCAAATGAGTGTGATTAACTTCAGTTTTGCTAGTCAGGTTGTAAGAACGGTATTCCCTTCCCCAAAAAGCCTAATCAGCCACACCTTTCAATTACTTCAAACAGGTGAAAATGGTGTGAACTAAATTGACCCTAAAATGAACCTGTAATTTGTGTGTGTGCTGAACCCCACCCCCTCTGTTGAAGTGTATGCTGTGATGAGATATTAATTGCAGCTGCTTTAACACAATGGTAGAGGAGCTAAATAGTCGTCTGCAGTGTTTAAGTTATGAACACAATGACATAACATATGCTACGTGTGCCTCATTATGCTGTCTGTATATGACATAAAGCAAAAATGGACCTTTTCATAAACAACTATAGATGTGTTAGTGCAAGTGATGTTTGTAGGCCGTTGCATGCAATATATTTGATGCATGTTTAAAATAGGCAGTAATGTCGTGTTTGTAGGAGTAAAATAAATAAAATACACAATAATATTATACATATTTATGTTCTGTACCTGTAGCTACTAATAATTTCTCATTATCATGTGTTACACATGTGTGCTACCCTGTTGTTCCCCATCTTCGCCCACCATAAATTGCTTCCAATGCAGCAAAGCATTGTGGGAATTCACATGCAAATGAGCACGCAATGCAACGTGGTATATTAGTTACTGCTTTTAGTAGGACTACAACAGATATGTCTAATTTGACACACACACACACACATATATATATATATATATATATATATATATATATATATATATATATATATATATATATATATATATATATATATGAGAGACAGAGAGAAACAGACATATACATATATAGATGTAGGTATGTTTATATTGGGAAGACACTATAAAAAGCTGCGTAAATATGCAAAATAACTGTAAACAACGACACGCCTAGTACAGTAATATTTCTCACCTGGTGGAAATTGTGAGGGATAAATTCCAATATCACGGTCACCAGCCAATCCCTCCACGACGACGGGAAGTAATTTTCCCCGAAGCAGCTCCTCCAATGGAGTTAATATCAGACGTTGTGGTGTGGGCCCACCTCCAGTGCCAGTAGCATGCACGCGTTGGTCTTGTATTTTCCTTTTTAATTTTGACCTAATATCGTCAAATCTCTTGTGACAATTCCGCTTGTCCCTGACATGATTCCCACACGCATTGACACCAATGACTATTGTGTCCCACATTTCTTTTCTGCTTGATGCACTTGTCCGCCCTTGAAAAACATATAAAATATATGAGGTTAATTAATAATAATACAAGCACCAGTTTCCTACACTGCTAGCTGTTCCAAGAGATAGCAAACATGCTGTTTTAGGTGTAATATGTGAAGCACATGAGCATTCACTACTAAACCTATACATGTAAGCAAGCTTGCATTCATATTGTATGCAGTTATGGCAAATTGACCGCCTGTGTTTAGTTGTCCTTGTAACGCATGATAAAAAGCTGTGTTTCCACACTAATTAACATAGAAAGATATTCTGAACCCATATTTGCATATGAACAAAACTCAGATGACCTAGGATCACATGTATTTGAATAATAACTGTAAAGGTACACTTACCTAGTAAATGTCCATAGATACTGTCATAGTGCTCCAGAATCCCAGTGACAAGAGCTGTATTTTCCTGGTCATTGAAGCGAGGATTACGTGGCTTCTCCACGCGTTTCTTCCGAGCAGGTTTAGGGTCAGAGCTTGGCTGGTGCTGACTGGACTCTCCTTCTTCCAATGGAAGAGCCTCCAAAAGCTGGCCACCAGCAAGCACGCCACCACCAGACACCCCATCAGCAACTGCGCCACCAGCAGCACTCCCAGCAACAGCACTCCCACTCCCAGCAACAGCACTCCCACTCCCAGCAACAGCACTCCCACTCCCAGCAACAGCACTCACACTCCCAGCAACACCACTCGCAGCACCAGCACTCCCACTCCCTGCAACACCACTCGCACTCTCAGCAACATCACTCCCCTGAACAGTACGTTCACTCCGACGCGTACTCGCACGAGTAGCACTCCCACTCCCACCAGCATCACTCTTCCCACGCTTTGCGGGCATACTTACAGCACTCACAAAAAACAGACAACAAATGTACAGCCAATCACACGAAACACTTCCACATATAAAACAAGACAAAGATGTAAACAAAACAACAAAGGACAAAGCTTTCCCAATACACAACAAGTCTCTCAGTCAATATGCAAATCTTAAATCACCAAGCTCTGTGCGTCTCTCTCTCTCTCACTCCCAACAATACAGAGAATGATTAGCAGTACACGTTGCCTTTAAATATGGCGCGCTATCCAATACATGCTTGTTTCGCCTGATTCAGCAAGATTTGTGATTGGGCAACCTAACAGCACCCCGCCACGCACGCCGATACACCTGTGTGTGATCGGCTAATCATCGTGAGAGTGGGCGGATTTGTTTTCGCATTGATTTTGAATGTATTCGGCACTTACTGCATACGGAGAGGAAAAATCGCCAATAACATGACTAATCGGTAAGCTTGCCGATTTCACATAATCGTCGCTTACTGCATGAGGCCCTATGTTTCATAAACCCTAGTTTAATGTTGCGCAGATGTTCTAAAATGCGTACTTTTAAAGCACGTTTAGTGCGCCCCACATAAAAAAGGCCACAAGGACACTCTAATAAATAAACTACATGGTCAGTATTACAAAGGATAAAATCATCAATATTAATTAGTTCACCATTTGGACATTTAAAAGTTTTTTTGTCGGGATGCAAATGCTTGCAAACTGAGCACTTACCACACTTGAAATTCCCAATTGGTTTGGTACTTAACCAATGCCTCTCCCCACTAAGGTGTTCTTTTAGTTTAATATCACTTGGGGATAGAGTATTTTTAAAATTTTTGGCTTTCCTGTAAATAAATTTTGGGAATTTCGAGAGGTGGGTGCCCAGCAGCGAGTCATTTGAGAGGATTGGCCAATGTTTTTTTATAATTTTCTCAATCCGCCCAGTCATGGAATTAAAATTTGTGATGAAAGAGACATTGCACTTACTCTCATTTTGGGATTTTTGAGGGATTTTGCTTTTTTTGTCTTTAGTTAATAGCATGTTTTTTCTCTCTATTTTTCTTATTTTTTCCAAATCCCCATTTAGTTTCTCTAGATGGTATCCCCTCTCTAAAAATCTTGATGTTCATTTTTTGGCCTGGTCTTCAAAATCTATTGCTGTACTACAGTTTTTCTTCAGTCTGTAGTATTGGCCACTTGGGATATTAGATATCCACGTTTTTTTGTGGTTGCTTGTGGCCATAAGGAGGTTGTTTGAATCAACCTCCTTGAAGTGGGTTTTTGTTACCACATTCCCCTCAGATGATGCCATAAGATTGAGGTCCAGGAAATGTATTTCTGTTTCATGCTGTACATGTGTAAAAGTCAGATTCCTGTCATTATTGTTTATGTACTGTAAAAATTGATCAATTGAGCACTGGTCGCCGTCCCAGATGCATAGAATATCATCTATGAACCGGCGCCACACGATGATATTCGCTTTAAAGGGATTAATACTGTCATTATAGATATAGTCCTCCTCCCATTTTCCCATATACAGGTTTGCGAAACTGGGGGCAAATCTCGTGCCCATCACAGTTCCGCAAACCTGTATGAAAAAATCATCAAGAAACATAAAATAATTATGTTTCAAGATATAGTCAATTGATTGCAAAACAAATTGACTGTTAAAAGGATGCAAGGTGGCGTCATTCAATAAAAAAAGATTGAACTGCATGTAGACCTTCTGCGTGTGGGATGTTGGTATATAAGGCCTGCACATCGCAGGTTAGCCACCTGTAGGAATCTTTCCATAAAAAACCTTCCATCAGATTCAACACTGACGTTGAGTCGCTCAGATATGAAGGAAGTTTTGCCACAAAGGGTTGGAGGAAAAAGTCCACATATTGGGATAGGTTAGATGTTAAGCTATCTATTCCCGAAATAATCGGTCTACCTGGCGGGTTCGTTATACTTTTATGTGTTTTAGGGAGGTGATAAAAAATAGCAATTTTTGGGCAACTACAGTACAAAAAATCGTATTCTCTTTTTTCTATGACATTGTTAGTTAGGGCTTCATCTAGGAGTTTTTTTAAAAGAACTAAAAATTCCCCCGTGGGGTCTCTCATCAACCTTTTATAGGAGGTGGTGTCGTTTAGGAGTCTGAGGGCTTCCCCCTCGTAATCCTTCCTATCTTGTAACACAACACCTCCCCCCTTATCAGCTTGCCTAATAATCAGGTTTTTGTTTTCTTTGAGGAGTTTAAGAGCTAGTGCTTCATTTTTGTTTAAATTATGTCTAAAATCACTATTTTTAGCGTCATTAATTAAAAGGTTAAAATCTTTGTTGACCATGTTAAAAAACGTATCTATGTGGTGGCCTTTGGAGTGTGCTGGGTAAAATTTAGACTTCCCTCTAAAGTGGGTGTGTGTGCAGGTTAATTCATCTTCTCCGGTCTCTGTCTGAGTAGGGTCAGCAGTACTGATCTCAACTTCTGCTGTTTGTGGGGTGTTTTCTATATCAGATTTAATAAAATGTCTCTTCAGAGTAAGATTCCGTACAAACTTCTGAAGGTCTGAATATAGCTGAAAACCACTTGGGCCACAAGACCGGGAGAAAGTGAGACCTCTGTCTAAAACCTTTTTTTGATCATCTGTCAGAATGACAGTAGACAGATTAAAAATCCCCTTATAGGGTGTAGTTCTTAAGACGTTTCGCAATCTCTTTTCTTTAAGTCTGCCCCCCCCTCTTGTTCCTCGCCTGACAGGACCCTTTTCCTTCTTTCTTTTATCTCTGGTTTTTGTACTCCACCCAGACTCTCCCCCTTTCTTAGGGGATCTATATGTCTGTTCTTGACGGAGTCTAAAAAACCCGAGGGTGAGGGTTGGGCCGGTGATCTCTGTCTGGGACTCGGTTTAAAATCTCTCTGGTTAAAATTTGACTCATATTTACCGTATTCTCTTTGCCCATATTTAAAATTTGGAATGTAGTTTTTACCTTTATAATTGGGGTTTCTGAAATGACCCTCTTGTCTATGTTGACGGGGGTACCCATTGTTTGGGGTGAAACCCCTTCTATCCTCATAACCTTGGGTATCCCTACCCCTCTCATTCCAATTTTCCCAACCTCTTTGGTTAGGGAAAGATGTAAAATTTCTATGCTGCTCATTAGTTCTAGTTTGGGATTGGGAGGACTCTCTTTTCCCCCCTCCTTTCTGGTTTGTTTTTACAGACCTACTTCTTTCTGGGTCCTTAGCCCAGTTCCTTTGTCTGTTATTGTCATAGTCGGCTTTGTCTCTGAAAATTTTTTCATGTTTCTTTTTCATAGTTTCTTCCTCCGCATGTTCAAGTTTCATGCGGAGGTCGTGCTCGAGCTCCGAGCAATCATATTCGATTACTAGGGGCTCAAGTACTTTTATTACATCAGAAATCTCTTTATCCATTAATTTCAACATTTTTGTTCTCTCATAAATAATAAGCTTCATTAGTGATATGGAGCAGTCATCCAAGATCCTATTCCACTCTTTTAAAAAATGCTCATTCTCCTTACCGAAGGTGGGTGATTTACGAAAGCGCAGGCCCCTAGGGACCCTATCACACTCCACATATTTCTGAATAGTTCTTTTTTCAAGGTGGATTTTTCCTTCGGTAAGGAGTAATTGCTCTAAAACTTTAAAATTCTTTTCAATGGACCCCTTAATATTTCCTTCGTTAGGGACTAAAATGTGTTCCTCACAGAAAAGTGAATCAAAGTTTTCATCACGCTTTTTCCTGCGTTCTACCAGGCTCCACACCATAATTAAAAAAGGGTGTTAAACACACAATAAAAGGTGTAAAACCAACAGGTGTAAGTGCAGCACCAAACAGAGCAATGAGTAAGGTGAAAAAAGAGAATTAAAGTGCGCAACTATTATAAACGTGACGTGATTAATTGTGACAATAGGGTAAATTAAATTACGTGACCTTGAACAGAGCGTCTGCAGCTGCGATGGAGGGGGGCTCAGGGACCCCCTGGAGCTAACAGATAAATACAAAAAAGACACAGCGCACAACGCTCATAGTGCATTAAAAATTATATTCACATAAACAATAAATGGGTGAGTAATGTGCGTACATCAAATGCAGTAACAACAAGCAGTTTCGGGATATGTTACCCAACGCCTCTGGAGACCGGAATAGGTGTCCTCACAGGGGTAGAAACGCTGATATCTCTGGTGCAGGGTCCTAATGGGGTAGATGCACAACCTCTATTGGTCCTTGCTCCCCAGAGCACGAGTAGAACGGGAGCTGTTGGCCCATGCAGTGCTTTTGCAAAGCGAAACTGAGCATCAGCTGGTCGCTGGCACTCTCCTCCGTGTGGAACACTTCCTGGTTGATGACGTCACCAAGGGGAGTCGCCGATTTCGGCCCCGTTCAAACTCAGACAGCTCGCGCAGTAGGGTGCTAGTAGAAAGGTAGAGCACTTGTCCAGAATGTCCTACGCATTTCGAAACAACAGGTTTCTTCATCAGGGACTAAAATCGAGTGGTTTCAGGTAAATCCTAAATACCCCGCGATTGTGCCTCATTGGCTGAACCGTCTACTCTCTTATCCAATAGGAGAGCGGCAGGGGCGGAGTTAAAGTCCCGAAAGGCAAGCGTCACTGGTAGTCATAAACATATGAAAAAAACCTCAATAAACTTTATTAACAACAACAATGATTACCAGGACGCGATTGATGATACTAAAACAAAGAGAAAAGTGTTAAAACATGGCAAAAAGCACAATAACAGGTTGTATCAGTTGCCCTATGGACCTGGATGACTAATGGAGAATTATGTTATATAAAAGAAGCTTGAGGGATCACTATTGTGACATAGTGCATAATGTTTTGAAAGGCTATGTTTCATAAACCCTAGTTTAATGTTGCGCAGATGTTCTAAAATGCGTACTTTTAAAGCACGTTTAGTGCGCCCCACATAAAAAAGGCCACAAGGACACTCTAATAAATAAACTACATGGTCAGTATTACAAAGGATAAAATCATCAATATTAATTAGTTCACCATTTGGACATTTAAAAGTTTTTTTGTCGGGATGCAAATGCTTGCAAACTGAGCACTTACCACACTTGAAATTCCCAATTGGTTTGGTGCTTAACCAATGCCTCTCCCCACTAAGGTGTTCTTTTAGTTTAATATCACTTGGGGATAGAGTATTTTTTAAATTTTTGGCTTTCCTGTAAATAAATTTTGGGAATTTCGAGAGGTGGGTGCCCAGTAGCGAGTCATTTGAGAGGATTGGCCAATGTTTTTTTATAATTTTCTCAATCCGCCCAGTCATGGAATTAAAATTTGTGATGAAAGAGACATTGCACTTACTCTCATTTTGGGATTTTTGAGGGATTTTGCTTTTTTTGTCTTTAGTTAATAGCATGGTTTTTCTCTCTATTTTTCTTATTTTTTCCAAATCCCCATTTAGTTTCTCTAGATGGTATCCCCTCTCTAAAAATCTTGATGTTCATTTTTTGGCCTGGTCTTCAAAATCTATTGCTGTACTACAGTTTTTCTTCAGTCTGTAGTATTGGCCACTGGGGATATTAGATATCCACGTTTTTTTGTGGTTGCTTGTGGCCATAAGGAGGTTGTTTAGGCATAAGGCAACCTCCTTATGGCCACAAGCAGCGACAAAAAAACTTTTAAATGTCCAAATGGTGAACTAATTAATATTGATGATTTTATCCTTTGTAATACTGACCATGTAGTTTATTTATTAGAGTGTCCTTGTGGCCTTTTTTATGTGGGGCGCACTAAACGTGCTTTAAAAGTACGCATTTTAGAACATCTGCGCAACATTAAACTAGGGTTTATGAAACATACTGCTGCGGCCGAGTTTATTCGAGCATTTGCCCGTTCTCGGCCGCAGCAGTAAACTGGCGCGCGCCGGAGGGTGCCGGGCGCGCGCGCCGAAGCAGCGGAAGAGCGCCCTCCGATCGGGGCGCTCTCCCTCCTGCTGCCGGGTCCGCCGGGTCCCCCGGAACCCCCTGCCACCGTCCCCCACATCGCGGGACACCAGGGCTCCCTCGGGGAGCCCTGGACGCGCGTGCAGGGGGCGCAGGCGCCCGATGACGCGTGACCGCGCGTCGGTGACGCGCGGCACGCCGAGGGGCGGCCACTAGCAAGCCGGGAAATCTCCCGGCTTGCGGAACCGGCCACACTTTAATAAAGTGTGTCGGTAGTGTAGCCTTTCAAAACATTATGCACTATGTCACAATAGTGATCCCTCAACCCTCCTATTTAAAGGCATTAAGCATATACCAAAAAATAGGAGAGGGGGGGATAGGGTTAAGGAACTATCTAGGCAGGAAACCTTCTGGATACACAAATTAAACACCTTGTATCCAGGGGGTTTAAATGAAGATATAGATATCTGGTCTCTGTACTGATCTTTTAATCACAATTAACTCTTTTTAACTCTTTCCAGTATTTTAAACGGAATTATATATATTTGCGGTTCTATGTCCTTTTATAAAATATTTTTATTGTAACTTCAAATCAGTTTTAAGATTTTTTAGTCTGCTGCTTTTTAGATATAGTCTGCTCTGAACAATTTTCAAGCTTCTTTTATATAACATAATTCTCCATTAGTCATCCAGGTCCATAGGGCAACTGATACAACCTGTTATTGTGCTTTTTGCCATGTTTTAACACTTTTCTCTTTGTTTTAGTATCATCAATCGCGTCCTGGTAATCATTGTTGTTGTTAATAAAGTTTATTGAGGTTTTTTTCATATGTTTATGACTACCAGTGACGCTTGCCTTTCGGGACTTTAACTCCGCCCCTGCCGCTCTCCTATTGGATAAGAGAGTAGACGGTTCAGCCAATGAGGCACGATCGCGGGGTATTTAGGATTTACCTGAAACCACTCGATTTTAGTCCCTGATGAAGAAACCTGTTGGTTTCGAAACGCGTAGGACATTCTGGACAAGTGCTCTACCTTTCTACTAGCACCCTACTGCGCGAGCTGTCTGAGTTTGAACGGGGCCGAAATCGGCGACTCCCCTTGGTGACGTCATCAACCAGGAAGTGTTCCACACGGAGGAGAGTGCCAGTGCCCAGCTGATGCTCAGTTTCGCTTTGCAAAAGCACTGCATGGGCCAACAGCTCCCGTTCTACTCGTGCTCTGGGGAGCAAGGACCAGTAGAGGTTGTGCATCTACCCCACTAGGACCCTGCACCAGAGATATCAGCGTTTCTACCCCTGTGAGGACACCTATTCCGGTCTCCAGAGGCGTTGGGTAACATATCCTGAAACTGCTTGTTGTTACTGCATTTGATGTACGCACATTACTCACCCATTTATTTTTTATGTGAATATAATTTTTAATGCACTATGAGCGTTGTGCGCTGTGTCTTTTTTGTATTTATCTGTTAGCTCCAGGGGGTCCCTGACTCTCTCCTCCATCGCAGCTGCAGACGCTCTGTTCAAGGTCACGTAATTTAATTTACCCTATTGTCACAATTAATCACGTCACGTTTATAATAGTTGCGCACTTTAATTCTCTTTTTTCACATTACTCATTGCTCTGTTTGGTGCTGCACTTACACCTGTTGGTTTTACACCTTTTATTGTGTGGTTAACACCCTTTTTTAATTATGGTGTGGAGCCTGGTAGAATGCAGGAAAAAACGTGATGAAAACTTTGATTCACTTTTCTGTGAGGAACACATTGTAGTTCCTAACGAAGGAAATATTAAGGGGTCCATTGAAAAGAATTTTAAAGTTTTAGAGCAATTACTCCTTACCGAAGGAAAAATCCACCTTGAAAAAAGAACTATTCAGAAATATGTGGAGTGTGATAGGGTCCCTAGGGGCCTGCGCTTTCGTAAATCACCCACCTTCGGTAAGGAGAATGAGCATTTTTTAAAAGAGTGGAATAGGATCTTGGATGACTGCTCCATATCACTAATGAAGCTTATTATTTATGAGAGAACAAAAATGTTGAAATTAATGGATAAAGAGATTTCTGATGTAATAAAAGTACTTGAGCCCCTAGTAATCGAATATGATTGCTCGGAGCTCGAGCACGACCTCCGCATGAAACTTGAACATGCGGAGGAAGAAACTATGAAAAAGAAACATGAAATTTTTTTCAGAGACAAAGCCGACTATGACAATAACAGACAAAGGAACTGAGCTAAGGACCCAGAAAGAAGTAGGTCTGTAAAAACAAACCAGAAAGGAGGGGGGAAAAGAGAGTCCTCCCAATCCCAAACTAGAACTAATGAGCAGCATAGAAATTTTACATCTTTCCCTAACCAAAGAGGTTGGGAAAATTGGAATGAGAGGGGTAGGGATACCCAAGGTTATGAGGATAGAAGGGGTTTCACCCCAAACAATGGGTACCCCCGTCAACATAGACAAGAGGGTCATTTCAGAAACCCCAATTATAAAGGTAAAAACTACATTCCAAATTTTAAATATGGGCAGAGAATACGGTAAATATGAGTCAAATTTTAACCAGAGAGTTTTTAAACCGAGTCCCAGACAGAGATCACCGGCCCAACCCTCACCCTCGAGTTTTTTAGACTCCGTCAAGAACAGACATACAGATCCCCTAAGAAGGGGGGAGAGTCTGGGTGGAGTACAAAAACCAGAGATAAAAGAAAGAAGGAAAAGGGTCCTGTCAGGCGAGGAATATGAGGGGGGGCAAGACTTAAAGAAAAGAGATTGCGAAACGTCTTAAAATCTACACCCTATAAGGGGATTTTTAATCTGTCTACTGTCATTCTGACAGATGATCAAAAAAAGGTTTTAGACAGAGGTCTCACTTTCTCCCGGTCTTGTGGCCCAAGTGGTTTTCAGCTATATTGTATGGAAAGATTCCTACAGGTGGCTAACCTGCGATGTGCAGGCCTTATATACCAACATCCCACACGCAGAAGGTCTACATGCAGTTCAATCTTTTTTATTGAATGACGCCACCTTGCATCCTTTTAACAGTCAATTTGTTTTGCAATCAATTGACTATATCTTGAAACATAATTATTTTATGTTTCTTGATGATTTTTTCATACAGGTTTGCGGAACTGCGATGGGCACGAGATTTGCCCCCAGTTTCACAAACCTGTATATGGGAAAATGGGAGGAGGACTATATCTATAATGACAGTATTAATCCCTTTAAAGCGAATATCATCGTGTGGCGCCGGTTCATAGATGATATTCTATGCATCTGGGACGGCGACCAGTGCTCAATTGATCAATTTTTACAGTACATAAACAATAATGACAGGAATCTGACTTTTATACATGTACAGCATGAAACGGAAATACATTTCCTGGACCTCAATCTTATGGCATCATCTGAGGGGAATGTGGTAACAAAAACCCACTTCAAGGAGGTTGATTCAAACAACCTCCTTATGGCCACAAGCAACCACAAAAAAACGTGGATATCTAATATCCCCAGTGGCCAATACTACAGACTGAAGAAAAACTGTAGTACAGCAATAGATTTTGAAGACCAGGCCAAAAAATTAACATCAAGATTTTTAGAGAGGGGATACCATCTAGAGAAACTAAATGGGGATTTGGAAAAAATAAGAAAAATAGAGAGAAAAACCATGCTATTAACTAAAGACAAAAAAAGCAAAATCCCTCAAAAATCCCAAAATGAGAGTAAGTGCAATGTCTCTTTCATCACAAATTTTAATTCCATGACTGAGCGGATTGAGAAAATTATAAAAAAAACATTGGCCAATCCTCTCAAATGACTCGCTGCTGGGCACCCACCTCTCGAAATTCCCAAAATTTATTTACAGGAAAGCCAAAAATTTAAAAAATACTCTATCCCCAAGTGATATTAAACTAACAGAACACCTTAGTGGGGAGAGGCATTGGTTAAGCACCAAACCAATTGGGAATTTCAAGTGTGGTAAGTGCTCAGTTTGCAAGCATTTGCATCCCGACAAAAAAACTTTTAAATGTCCAAATGGTGAACTAATTAATATTGATGATTTTATCCTTTGTAATACTGACCATGTAGTTTATTTATTAGAGTGTCCTTGTGGCCTTTTTTATGTGGGGCGCACTAAACGTGCTTTAAAAGTACGCATTTTAGAACATCTGCGCAACATTAAACTAGGGTTTATGAAACATAGCCTTTCAAAACATTATGCACTATGTCACAATAGTGATCCCTCAACCCTCCTATTTAAAGGCATTAAGCATATACCAAAAAATAGGAGAGGGGGGGATAGGGTTAAGGAACTATCTAGGCAGGAAACCTTCTGGATACACAAATTAAACACCTTGTATCCAGGGGGTTTAAATGAAGATATAGATATCTGGTCTGTGTACTGATATAGACACAGATTAGGTAGCGCTAACTATATACAAAAAACAAACCCTATAGTGAGGGATAACTCACATAGGGGGCTGCCTAAATACTAAAAACTGACCCCCTGGTCAGATAACAAAGTAGAAAAAAAAGGACTAGTGTTAAAAGGCGCCTAATCAGGAAAGGATATATTCACCAACTGGAGGAGACCGATGTGGATTCCAGACGTTACAGATGTGCTTAAAAAAGATGTAAAAAAACACAAAACATAGTGTAATACTGTATGAACAAACAACATATATGTGAACACAATAATATTATATAAATATCAGCTGAGATCAAGGGTGAGATGAATTGACAACATTTAATAAAATAATTAGATTAAAAAACACTGGACATGAAAAACAAATACATATAAGAAACAATTAATAAAATATTAGATAGACAATTAATATTGGTATAGGACGATTAATAAGGGACCGATTCACAGCTGCACCAGATGGAGTGCCCACTCACCGGACGGAAGATATAATCAGACGGTGGATAAATCTGAGAGTATCCCCTCTCTCTTTCCAGCTCACACTGCAGTCACATCAGGATCGGAGCCAGGATGATGGTTGCACACGTTAGACTGTGTGTGTTCTCCCTTGGCACATGCGCTCATTCACAGCTGCTGGCAGAAGGGACGCAGTTGGTATGTGTGACTCACACTGCTATTGCGCCGAGTCGGCGGCCAAGATGTCAGCTGTACACGCTGAGCCGCGTGGGCCTCCTTTCTCCTGGCAAACACTCCTCGTGGCTGATGGTTCCCTGCGGCAGATTCGTGCTGGTTTGGGATATAGCTGGTTAACAGCTGATTCGTCACGGCACACGGTACTCTTGGTGTAGAGAATCAGGTCCCTGCAAAATTAACCCTACGCGTTTCGAGAGCGGGCTGCTCTCTTCCTCAGGGGTTCTAAAGTTATGTCCCATAGTGTCCTCTTTTATAGGTGTCCAGATAGGTCCAATAAACACCCTAATTGAGTTGTTGCACATGCGCATTGCATATTGTGTGGAAAGCAATGTCTATTTAATCACATATGCGCAGTGAGTCATAGTGACGAAAATCAATACAAGAAATTAAAGTAACGATCTCAGCTGAAAAATAAAAAATCAAAAATACAAAATACAAACCAAATGTAAGAAGTGTTGTGGTGAAAGAATATATTACTAAAAATGCTATGATACTGTGATGTGAAATAAAAAACTATGGGGCCTATGCAGAGAGCAGCGAATTTTAAAATTGGCGAATTTATTAAAAAGTAGCTTTTTTGGAGAGTTTTAATCTCCATATGCAGAAAAGTGCGAATTCTGCTATGTTTAACATGGATGCGTGTGGCGAGTTTAAATTGGCGAGATGCGCGCTTCAGAAATGTGTTAAAACAAATTCGCGCCTTTTTTTTTCCCTTTGCAATGGCCGCGAGCGGCAGTTTTTTTTGGCGAGGCAAAACGGAGACAATCGCGCCATTTTATTGGCGCGAACAGCCGCTAGATGCCGTTCGCGCCTCTCTGCATACGGATATTTTTTAAACTGGCGAGATTGCGGTTCTCGCCAGCCGCGAGGCGAGTTTTACAAATAGAAAAGAAAAATTGGCGCGTTTTTCGGAAATCTCCATTTTCTGCTGTTTTCTGCGCGATTATCTCCAAAAAATGGCGAATTTCGAAAATTCGCTGCTCTCTGCATAGGCCCCTATATGTGGGGCTTTGTTGTGTATGGTGATATGTGATAGTGTAAAGTGATCTTAGATTTAATTAATGAGTGTGTATGAAGAATAAAGCAAGTAAAAAACGTGATATAGTAATAATGTACTAAATACATATACTATATACTATTATACAGATCAATGACTATTATTAAGTTAGTGTAAATTTAAAAATATATGTGAATAATATATATATGTGAAAACTAAGTAATAGAAAAAGATGAGAATATTCAATTCATTAATGAATTATCTGTGAATTTATATGTGTTATTAAGGTGATACTAATTATTTTAGGTGTATTATGTAACATAATATTTCAAACAATATTTCATACAATATTTCATTTTAGAATTTACATTAAAAAGTTGTCTAGAATTTCATACAATATATCATCTAGTAATTACATTTCTAGAATATAATATTTATACATCAGTATATATTATCTATATTACTCCTGTGGTGTGAAAATAGAGAATAAAAAACAAAATGGACAATTAGTGATTTTGATTAATTTACCAAGAAGGACTTTAAATCAAAGTCCACGTTGAGGCCTAGTGGGGATAAGGTCTTTAGCTCGTATATCCAGTATGACTCTCTTCTCCCCAGTTGGCTCACAGCGTTTCCACCTCTCCAATTTGGAGTAATAATTTCAATAGCCGTACATTTCAAACCAGTGGGATCTTGATTGTGCACTTGTTGAAAATGATGAGATACGTTGTGCGTTGTTAACCCTCTCCTAATGTTATATATATGTTCGTATATGCATCTCTGGACCGGTCTAGAAGTCATACCCACATGTTGCAGACTGCACGGACATTCCAAAAGATATATTACAAATGAACTTTTACAAGTGATGTATTGTTGAATAGTGTAATTTTTAGATGTTTTATTAGATGTATAATTAAATGTTTTTGTACTATATTTGCACGCAGTACACCTTTGACATGGAAAGTATCCTTTATTTATGACATTATTGCGTAACTTTGTTTGTAAAGATGGGCAGCTTGGAGCTAATTTGCGTCCGATATTCGGTGCTCTAGTAAATACAATCTGAGGATGTTCAGGCAAAATACCTTCAAGTTCTTTATTTTTTTTGAGGATAGGCCAATATTTTTTAAATATTTTGCTTATATTTGGTGCCATCTGATTGTATTGTGTTATAAAGCTAAGATTAGCAGTTTTGTTTCTATCTTTGTCCTTATATTGTAAAAGATTAGATCTTTCCATTGCTGCCACTTCTGTTATCGCTTTGTCTAGATCTTTAGATGAATACTCTCTATCCAGAAATTTTTTCTTCAAATCTATAGCTTGATTTTGAAATGTTTCGGCACATGTACTATTTCTTTTTAGTCTAATAAATTGTCCTTTGGGTATGTTTTTAACCCAAGAAGGGTTATGGTGACTGCGTGCATGAAGATAATTGTTTGCCTGTACTGGCTTAAAATAGGTGCAAGTAACTATATGATCATTTTTAGCCGAAATAAGTAAATCTAAATATTCTATGGATATAGAGCTAGTATTAAAGGTGAACGTTAAATTAAAAGAATTTTGGTTCATGTAGTTTTTAAATTCCTCTAAGTGTTCTAAAGTGCCTGACCATATAAAAATAATATCATCTATGTAGCGCCGCCACAGGACCAAATCCGCTCCGTATGGGCAACTGGACCATATATGATGTTCTTCCCAGCTGCCCATGAATAAATTCGCATAACTAGGAGCGAACTTAGTACCCATGGCGGTGCCACATACCTGTAAATAATACTTAGACATAAAATTAAAAAAATTGTGTTTTAAAATAAATTGATTGCCTGAAATAATAAATGTTTTTAAATCTGTGGATATGGTTGGATCTTTATCTAATGTGTCAGAGATCGCATTGCATCCTTGGGTATGGTTGATAACAGTGTATAGAGAACTAACGTCAGCTGTGACAAAATGATAATGTGACTTCCACTGGATGTCCTTTAGCATCTGCAATATGTGGGTAGTGTCCCTTACATAGGAGGGCAACTGCACAACGTATGGTTGAAGTTTGTTATCGATATACTGGGATAGGTGTGAAGTTAAAGATTGCATTCCCGATATTATCGGTCGGCCGGGGGGAAATTCTAAATTTTTATGGATCTTGGGTATGATGTAAAATAAGGGGATACGTGGGTGTATGTTATAAAGAAAATCAAATTCTTGTTTCGTGATGATTTGTTGGTCTAAACCAGTAGTTAGAAATTTACACAGTGATTTTTGATATGGAATAGTGGGATTAGAGGGGAGGGGTTGGTACGTGGACACATCTCCCAGAATCCTAAGAGATTCTTCGATGTAATATGACTTGTCCATAATAACCAACCCCCCCCCCCCTTGTCAGCAGGTTTAATAATAATTTCATCATTTTCCTCAAGTGCACGTAGAATATTTTTATCTTCTACATTGAGATTGTCATGTTTAATTTTGAAATTACGGCTTTGAACCTCAATGTCGTCAGTGACCATTTGGGCAAAAGTATCCACAAAAGGACCACTAACAAATTTCGGGAAGAACGTAGATGGATTTTTAAATATTTTGTTTTTTTGGGGTGCAGTGGAGATGGGTAGTTGACTGTTTCCATCTGATCTGCTAAGTGCATCCCTAAGAAAGTATTTCTTGAGGCATAGCTTTCTGACATAGCGTTGAATATCTATGTACAATTTAAAGCTATCAGGGCCTGTTACAGGAGCAAAGGATAAACCCTTAGCTAGTAAGTTCTTTTCCTTTGCTGTAACTTGATATTTACTAATATTAAATATATTGTTGTTTGATGGTTTGGATTTTAGTGTTTTATTACCTTTTCCATTCTTTCGCCCTCCTCTCGTTCCTCTAAGGTGTTTTTTCGCTTTTTGTTGTGTGAGTCTCTTGTGGGCCCATCTCTTCCCAGTAGGTCCCTTATTGCCTCCTTGGCATTTTTTGCGTCCTTGGACTGTCTCCAATCTAAAAAAGAGAATGTAGCCCTCTCTTCTTCACGACCAGGGGCAGTAGGGTGTCGTTCTCTATCTAAATCAATCAGAGGCTGGTATTTATTATGATGGTTATATTGATCAAAGATGTTGTCCATGTCTTTCTCTAATTGATTGCTGGAATTATTAGATGTAGTAGGGACACTTTGTGAACTAGTGGTCACTGATTGTACATTGGGTCTGGATGTTTGTCTAACCAAATTGGGTTTAGATTGTATGTGTGGTTTTCCTTGTGGTTTTGGTGACATAAATTGCACTGGCTCGCTAGAAATAGTTTTATTACTAGGAATGATTTTTCTATAAGTGGATGGAATCTTATGAGAATAATCTTTTGTATATTTATCTTTATTAGATTTTGTTCTATCAAAATCTTGTTTAGATTTTTTCCAATTTCTATAACAGCCAGTGGCATAATCAATTTTGTCACGTTGAAACTTCACCTGTTTAGAAGTGATAGTTTCATTTTGTAATTTGTCCATTTTGTTTTTTATCCTGGACTCCAACATAGGTAAATCACTATGATCTTTGTATTTTTCAAAATATCCTTTCATGTCATTGATTTCTTTATCTAATGTTTCAAGGCATACTTTACGTTTTGATATTAAAAGGCGCATTAATTCAAAAGAACAATTGTCTAGGATGCGATTCCATTCAAGAATGAATGTTTCACTTTGAAAATCACTAGTGGGTTTTTTAAATAATCTCAGCCCACGTGGAATACGTTTTTGTTCCACATATTTTTCTATTGTAATAGCATCCCACAATTGTTTATTTTCATTAATGAGGAGCTTTTCCAATTTCTCTGCCATTTCTTGTATATCATTTTGAACAATATCAACAGTGATTGGAACTTCATCATCAGAGAATATGCGATTAATATCAATATTTCTGCTAACTCTTTGTGCAAATAGCAGAGACATGGTAGTGTTAATATAGAAAGCTGCTAACCTTAAGGGGAACAACAGATATAGACACAGATTAGGTAGCGCTAACTATATACAAAAAACAAACCCTATAGTGAGGGATAACTCACATAGGGGGCTGCCTAAATACTAAAAACTGACCCCCTGGTCAGATAACAAAGTAGAAAAAAAAGGACTAGTGTTAAAAGGCGCCTAATCAGGAAAGGATATATTCACCAACTGGAGGAGACCGATGTGGATTCCAGACGTTACAGATGTGCTTAAAAAAGATGTAAAAAAACACAAAACATAGTGTAATACTGTATGAACAAACAACATATATGTGAACACAATAATATTATATAAATATCAGCTGAGATCAAGGGTGAGATGAATTGACAACATTTAATAAAATAATTAGATTAAAAAACACTGGACATGAAAAACAAATACATATAAGAAACAAATAATAAAATATTAGATAGACAATTAATATTGGTATAGGACGATTAATAAGGGACCGATTCGCAGCTGCACCAGATGGAGTGCCCACTCACCGGACGGAAGATATAATCAGACGGTGGATAAATCTGAGAGTATCCCCTCTCTCTTTCCAGCTCACACTGCAGTCACATCAGGCTCGGATAGATCCAGGGGGAGGGAAGGGAGCAGGATCGTCAGGAACACCCAGAAAGAAACATATAAATACAGATCATGGTGTGGTATGAAAATACATATGAGTCAGAAATCCGGAAATACTTGGCTCTTATGAATAACCTACTTACAAAATGTAAGATTTAAACCAGCGTTTGTACAGGTAAAGATGAATATACTGGCTCTTCTATTTGGGATCGCAGACTGCAGCAGACTGGTAGTTTAAATGGTATGCCTGCTGGGACCTTCACTTTCACAGTACAGCAATCGCATTCGTTCAGAGAAGAGAGGAAAACATAGGGTTTCACCAGGTAACACCAATTTTATCGTAGTAGCATAAAAGATATGTACTCACAATATATAATGTGAACACAGTCACATAAAGGTATCTTTTAGGGCAGCGGCGGCTTGGCAGATGGAAAAAACGAAAAGGTCCTCCACTCCACTCAAACTTCCCTCCGCGAGGGTGCCCCCTCGTCCGGTGCCGATGGATGGCGTCTGTCGTCACTTCCTGGCCTGGTGGTGACGACTTCCGGTACGGGCGGGAAGATCGGAGGGTTGGAGGGCTCGCCTAACCGTAGCTGCACCTCTGGGGTAGGAGCAGGTTGACAGACTGCTTCCTTCCTTGATTCGGCTCAACGCGTTTCACTGCATCCGCAGCTTCCTCAGGAGAAATGATTGTGTCCCATAATGGGTGTTACTTAAATAGCATCTTCAATTAGGACAC
The DNA here is from genome assembly GCF_040206685.1 of Ascaphus truei. Lineage (NCBI taxonomy): Eukaryota > Metazoa > Chordata > Amphibia > Anura > Ascaphidae > Ascaphus > Ascaphus truei. The sequence goes on along the minus strand of NC_134484.1, from coordinate 286,428,304 downwards.
TAATTGAAAAAACACTTGATTACATTACGCACAGATTCTCCCACATGGGTACACAATACTGTGGTCCAAAAATTACGGCGCATATAAATACACATATTAATTTTATTCACTCTCATATGAGAGGTTCTAAAAGGTAAAATATAAATTAAAACATATTATAAAAACTAAAAATCATCATTAAAACTCGGATAGTTGATAATTATTAGAGAAGGTCCATACATAGAGGGAGAGAGAGAGAACATAGATTAGCAAAGTAAATGCAGTGTATATAAAATCAGATAACAGCATATATATATATAAAATTAATAAAATTTCAATTAAATTAGATTATTTACATATATCAAGATAATTAAAGTGCAAGTGCAATATTTAGAGGAAAGGTGCAATCTCAAAATCCACATTAAGACCGTTAGGTGTCAGTGTATTTAGTTTATGTACCCAGTACATCTCCCTTCTACTTAAGTCTAGATTTCTATCCCTTCCTCTCCAATGTTGTACTACATGCTCAATTGCAGTGAATTTTAATCCTGCTGTATTGGAGTTGTGGAATATAGAAAAGTGCTTAGAGACATTATGGGACTGGATACTTCTTCTGATATTGCTCAGGTGTTCTAAGATGCGTATCTTAATTGCTCTTGTGGTTTTACCCACATATTGTAGCCCACATGGGCATTCGAGGAGGTAAATTATGTAATTTGAAGTACAATTCATATATTGTTTTATTTTATATTCTTCATTTTTATTGTTACTCATGAATTTCTTTTTTTCCTGGTTTTTGTGTCCGCAGGCTTTGCAAGAACTACAACCATAGAAACCCTCCAATTTTTGGAGCCATCCATCTTTCTTTGTTTCCAATTTTTTTAAAGCACTTGGAGCTATCATTCCCTTCAGGTTTTTTGCTTTTTTGAAGATAACCTTGGGGTGCTGTGGCATATTGTCTTTCAGGATAGGGTCATTTAATAAAACATGCCAGTGTTTATTAATTATTTTCTTGATATTGTTTGACTCTTTATTAAAAGAAGTTAAAAATGCTGTGTCGAAATTTATATTAGGAGTTTTGTCTTTATTTTTAGGTACTATTAAGTCCTGTCTATTTAGACAGTTAGCCTTGTCAAATGCTGCGTCCAGGAGGTCTGTCTTATAGTGTTTCTCAACAAAGCGTTCTTTTAGTATGTTACACTGATCATTAAATACTACTGTATCAGTGCAATTACGACGCATCCTTCTGAACTGATTATATGGGACATTGTCCATCCATAAATTCTGGTGACAGCTTGTACGTAAGATGTAATTATTACTGTCCACTTCCTTAAAATAGGACCTAGTTTTTAATGTACCATTCTCTATATAGATAGTAAGATCTAAATAGTTAAGGGTGGTTTTACTTGTAACAGAGGTGAATTGTAGATTGTAATTATTTATGTTTATACTTGACAAAAAGGAGTCCAAATTCTCCTGGGTGCCTCCCCAAATTAAAATGACATCATCGATGTAGCGCCGCCATAGGACAAGGTCCGCCCCCAGGACGCCACCGGGCCATATGTGATGTTCCTCCCAGAGTCCCATGAAGAGATTGGCGTAACTGGGAGCAAACCTCGTTCCCATGGCGGTACCACATCTCTGAATGTAAAAATTGTTATCAAACCAAAAATAATTTTTATCAAGTATAAAACATATACTGTCAAGAATGAATTGGACTTGTTGATCACTCATATCTTGGTCTTGTTTGAGAAAGAAGTTTACTGCTTCACATCCTAGGTTTTTCTCTATAGACGTGTACAGAGATGCGACATCTATAGTAGCCATAATGAACTTATCATTCCAAATGATACTCTCTAATAAATGTAACACATCTGTGGTATCTTTCAGATATGATTTAAGATTTTTAACATGGTTTTGTAGGAAGGTATCAATATAAGCCGTCAAATTTGATGTCAATGAATTAATACCGGAAATAATCGGTCTTCCGGGAGGTTGTTGCATACATTTGTGGACTTTAGGCAATATATAGAATATCGGTAGTTGGGGATACTCATTGAACAAGAATTTATACTCATTTTCATTGAGTATACCCAATTCCTTACCCCTGTCTTGAAGTGTTTTTAGGTCGTTTGTAAAGGTAATAGTTGGATTATGTTTTAGAATTTCATAGGTCTTTTTGTCTCCTAAGAGGCGGTTGGCTTCCTTTAGGTAGTCATCTCTATTTTGGATCACTACCCCTCCTCCTTTGTCAGCCTGTTTAATAACTATATTGGTGTTATTTGTTATTTCTTCTAAGGCAGCTCTCTCTTCTTTATTCATATTATTCCTCATTTTTGATTTATTATTTTTTGAGAGTTCTTCGAATTCTTTAACGATTAGATTATAAAAAACCTCTATATGGTTACCCTTACAATGGGTGGGATTAAAAGTAGATTTATTTCTAAAACTCGTGTGTTTAATTGTGTCATTTTCTGTCTCAATAAGTTGTTTAGGATTGCTCATCCTTGACTCAACATTTTTACTTAGGAAAAATCTTTTAACTGTTAATTTTCTAATATATTTATTTGCGTCCACAAAGAGTTCGAAATTATTTGGGCCACAAGTTGGAGCAAAGGACAAACCCTTGGAAATGACACTTAATTGTGAGGATGTTAATTCTACATTACTGAGATTAAAAATGTTTTTAGTTGTATCGGGGTGGGATTTTCTCACTATTTTCTTTCTTCCCCCCCGTTTTCCTCTCTGTCTCTTTCCCCTTTGGGGTAATTGCTCCCCTCTTCTTTCTCTAAGAGGGGAGTGAATGGGTTTTTTGTTTCCCAAATGCTTATATCTAGGAGATCGCTAGTCCCCATTGTTCCAATGGGTGAACGAGATCTACTAGCTTTTGCATATTTAGCAGAAGCATATCTCTCTCTTTCTCTTTTTCTATCTTCTCTATCCTTTCTTAGATCTCTTTCTCTTTTTAGTTCTTTCTCTTTTTGATATTCACGCTCTTTCTTATCTCTCTCTTTGTCCTTCTCTTTTTGTTCCCTGTACCTTTTTGCTTCTCTCTCTTTTGAAATCTCTTTTTCTCTCTGTAATTCTTTCTCTCTATATAACTCTCTTTCTTTATATTCTCTTACTCTTCTCTGTTCTTTTTCTCTTTGTAGTTCTCTTTCCTTATATTCTCTCTCTCTTCTCTGTTCTTTTTCCCTAATTATTTCTCTCTCCCTACGTCTTTCCCTTTCCAATGCCTGTTCCCTCTCTCTTTGAGGTACTCTCTCATTGAGATAATCTCTTTCTCTATAGAGGTCTCTCTCTTTTAATTCTCTTTCCTGATTAAAATGCTGTTTAGGTGTAAGATCTTTCCTGGAACTATGGTGTGACAGTTTGGAATCATAATTGTCTCTCCATGGTAACCTATGTATAAAGATGTGTTTGTTATTATCAGGGTATGATTTATTTCCATATTTCCCTGATGTATTTTGGGGTTCTCTAACTATTCTTTCCTCAGGTCTACTCTGCGGTTTAGAATTCTTCTTTTTCTTCCAATCTCTTTGTTCCCCTCTAAGGTAATCTTCCTCATCTCTCTGAAATGTATTTGATTTGCTGGTATAAAGATCTTGTTCTAGTCTATCAATTTTCTTTTTTAGTTCACGATCTTTAATTTTGAATTCAATGGTATCTTCCATATGTGCCAATTTTTCCTCAATTATGACAACCTCTTCATCAATTTTTTAAATATGCTTTTTATGTTGGTTTATCAAGGATGTCATAAGATTAAAGGAACAATTATCTATTGTCTCATGCCATTTTTTCACAAAATCCTCATCATCCAAATTTGATGATGGGTTTTTTGTGAATCTTAGGCCTCTAGGGATGCGCTTGCAATCCATGTATCTATTTAGAAATTTAAGGTCAAGCCATCTCCTAGTGTCTTTAATCAAAAGTCTTTCTAGTTTAACGAATTCTTCATCTAAAAAATCATCTTTCACCGGTGTGTTTATAACATTAGTGTCACTAAATAATAAATGTCTATTTTGTCTTTTAGCAAAAATGTTTGGTGAGACAACTTCCATAATATCTAAACAATAAGAATAATAATAAGTGTGCTAATTCAAATAATATAAATCTTATAACTGTGAAAAATATATTTGCATATAATGTACAGCAGCCCCCAAATCAAGTGCAGAGAAACAACGTGAAACCCAGTGATTTAGAGTGGCGCTTTAACACAGTGCAGGTGGTCTAAAAAAATTATAAATACAAGTGGTGAAACTGAAAAAACTCTCAACCTTCCAGGGAATATACACTGATTCCCTCACAAAACGTATGGATCCAGGGGGAGGGAAGGGAGCAGGATCGTCAGGAACACCCAGAAAGAAACATATAAATACAGATCATGGTGTGGTATGAAAATACATATGAGTCAGAAATCCGGAAATACTTGGCTCTTATGAATAACCTACTTACAAGATGTAAGATTTAAACCAGCGTTTGTACAGGTAAAGATGAATATACTGGCTCTTCTATTTGGGATCGCAGACTGCAGCAGACTGGTAGTTTAAATGGTATGCCTGCTGGGACCTTCACTTTCACAGTACAGCAATCGCATTCGTTCAGAGAAGAGAGGAAAACATAGGGTTTCACCAGGTAACACCAATTTTATCATAGTAGCATAAAAGATATGTACTCACAATATATAATGTGAACACAGTCACATAAAGGTATCTTTTAGGGCAGCGGCGGCTTGGCAGATGGAAAAAACGAAAAGGTCCTCCACTCCACTCAAACTTCCCTCCACGAGGGTGCCCCCTCGTCCGGTGCCGATGGATGGCGTCTGTCGTCACTTCCTGGCCTGGTGGTGACGACTTCCGGTACGGGCGGGAAGATCGGAGGGTTGGAGGGCTCGCCTAACCGTAGCTGCACCTCTGGGGTAGGAGCAGGTTGACAGACTGCTTCCTTCCTTGATTCGGCTCAACGCGTTTCACTGCATCCGCAGCTTCCTCAGGAGCAATGATTGTGTCCCATAATGGGTGTTACTTAAATAGCATCTTCAATTAGGACACTAATTGAAAAAACACTTGATTACATTACGCACAGATTCTCCCACATGGGTACACAATACTGTGGTCCAAAAATTACGGCGCATATAAATACACATATTAATTTTATTCACTCTCATATGAGAGGTTCTAAAAGGTAAAATATAAATTAAAACATATTATAAAAACTAAAAATCATCATTAAAACTCGGATAGTTGATAATTATTAGAGAAGGTCCATACATAGAGGGAGAGAGAGAACATAGATTAGCAAAGTAAATGCAGTGTATATAAAATCAGATAACAGCATATATATATATAAAATTAATAAAATTTCAATTAAATTAGATTATTTACATATATCAAGATAATTAAAGTGCAAGTGCAATATTTAGAGGAAAGGTGCAATCTCAAAATCCACATTAAGACCGTTAGGTGTCAGTGTATTTAGTTTATGTACCCAGTACATCTCCCTTCTACTTAAGTCTAGATTTCTATCCCTTCCTCTCCAATGTTGTACTACATGCTCAATTGCAGTGAATTTTAATCCTGCTGTATTGGAGTTGTGGAATATAGAAAAGTGCTTAGAGACATTATGGGACTGGATACTTCTTCTGATATTGCTCAGGTGTTCTAAGATGCGTATCTTAATTGCTCTTGTGGTTTTACCCACATATTGTAGCCCACATGGGCATTCGAGGAGGTAAATTATGTAATTTGAAGTACAATTCATATATTGTTTTATTTTATATTCTTCATTTTTATTGTTACTCATGAATTTCTTTTTTTCTTGGTTTTTGTGTCCGCAGGCTTTGCAAGAACTACAACCATAGAAACCCTCCAATTTTTGGAGCCATCCATCTTTCTTTGTTTCCAATTTTTTTAAAGCACTTGGAGCTATCATTCCCTTCAGGTTTTTTGCTTTTTTGAAGATAACCTTGGGGTGCTGTGGCATATTGTCTTTCAGGATAGGGTCATTTAATAAAACATGCCAGTGTTTATTAATTATTTTCTTGATATTGTTTGACTCTTTATTAAAAGAAGTTAAAAATGCTGTGTCGAAATTTATATTAGGAGTTTTGTCTTTATTTTTAGGTACTATTAAGTCCTGTCTATTTAGACAGTTAGCCTTGTCAAATGCTGCGTCCAGGAGGTCTGTCTTATAGTGTTTCTCAACAAAGCGTTCTTTTAGTATGTTACACTGATCATTAAATACTACTGTATCAGTGCAATTACGACGCATCCTTCTGAACTGATTATATGGGACATTGTCCATCCATAAATTCTGGTGACAGCTTGTACGTAAGATGTAATTATTACTGTTCACTTCCTTAAAATAGGACCTAGTTTTTAACGTACCATTCTCTATATAGATAGTAAGATCTAAATAGTTAAGGGTGGTTTTACTTGTTACAGAGGTGAATTGTAGATTGTAATTATTTATGTTTATACTTGACAAAAAGGAGTCCAAATTCTCCTGGGTGCCTCCCCAAATTAAAATGACATCATCGATGTAGCGCCGCCATAGGACAAGGTCCGCCCCCAGGACGCCACCGGGCCATATGTGATGTTCCTCCCAGAGTCCCATGAAGAGATTGGCGTAACTGGGAGCAAACCTCGTTCCCATGGCGGTACCACATCTCTGAATGTAAAAATTGTTATCAAACCAAAAATAATTTTTATCAAGTATAAAACATATACTGTCAAGAATGAATTGGACTTGTTGATCACTCATATCTTGGTCTTGTTTGAGAAAGAAGTTTACTGCTTCACATCCTAGGTTTTTCTCTATAGACGTGTACAGAGATGCGACATCTATAGTAGCCATAATGAACTTATCATTCCAAATGATACTCTCTAATAAATGTAACACATCTGTGGTATCTTTCAGATATGATTTAAGATTTTTAACATGGTTTTGTAGGAAGGTATCAATATAAGCCGACAAATTTGATGTCAATGAATTAATACCGGAAATAATCGGTCTTCCGGGAGGTTGTTGCATACATTTGTGGACTTTAGGCAATATATAGAATATCGGTAGTTGGGGATACTCATTGAACAAGAATTTATACTCATTTTCATTTTTTTCATACACTGACACCTAACGGTCTTAATGTGGATTTTGAGATTGCACCTTTCCTCTAAATATTGCACTTGCACTTTAATTATCTTGATATATGTAAATAATCTAATTTAATTGAAATGTTATTAATTTTATATATATATATGCTGTTATCTGATTTTATATACACTGCATTTACTTTGCTAATCTATGTTCTCTCTCTCTCCCTCTATGTATGGACCTTCTCTAATAATTATCAACTATCCGAGTTTTAATGATGATTTTTAGTTTTTATAATATGTTTTAATTTATATTTTACCTTTTAGAACCTCTCATATGAGAGTGAATAAAATTAATATGTGTATTTATATGCGCCGTAATTTTTGGACCACAGTATTGTGTACCCATGTGGGAGAATCTGTGCGTAATGTAATCAAGTGTTTTTTCAATTAGTGTCCTAATTGAAGATGCTATTTAAGTAACACCCATTATGGGACACAATCATTGCTCCTGAGGAAGCTGCGGATGCAGTGAAACGCGTTGAGCCGAATCAAGGAAGGAAGCAGTCTGTCAACCTGCTCCTACCCCAGAGGTGCAGCTACGGTTAGGCGAGCCCTCCAACCCTCCGATCTTCCCGCCCGTACCGGAAGTCGTCACCACCAGGCCAGGAAGTGACGACAGACGCCATCCATCGGCACCGGACGAGGGGGCACCCTCGCGGAGGGAAGTTTGAGTGGAGTGGAGGACCTTTTCGTTTTTTCCATCTGCCAAGCCGCCGCTGCCCTAAAAGATACCTTTATGTGACTGTGTTCACATTATATATTGTGAGTACATATCTTTTATGCTACTACGATAAAATTGGTGTTACCTGGTGAAACCCTATGTTTTCCTCTCTTCTCTGAACGAATGCGATTGCTGTACTGTGAAAGTGAAGGTCCCAGCAGGCATACCATTTAAACTACCAGTCTGCTGCAGTCTGCGATCCCAAATAGAAGAGCCAGTATATTCATCTTTACCTGTACAAACGCTGGTTTAAATCTTACATCTTGTAAGTAGGTTATTCATAAGAGCCAAGTATTTCCGGATTTCTGACTCATATGTATTTTCATACCACACCATGATCTGTATTTATATGTTTCTTTCTGGGTGTTCCTGACGATCCTGCTCCCTTCCCTCCCCCTGGATCCATACGTTTTGTGAGGGAATCAGTGTATATTCCCTGGAAGGTTGAGAGTTTTTTCAGTTTCACCACTTGTATTTATAATTTTTTTAGACCACCTGCACTGTGTTAAAGCGCCACTCTAAATCACTGGGTTTCACGTTGTTTCTCTGCACTTGATTTGGGGGCTGCTGTACATTATATGCAAATATATTTTTCACAGTTATAAGATTTATATTATTTGAATTAGCACACTTATTATTATTCTTATTGTTTAGATATTATGGAAGTTGTCTCACCAAACATTTTTGCTAAAAGACAAAATAGACATTTATTATTTAGTGACACTAATGTTATAAACACACCAGTGAAAGATGATTTTTTAGATGAAGAATTCGTTAAACTAGAAAGACTTTTGATTAAAGACACTAGGAGATGGCTTGACCTTAAATTTCTAAATAGATACATGGATTGCAAGCGCATCCCTAGAGGCCTAAGATTCACAAAAAACCCATCATCAAATTTGGATGATGAGGATTTTGTGAAAAAATGGCATGAGACAATAGATAATTGTTCCTTTAATCTTATGACATCCTTGATAAACCAACATAAAAAGCATATTAAAAAAATTGATGAAGAGGTTG